>NC_135725.1:1049288-1399051 GCF_964656455.1 Halichoerus grypus
TCCTGAACCCGGGTGTGCCTCTCCGGACGTGCCGCGGTCCTGGCGCCGCACCAGCACGCCGTACGCCTGGCAGGGCGTGGGCAGCCGGTCTCGGATTTCCTGACACCTGCACTCGGTCCGCCAGGCCCCGTGCCCTTTGCCTGCAGGGACTCCGCTTCCCCAAGGTCACCCAGCAACGAGCAGGGAGGACAGATGCACTCTGCGCTGGCTGGTCTGACCCGCAGCGCCTCACTGTGCCCGTCACCCCTTCTCCCCCTCCCCCAGGTCACTTATCAGACTGCAGCAGAGCCCCTCCTGCTAAGGACCCTGCCCAAGCCGGGGCAGGGCCCGCGGCAGCTTCAGACCCGTGTGGGAAGGCAGTTCAGACCCAGCAGCCCTGCTCCATGCGGGCCTCCCTGTCTGCAGACATCTGCTCCGGCTTAGCCAGTGATGGAGGCGGAGCGCACGGCCCAGGTGATTCCCAGCTTGCCCGTCTCCGAGCATGTGCTAGCCGCGCAGGGCCCCCGTGGAGTGAGGGGGCGAGAGCAGCTGCAGAGGCTGCCCACAGCATCGGGAGGAAAAGCCGGTAGATGTAGCCTCTGAGTAAGGAGAGTGGGTGGCCCACCCGTCCCCGAGTCTGGCTGCGTGCGGCTCAGAGGGAGGCGTGCTTTGCTAGAGCCGCCCCGGGGAAGGCGCCGGGACGCCTGGCAGACAGGGCGTCGGCCATGTGCTCCGGTCCCCAGGCCCTGGCCCAGCTGCCTTCTGTCCGGAGGGACGGCTGGGGGGATGCGAGGGCTCGGCTTCCGAGCTGGGGCTTTGCCTCGAGGAGGAAGTGTTCGTCACCTCGGCCGTGGGCGCGGCAGCCGCGCGAGCAGGGGCTCCATCCCCACCATCTCTGTCCAGAGAAGTCGTGGGGACCGCTGGCGGCGCCCGCCCCGGCCGCCCCGCACGCCCTCCCAGGGTCCGCTTCTCTCGTGCTCCAGCGGTGCCTCCTTTCCATTACGTGGTCGGCGGCCGTGGTCCTCCGGGCTGGGCTAGGCACAGCCGTGGATGCTAGGTGACGAGGCTGATGTGGCTGGTGGTATGAGGCACGGTCCCGGAGACTGTACTTGATGCCTGTCTCTTTGTTCTCTTCCCTCTATATTCATTTGCAGGCTGGACGGTTTACCACCCAACGTCTGAGAGACTGACCTATAAGTCTAGTAGCAAACCTCGCGCTCGATTCCTCAGTGGACCCGTGTCTGTGTCCATCTGTCTGTATTTGTTCTTTGTATTTTATCACCTCCTGGCCCTTGGTTTCTCCCTGCCCCTCCCTGTCTTCATCACCTTCCGTACATTCTGTAGGATGCCTCCCCGCCCACTGCAGCCACCTGTTCACCGCCAAGCGCAGAGCCCTGCCCACACCCGCCCTCCTGGCCCCGAACGGCCGGCGCATGCACTCAGCTCATGCCCGGGGCCAGAAGCATGTGCAGCGGCTCGCCCGCCCCCGGCCTCAGGCACCCTGCCCCCCAGGCCCCCGAAGCGCTCTGCGTTTTTCTCCTCACCCGTTTCTTTAATTTTGTATTTTTTACGTTGGACGTAGTTTTATTTCTGTTGCAATTGTGGTGCATACACACGTCCACTGTCCCCAGTTCCAGCGACAACAAAAAGACAGCCCTGGCCTTCTCTAGACGCGTGGTGTGTCTCACACGCGTCTGGATTCTGAAGACTTGCATGTAGCGAGCTGAGACAGTTCTAGAAGGTCACTGGAGGGTGTGACTTCCGTACAAGGGCCGCAGCACTCAGCACCGTTACCCCACGCCCGCTCCCTGCATGTGGAAAGGCTGAGAGAAGGTGCTCCAGCTAGGACACCCCGCCCCTCCCTGCGCTCTGGGCACCTGGGGAACCTCTCGGTGTCCTGGCAAGTCCCGGCCTCCACGCTGGCTCTCCCTGTGGCCCGGCCCCTCCTGGTCTCTAGCTGGAGCACTTGACTTGGTGAACCGCTCTCACCTCACAGACTGACACGAAGTCGGTCACACAGCTCCTCCGAGCTCTGCTCAACCAAACCTCAGCCCCGGTGGCCCTCAGATTCCTGGGATGTCCTGCTGGCACCCAGGACTCCTGTCCAGGAAGGGCGCACCTGCTCAGGGCCATCCAAAGTTATTTTCTCTCTCAGAACGATTGGAAAATGAATCCAAAGCTGTGGGGTTTTCAGGTTTTTGTTTAACACAAAAATTAAACTTTGCTCAATTGGGTTGGAAATGCTGGTTTGGGGCACGTGGCTTTTTGCTGGTACAATAAAGATACATTGTGTTTGTCGGGACCTGAGGCCACGTCCATGGTGGGCATCCATCCCCATCAGAGGGGCCATGTCACCCTCCCCCAGGTAGCAGAGGTCAGAGGCACAGAACCACAGCGATTCCCAGGGACTGTCCAGTGGTCCTCGTCTCCTAACAGGTGTCCCAACTGAGCCATTGGTTAGCTGCTGAGCTGGGGGGGGGTGAGGTCTGAGCGCATCCCTCTCCCTGGGTCACTCGCCGGTCCTCTTCTGCCCGAGAGCGCGTGGCTGTCTCCTGGGGACAATGTGGGGAGGGCGCCTGGGTCTCCAGGCATCTCGTGGTCCGATGGGCGGTTGCATTGCTGCTGGGAACAGCTCTGGTCAGGCGCGGGAAGGGGGTGGTTAGAGCAGGTGGTGTTTTCCCTGGGGTGTGTGGGGTGGAAAGGTGCGAGCGGTCAGGCAGCCTATGCTCCTCTCAGGTCCCCGCTCCACGTTCGTACCCGCGTGGTTCTGCATTCTTGTTTAGGGGTCTTCATTTGTTTTACTGTTGTTATTCCAAGATTAAAAAAAAAAATTGGAGGCACATCAGGGACAAGTGGTTTAGGCTTTACTTCTGTCTCTGTGGCCAAGAGGAAAGGAACATGTAAGGCAGGGCTTGGTGGCAGCCCGGGCGCCTGGCCCAGGGGGGCTGATTTTGGGTGGTGGTGTGTGCGGCCCGGTGGCCTCGTCTTCTCCGGTGCTACGCACCCCGTGACGTCGCCGCTTCCATAATGGTCCTTTTCAAGCACGACTTGGCCGAGCTCTTGGTTGCCTCGGCCACAGCGTGGCCCCCACAGGCTCTGAGGTTGCTGGTCAGGAGAGCATGCGGCAGATTGTGTCCCCTGCAGACGCGTGGCCTAAGGGCGTGTGAAGATGCACCCTCCAGGCCGTGTGCGCCGGGGTCTGCCCAGCCCGCGGCCTCTCCGGGAGCCAGTCGCCTGCTTTCCTGCTGACTGGGGAGCTCGGAGGCCCGAGGAGTCTGCGCAGGTACCCGTGAAAGCCTGGTCACAGCCCCAAGGGCCGAGACGTGGCAGAGAGAAGGGCATTCAGGGCAGGGCTGCGGGAAAACCCCGAGGTGGGCCTGCTCTGGGGCCTGGGCGTCCGGGATCTGGGCCAGCGGCAAGGGGGGGCTGCAGCCGCGGGATGTGGGTGCAGCTGGGGCGGCCTGCAGCTAGAGAAGCCCAGAGGCCGTCCATGCCCGGCCTTGCATGGCTCCGGGAAAACAGTCTGTGTTAAGTTACAAGACTATAACAGTTCTGTGATGTGCAGAGTCCCTGAGGGCACCCAGGCCGGGTTGGAGACGAGCAGGGCGCCAGGAGGGGACCCCATGCGGGAAAGGCGGCCGGGCCTGGGAGGAAGAGCGTGCAAAGGGCAAAGCCTGGGTGCCTCCTCGGGGTGGGCCCCCGGACGGGCCCACTGTTGGGAGGGGAGGGCCGGTCCCCACGGAGTGCAGACAGGGTGAGGCCCTGGGCACAGACCCCTCCTTGTGGCCGATGGGAGGGCTTAGGGCAACCTGAGGCCCACTTTTCGGGATTCGGGGGTGCGGCATTAGGCCCCCCCCCCCCCCGCCTCTGGCTCCTGCCGAGACCCAGGCGCCGACAGCTCCGGGGCATCTGCACGGTGAGCTTCGGATGTGCGTTCTCGAGCACCGTCAGCCTGCCGTCCATGCGGCAGCGGCTCTGTCTCTGCGGCCCCCGAGGCCCTGCCCTCGCCCTGTGCTGTCCTGGACCCTCCCTGTGGGGACCCGCTGCAGTGGGCATGGGAGACGGCCTTCGGGCACCCAGGCTGGGCTGTCCTTGGGGCAGTTGCGCAGGGCAGGGCAGAGCAGGGACGCCTCCCATTTCGTGCTTCACGGGCTAGTTTTGGCACTTTGCTCGGCGCTGTGAGGACTTGATGTCTCGTTACAAAGAAACCGGTGGCATTCTGGTGCTGGCAGCTCGTATGGTGCCCGTGCCAGGACCGCGCCTCTGATGCCACTGTGCAGGGCGAGCCCAGCCGGCTGGAGGCGGGCCTCATCACGGGGCGAGCGGGGAGGCCCCCGGCTGGTCTGCGCCAAGCCCAGCGCCCCTGGAGCCCCTCTGAGCCTTCTCAGAGTTTGAGGGCTGTGGCGAGTGTGCTGAGGGCCCCGAGGCCCGGCCCACCCCTCCGGCAGTCTGTCCGTGGCGGAGAAGCTTGGATCTGCGGCATCTTCCCGGCAGCCAGGCGAGGGTCAGGATGGTGGTGGTGCCTGGCAGGGCTGGCCGTCCACACACACAGCTTGCGTGTCCCTTCCAGAGACCCCGGCCCTTTCGCAGCCTGGGGGAACGTTTCCCAGCAGCTGGCCACGTGGCTCTCCATCCGCACCCCTGTGCAGGTGGAAGCTTCCCCAGGTAGCTCTGGGCCTCAGGCCGGCTCTTCCCAAGGCCTTGGCTAAGGACAGAAGTCCCGCAGGGGAGGCCTCCTGCCGCGTGTGGGTTTCCTGTGGGTCCCGTGCGTCCCCGGTGCCCCTGCGTTGCTGCCCTTTGGCCCAGCGGCCCGGGCAGGAGTGCAGTGTGTGCGCTGGCGTGGAGGGAGCTGAGTGGGGCTGGGTGGAGTGTGCATCAGCCGTCTGCGTGCTGGGCATCAGGGGCAGGGCACAGGCACTGGGGAGGAGGTTCAGGGGACCCCCCGAGGACGGGCAGGGCTGTGGCATGAGTGAGGGCTCGTCACCAGACACGTCCGTGCTCGGCTGCAGCTCTGCACTGCGCGGACGGCACGATCTTGGCGTGGAGTCCGTTTCTGATTAGAGGTTCACTGAGGGCGGGGGGTGTCTGTGCTCCCTGTGGGCCCTGCCTCTGTGGGCCAGTGCTGCTCTCCCCCTCTGAGCACGGTGGCCGGTGGCCCCACCTCTGGGGCCCTGACTACAGGCCCAGGCCTGTCTGGTGCTTCCCAGCAGGCAGCTCCCGTTGTTCTTGTCGAGAGGACGGCGGGAATCAGCCCCGAAAGAATGCGCGGCTGTCAGGCTGCGGGGGGCTGGCTGGCTGGCTGGCTGGCGGACCCCGTGTCCTTGGGCCGTCTGTGTGGGACGGCTGAGGCCACAGGATCTGGCTGGGGACGTCCGCCTCCCCTGTTGCCGTGCGCAGTCAGAGCCTGGGACCCGAGTGCCGCGGAGCCCCCAAAGGGCCCGGGGCTCCCAGGGGGATTCCGTGCAGGACACAGACCGGCAGAGGCCCTGCAGAGCTCCCTCTGAGAGACGGCTGGCCCGGACCACTCCTGCCTGGCCCCTTCGTTGTTATTTGCACATTACAGACCCCAACAGAACATCATCTCCCTTTTGAACTAGAAGAACAATTCATTTGGAGCCTGGGCCGACCTTTGTCTTCTCTTCTCAAGCACGGGTGGCAACCTGCCTTCCCTGGCAAGGTGCAAGGCCACTCCTCAGGGAGTTGGGGGGGGGGTCCTGCTCAGGTGAGGGGCTGGGGCGGGAGCGCCAACCCTTTCTGACCCTCTCTGATAGCGCAGCCTTGCTGAGTGACCTTGGGGACGCCCGAGCCATCCTTGCCTGTCCCACTGTGCCTGCCCGGCTCCCTGAAGGGCCAGCCCGTCTGCCCTCCAGGTGGGCACGGACCGTCAGGGTGTGCTGGGCAGCACGGACAGCCTCCAGGACCGCAGGGCCTGACGCTTAGTGAAGGAAGAGTGACGAGCCTCTCCCTGTCCCAGTGGACTCAGGATACCAGATGAGGCAGCAGCAGTGCAGGGAATTGGGGCCAGCCCTGCTTCCCGCCTCCCCAGATAGGACCCCGGTACTTTCCCTTCGACATGCACCACTGGTCTGGTCATGGCAGCCGCCTGGGATCTGGGATTGGCCTCAAACCTGCAAAACAATGTATCTTTTTGCACTTGGAAAACAAATCTCCCATGGGCCTACGGGGCAGGCAGAGCCGGGGGGCTCCACTGAGCTCTCCTGGCTGACTTTTAGAGTGTTTTTTGCCTCAATCAGTGGGGCTCCAGAAGCTTCTTGTTTGAAAACCAACTGGTGTGCTTTGCTTTTTTGTTTTTTGGGTTTTTTTTCTTTTTTCTTCTTTTTTTTTTTTTTTGAATACGCTTTTAGAGACACATTCACTTCTACCTGAAGCTTGGGGCCTGGCCCTGCACTCCGCCCCTCGGCGAAGCTCACGGGAACCCGCACACTGACTCGGGGCCGCCCGGTTAGCCCAGGTGGCTGGTCCCCTCTCTGAAGCGCTGGCCTTTGCTCTTCCTTGCACACTGATGACTTGTGCTTAGAGTGTGGTGGCTCGTCCCCCGTGTGTGCTGTCCTGCCTAACCCTGTGGTCTTGTGTCGTTTCTTCTTCCCTTGCAGGGTCTGCCCTGAAGCGTCTCTGTCTAGGCAAAGAGCACAGCAGTCGTAATTATCGGGTTTTTTACCCCTTGTCTGCTCTCCATCGCATGGGCTTTCATGTGGCTAGTGCACATCAGGGTCTCCGCGGCCGGCGGGCGCGCGTCTGCTCCGCGCCCACCCTCCAAGGGCACTGCTTTGCCTCTGCCTGGAGGGAAAGCCATCCGCGGGTGCCCCTCGCGTCTCCATGGCTCCTAGAGTCTCTGTGTCTTGGCCGATTGACACGCTGACACTCCCCTTCCCCGGAACGTCCACACATTACCGATCGTTAATTGGCTCCTTTTCCAAAACCGTAGGAATGAGTATGTCCTTGAAGTGCTAAAGATGAGTGCCCCCGAGGAGAGATGCCGGGATGAAATGGGTATCAGTCCACCTAGGCCGCCCACCACCCTCACCTCACACCTTTTTTTTTTTTTTCCCTCCTTTTTTCTTTTCTGGCTGAAACATTCATGTAGAAATAGCTCTGTGTGTGTTAAATTCCATCACTAATATTGAACTGTTTGTGTCTGTGCTTTTTCATTGCTAGCCACTCTAGACTACATTTTGCAACGGCTTGTTTGAGGAGATGGTCGTTACGCTATTTTTTTAATGCAGAAACATTTTAAATTGGCTTATTCTAAATTGCTCATCAAAAATTCTATGTTGTGGGGGTGGGGGTCACAGTCTAAAAAGAATTAAAAAGCCCCATGTTGGTCATTTAAAATTAATCCTTCAGTGAAGCAGATGAGTGTGACTTCTTTGTGCGGCCTCCCCTCCCCGAACCACAGCCCCCGGGCCTCCTGGTTCCTGCTCGTGCAGACACCCTGCACCCCGCAAACGGCTCCGAGCTTGGGGGCCCGAAGTTGAAGGTGTCGGGTGTTTGCACACTTTATTAATACCTTCCTTACATGCTCTGCTGAGGAGAGGCACAATTTTGTGTCTTAAATTTCCAAACCACTGATCCATTAGCGTTCCGACGACCAAGCCGCTCAGGCCTTTTCCCTTGGCCGGGCGGATGGCAGGGGCTGCGCACGCTGAGCCCTCGGCATTCTCACGTGTGTTCCCGCTCAGGGCGCGGAAGCCTGGGGGTCCGCCCCCAGTTTTCTGAGCTCCCTCACACGGGGGAGTCTGGGGTTCCTGGGCAGCACGGGCAGAGCGGATGCCGAGTGAGGCTGCCAGCGTCTCGGGTGCTGTCCTTTGGCCCGGCACGGCCTAGTCCTTACGGCCCGTGGACAGGTTCCAAAGTGTCTGAAGCTGGCACGCGGGCCCCCAAATGCAGACCATCTCCTGAAGCAAGGTGTTGCCTGGCCTAAGCAAGACCACCGTACGAATGCCTGCAGCAGGTCGGCGGCGCTGTGTGCAGTCGCCAACCCGGCCTGTGTGTGCTTCCCCAGGGTCCTCCACCAGCAGCCTGGTCCCCGGCCCCGAGCCGGGCCCCCAGCCCACCCTGCACGTCCAGGCCCAGGCAAACAACAGCAACAACAAGACAGGCACCTTCACGGACGACCTGCACAAGCTGGTGGACGAGTGGACGAGCAAGACGGTGGGGGCCGCCCAGCTGAAGCCCTCGCTCAACCAGCTGAAGCAGACGCAGAGGCTGCACGGCATGGAGGTCACGGCGGGCTGGCCCCCGGCCGCGGGCGAGGCGCAGGCCGTAAGTGGGGCGCAGCGGGCGCGGGCCGCCTGGGCGGAAGGGGCGCGGGGCTGCCGTCTCGGGCTGTGTCGTGCGATGCGTCCCCGTGACGGCGCTGGGCCGGCTTCACCACCTGCCGGGAGGAGCGGTCCCTGCTCGGGCTTCAGGGGGCGGCTGTGCCAGGTTGTGTCCCTTCTTCCTGCGATGTTTAGCAGAGCCCACTGGTGACCCCGTCTGGTCTGCGAGGTCTTTCTGTGAGTGCGGGAAGGTTCCCTGTGACCTTTTGTTTTGAAAACTTTCAAACATACAGAAGTGTTGGAAATTGCACGGTGAGCGTGCGTGGGCCCCCGCCCACACGCCGTGGCTGGCATTTTGCTGTGTTGCTCACACCTCTCCGTCCCCCGAGGGTAAGGTTTTCGTTACGGGTTCAATTCCTTTTATACTTTCTGTGCCATTTGGATTTTCTGTTTTTTCTTTCTGTTAAGCCCTGCTTTTCTAACATTTGGTAAATACCTAAATTTAAGTTTTCAAATTAATTGACGTAAGCTGCTCATAACATCCTGTCTTCACAGTTTGTAGTGATGTTGTGTTTTTTGTTTCTGATGGTGGCTTTTGCGCACGTGCCCCTCCCTCCCTCCCCTGTGCGGCCTCCTTAGGGGCTCATAAACCTTCTTAGCCTCCTCAAAGAACTCGTTTTGGCTCTGATAATACTTTTTATGTGTCATTGGTTTCTCCTTTTATTACCTCCTTCCACGTCTGGGCGGCTTTTGTCGAGAATGTTTGAGATGTGCAGGTCGTTGATTTCCAGCCTTTTCGGTTTTATGATACAGGCATTCAACATATAAAAATCCCTCTCGTGGTTTTATCTGGATCCTAAAGGTTTTGATGATATGTAGCATTTTCTTTAACCTTCAGTTCAAATTATTTTGTAATTTCCACTGTGGTTTGAAGCAATATAGTTATTAATTTCCTCATACTCTTTTTATTACTGCTCTTTAGCCTAACTGAACCGTGTAAGAGAACTAACTTTGGGTGTTTGCCGTTCTTTAAAATGTGCTGGGACTGGCTTTTCAGCCCAGTTGTCAGTCGTCTTGTCCGCTGTGGCCCGAGTGCTCTCTGCGCTCCTGCCACGCACACGGCGCCCGAGCCTCCCTGTGTCCTCCAAGTGACCGGTGACAGCAGCTGTCCTCAGACAGCGGCAGCCCTGGAGCCCTAATGCCTCAAACCCCCTCTCTGGTATATTCTGTGATCAAGTTGAGAGTCCTCAGCCCGGCTCCCTGGCCCCGCGGGGTCCTCCCCCTGGGCCCGGGCGGGTGAGTCTCCCCTTCGCCGTCTGGACTCCAGCACACGGGCTCTCATACCCGTGCAGGCCGTACCCCATCTCACCAGCTCGCTAGTCTCATTGTTCGAAAGGCAGGGAGTCTTACCAAGATTTTTTAAAATATTTTTTATTTTTACTGTGGTAAATCTATATAACATAACATTCACCATTTCAGTTATTTTTCAGTGTGTAATTCAGTAGTACTCCACGTGTTCACAATGTTGTGCGGCCATCACACCATCCATTTCTAAAACTTTCTTCATCCCAAATAGAAACCTCTAAGAAAAATACTCTCCAGCCCCCGTCTCTGGGGCCTCTGCTTATCCAGCCCCTGTTAACTTTCATTCTACTTTCTGTGGACAGAAGCGGCATCATGGAGTGTTGGCCCTTTCCTGTCTGGCTTATTCCACTCAGCATAATGTTGTCAGCGTACAACTGTGCCCCAGGTTGCCTTTACTCTTGTGGGGGATGAGACGGGAACAGGGAACGTAGCAGTATTGTGATAAACTTACCACGGTGAGCATTTTGTGACGTATATGCATCTTGAATCACAACGTTGTACGCCTTAAACTAAGTTAATTTAGTATTTTATGTCAACTACACTTCAATTAAAATTTAAAAATTATTTCTTTTTCCAATTTTTTAATATCAAAATATATGACATAAAATTTGCCATCTTAGCCATTTTGAAGTGCTAGTCTTAAGTGCATTAAGCATTAATATTGTTCAACCATCATCCCCATGCATCTCCAGAATTTTTTCATCTTGCAAAACTGAAACTCTGTCCTCATTGAAAAAGAACTTCCCACCCCCCGCCCCACCCCCGTCAGTCCCTGGCAGCCACAGTTCTACTTCCTGTCTGTGCAGCTTTCACTACTGTAGGTTCCTATAGAAGTGGAATACTACGGTATTTGTCTTTTTGTGACGGGCTTATTTCACTCACCATAATGTCCTCAAGGTTCATCCATGTTATAGCATGTGTCGAAATGTCCTTCTTTTTAAGGCTGGATGATACTCCAATGTATGTGCACACCACACTATATCCATTTATCTACTGAAGGACACTTGGGTTGCTTCCACCTGTGAGCCCCTGTGAGCGCTGCTGCCATGAACTAGGTGTGCAAGTATCGCTTTGAGTCTCTGCTTTCAGTTCCTTTGCAAGAATGCCCAGAAGCAGAATCACTGCATCATATAGTAATTCTGTTTTTAACTTTTTGAAGAATTGCGCAGTTTTCCACAGTGGCTGTGCCCCTTTACATTCCTGCCAGCAGTGCACGAGGGTTTGTTTCTCTTCATTCTTGCCAACACTTTTTGTTTTGTTTGTTTTTAATAGTAGCCATCCTAATACCACTGTGGTGTCTCACTGTGGTTTTGATTACTATTTCCCTAATGATCAGGGATGCGGAGGCTCTTTTCATGTGATTACTGGCCATTTGTAGATCTTCTTTAGAGAAATAGCAGTTCAAGTCCTTTGCCTATTTTTCTAATCGGTTGTTTGTTATTATTGAGTTTTAGGAGTTCTCTGTGTTTTCTGGATTTTAATCCCTTATAGGATAATGTGATCTGCAAATACTTTTTCCCATTCTATGGATTGCCTTTTTACTCTGTGGACAGTGTCTTTTTTCTTTTAGATTTATTTATTTGAGAGAGAGAGAAAAAACACAAGTGGAAGGGAGGGGCAGAGGGAGACGGTGAAGCAGACTCCCTGCTGAGCAGGGCACCTGACATGGGGCTCGATCCCAGGACTCCAGGATCATGACCTGAGCCGAAGGCAGATGCTTAACCGACTGAGCCACCCAGGCGCCCCCGGACAGTGTCTTTTGATGCACCAAGTTTTTAATTTTCATGAAGACCAAGTTATCTGTTTTTTCTTTTGTCGCCAATCTCCTCGGTGTCATAGCCAAGAAATTATTGCCAAATCCAATGTTGTGAAACTTTCCCCCTATTTCTTTCTAAGAGTTTAGTAATTTTAGCTCTTCTGTTAGGCCTTTCATCCAGTTTAATTTCTATATATGGTATGAGGTAAGGGTTCAAGTATCATGCTTTTGCATGTGGATAACCAGTTTTCCCAGCACCATTTGTTGAAAAGGCTCTCCTTTCCCCCACCAAATGGACCTTGTACTCTTGTTGAATATGAGTTGACTATATTTGCAAAGGTTTATTTCTTGGCAGTCTGTTCTGTTTCATTGGTATATATGTCTCTCCTTTTTCTAGTATCACATCGTTTTGATTTCTGTAGCTTTGTAGTAAGTTTTGAAATCAAGAAGTGTGAGTCTTCCAACTGTAATTTTTCAAGATTGTTTTGGTTATTTGGGGTCCCTTCAGAATCCATATGAATTTTGGGATGGGTTTTTCTATTTCTTGAAAAAATGCCATTGGGAATTTAACAGTGATTGCAATGAATCTGGAGATCACTTTGGGTAGTACTGACAGTAACAGTGGAAGTCTTCCAATCCATGACCACAGGGTGTCTTTCTATTTATTTATGTCTTAATTTCCTTTGGCAGTTGTGTGGCTTTCAGTGTGTAAGTCTTTCAACTCCTTAAAGTTATTCCTAAATATTTTACGATTTTTCTGCTATTGTAAAAGTAACTGCTTTAATTTCCTTTCAGATTGTTCATTGTTAGTGTATAGCAATGCAACTGATTTTGTAACCTGCAGCTTTGCTGAATTCATGAATTAGCTCTGTGTGTGTGTGTCTGTGTGTGCACATGCGTGCGTGCATTCTTTAGGGTTATCTACATGTAAGATTTTGTCATCTCTGACAGGGATCATTTTACTTCTTCCTTTCCAATTTGGGTGCCTTTTTTTTCTTGCCTAATTTCTGTGGCTAGAACTTCTAATATTATATTGAATAGAAGTGGCAAAAACGGGTATGCTTTTCTTGTTCTTTCTTGAAGGAAAAACTTACAGACTTTCACCATTGAGTATATGTTAGCTATGGGTTTTCATATATGGTCTTTATCATGTTGAGGGAGTTCTGTTCTGTTTGTAGTTTGTTGAGTGCTTTTATTATGAAAGAGAGCTGGATGTTGTCAAATACTTTTTCTGCATTAAATGAGATGATTATAGGTTTCTTTATTCTTCATCTTGTTAATGGTGTATTACATTGATTGATTTTCATGTTAAACCACCCTTGCATTAATTCCTGGGATAAATCCTACCTGGTCATGGTGTATATGCTCCTGTTATGCTACTGAATTCAGCATGCTAATATTTTATTGAGGATTTTTGCATAAATATTTATTGGGGTATCAGTCTGTAATTTTCTTGTGATGTCTTTATCTGGCCGTAGTAGTAGGTTAATGCTGGCCACATAGAATGAGTTAGGAATTATTCCTGTGTCTTCAACTCTTGGAAGAGTTTGAGAAAGAATGGTGTTAATTCTTTAAAAATCTGGCTTCTCGTTGTTGAGAGGTTTTTGATTACTAATTTAATCTCACTACATGTTGTAAGTCTGATTTTCTATTCTTGAGTCAGCTCTGGTAGTTTGTGTGTTTCTGGACATTTTTCTATTTCATGTAAATCATCCAGTTTCGTTGCTAAAACTTTGTCAGTTTGCTAATCTATTCAAAGAACTAACTTGTGGTTTCATTTGTAATTCATTTGCTTTATTTTTTCATTATGACTTCCTATTTTCTACTTTGTTTATTATGTAAAGTTAGATTATTGATTTAAGATCTTGTTCAATGTAGGCTTTTACAACTATAAGTTTGCTTCTAAGAAGTTCTTTTCCTTTACCTCACAAATGTTTATATGTATTGTGTTTTCCTTTTCATTTGTCTAAAGTTATTTTTTTATTATGTTATGTTAATCACCATACATCATTAGTTTTTGATGTAGTGTTCCATGATTCATTGTTTGTATATAACACCCAGTGCTCCAATTCAGTACATGCCCTCTTTAATACCCATCACCAGGCTAACCCATCCCTCCACCACCCTCCCGTCTAGAACCCTCAGTTTGTTTCTCAGAGTCCATAGTCTCTCATGGTTCATCTCCCCCTCCGATTTCCCCCCCTCCGATTTCCCCCCCTTCATTTTTCCCTTCCTGCTATCTTCTTCTTTCTTTTTTTTTTTACATATAATGTATTACTTGTTTCAGAGGTACAGGACTGTGATTCAACAGTCTTGGACAATTCACAGCGCTCACCAAGGCATATACCCTCCCCAATGTCTATCACCCAGCCACCCCATCCCTCCCAGCCCACACCACTCCAGCAACCCTCAGTTTGTTTCCTGAGATTAAGAATTCCTCATATCAGTGAGGTCATATGATACATGTCTTTCTCTGATTGACTTATTTCGCTCAGCATAATACCCTCCAGTTCCATCCACGTTGTTGCAAATGGCAAGAGTTCATTCCTTTTGATGGCTGCATAATATTCCATTGTATATATATACCACATCTTCTTTATCCATTCATCTATCGATGGACATCTTGGCTCTTTCCATAGTTTGGCTATTGTGGACATTGCTGCTATAAACATCGGGGTGCACCTACCCCTTCAGATCCCTACATTTGTATCTTTGGGGTAAATACCCAGTAGTGCAATTGCTGGGTCGTAGGGTAGCTCTATTTTCAACTTTTTGAGGAACCTCCATACTGTTTTCCAGAGTGGCTGCACCAGCTTGCATTCCCACCAACAGTGTAGGAGGGTTCCCCTTTCTCCACATCCCTGCCAACATCTGTCATTTCCTGACTTGTTATTTTTAGCCATTCTGACTGGTGTGAGGTGGTATCTCATTGAGGTTTTGATTTGGATTTCCCTGATGCCGAGCAACGTTGAGCACTTTTTCATGTGTCTGTTGGCCATTTGGATGTCTTCTTTGGAGAAGTGTCTGTTCATGTCTTCCGCCCATTTCTTGATTGGATCATTTGTTCTTTGGGTGTTAAGTTTAAGAAGTTCTTTATAGATTTTGGATACTAGCCCTTTATCTGATATGTTATTTGCAGATATCTTCTCCCATTCTGTTGGTTGTCTTTTAGTTTTATTGACTGTTTCTTTTCCTGTGCAAAAGCTTCTTATCGTGATGAAGTCCCAATAGTTCATTTTCGCCCTTGCTTCCCTTGCCTTTGGCGATGTTTCTAGGAAGAAGTTGCTGCGGCTGAGGTTGAGGAGGTTGCTGCCTGTGTTCTCCTTTAGGATTTTGATGGACTCCTGTCCCACATTTAGGTCTTTCAACCATTTGGAGTCTATTTTTGTGTGTGGTGTAAGGAAATGGTCCAGTTTCATTCTTCTGCATGTGGCTGTCCAATTTTCCCAACACCATTTGTTGAAGAGACTGTCTTTTTTCCATTGGACATTCTTTCCTGCTTTGTGGAAGATTAGTTGACCATAGAGTTGAAGATCCATGTCTGGGCTCTCTATTCTGTTCCATTGATCTATGTGTCTGTTTTTGTGCCAGTACCATACTGTCTTGATGATTACAGCTTTGTAATAGAGCTTGAAGTCCAGAATTGTGATGCCATCAGCTTTGCTTTTCTTTTTCAACATTCCTAGGGCTATTCGGGGTCTTTTCTGGTTCCATACAAATTTTAGGATTATTTGTTCCATTTCTTTGAAAAAAGTGGATGGTATTTTGATAGGGAGTGCATTGAATGTGTAGATTGCTCTAGGTAGCATTGACATCTTCACAATATTTGTTCTTCCAATCCGTGAGCATGGAACGTTTTTCCATTTCTTTGTGTCTTCCTCAATTTCTTTCATGAGTATTTTATAGTTTTCTGAGTACAGATTCTTTGCCTCTTTGGTTAGATTTATTCCAAGGTATCTTATGGTTTTGGGTGTAATTGTAAATGGGATCGACTCCTTAATTTCTCTTTCTTCTGTCTTGTTGTTGGTGTATAGGAATGCCACTGATTTCTGTGCATTGATTTTATATCCTGCCACTTTACTGAATTCCTGTATGAGTTCTAGCAGTTTTGGGGTGGAGTCTTTTGGGTTTTCCACATAAAGTATCATATCATCTGCAAAGAGTGAGAGTTTGACTTCTTCTTTGCCGATTTGGATGCCTTTTATTTCTTTTTGTTGTCTGATGGCTGTGGCTAGGACTTCTAATACTATGTTGAATAGCAGTGGTGATAGTGGACAACTCTGCTGTGTTCCTGACCTTAGGGGGAAAGCTCTCAGTTTCTCCCCATTGAGAATGATATTTGCTGTGGGTTTTTCATAGATGGCTTTTATGATATTGAGGTATGTACCCTCTATCCCTATACTCTGAAGAGTTTTGATCAAGAAAGGATGCTGTACTTTGTCAAATGCTTTTTCTGCATCTATTGAGAGGATCATTGGTTCTTGTTCTTTTATTAATGTATTGTATCACATTGATTTGCGGGTGTTGAACCAACCTTGCAGCCCAGGGATAAATCCCACTTGGTTGTGGTGAATAATCCTTTTAATGTACTGTTGGATCCTATTGGCTAGTATTTTGGTGAGAATTTTTGCATCCGTGTTCATCAGGGATATTGGTCTGTAATTCTCCTTTTTGATGGGGTCTTTGTCTGGTTTTGGGATCAAGGTAATGGTGGCCTCATAAAACGAGTTTGGAAGTTTTCCTTCCATTTCTATTTTTGGAACAGTTTCAGAAGAATAGGTATTAATTCTTGTTTAAATGGTAGAATTCCCCTGGGAAGCCATCTGGCCCTGGGCTTTTGTTGGGAGATTTTTGATTACTGCTTCAGTTTCTTTAGTGGTTATGAGTCTGTTCAGGTTTTCTATTTCTTTCTGGTTCAGTTTTGGTAGTTTATACATCTCTAGGAATGTATCCGTTTCTTCCAGATTATCTAATTTGCTGGCATATAGTTGCTCATAATATGTTCTTATAATTGTTTGTATTTCTTTGGTGTTGGTTGTGATCTCTCCTCTTTCATTCATGATTTTATTTGGGTCATTTCTCTTTTCTTTTTGATAAGTCTGGCCAGGGGTTTATCAATCTTGTTAATTCTTTCAAAGAACCAGCTCCTAGTCTCGATCTGTTCTACTGTTCTTTTGGTTTCTATTTCATTGATTTCTGCTCTGATCTTTATTATTTCTTTTCTCCTGCTGGGTTTAGGCTTTATTTGCTGTTCTTTTTCCAGCTCCTTTAGGTGTAGGGTTAGGTTGTGTATTTGAGACCTTTCTTGTTTCTTGAGAAAGCCTTGTATTGCTATATACTTTCCTCTTAGGACTGCCTTTGCTGCATCCCAAAGATTTTGAACAGTTGTGTTTTCATTTTCATTTGTTTCCATGAATTTTTTTAATTCTTCTTTAATTTCCTGGTTGACCCATTCCTTCTTTAGTAGATGCTCTTTAGCCTCCATGTATTTGAGTTGTTTCCAACTTTCCTCTTGTGATTGAGTTCTAGTTTCAAAGCATTGTGGTCTGAAAATACGCAGGGAATGATCCCAGTCTTTTGGTACTGGTTGAGACCTGATTTGTGACCTAGGATGTGATCTATTCTGGAGAATGTTCCATGGGCATTAGAGAAGAATGTGTATTCTGTTGCTTTGGGATGGAATGTTCTGAATATATCTGTGAAGTCCATTTGGTCCACTGTGTCATTTAAAGTCTCTATTTCCTTGTTGATCTTTTGCTTAGATGATCTGTCCATTTCAGTGAGGGGGGTGTTAAAGTCCCCCACTATTATTGTATTGTTGTCGATGTGTTTCTTTGCTTTTGTTATTAATTGGCTTATGTAATTGGCTGCTCCCATGTTAGGGGCATAGATATTTACAATTGTTTGATCTTCTTGTTGGATAGACCCTTTAAGTATGATATAGTGTTCTTCCTCATCTGTTATTATAGTCTTTGGTTTAAAATCTAATTTGTCTGATATAAGGATTGCCAGATTGTCATTGCCAATTGTTATGTGTTACATTCAGGATAACTATTGAAAGATAGGAATTTAGTGCCATTGTATTGCCTGTAAGGTGACTGTTACTGTATATTGTCTGTGTTCCTTTCTGGTCTATGTTGCTTTTAGGCTCTCTCTTTGCTTAGAGGACCCCTTTCAAGATTTCTTGTAGGGCTGGTTTCGTGTTTGCAAATTCCTTTAGTTTTTGTTTGTCCTGGAAGCTTTTTATCTCTCCTTCTATTTTCAGTAACAGCCTAGCTGGATATAGTATTCTTGGCTGCATATTTTTCTCATTTAGTGCTCTGAATATATCATGCCAGTCCTTTCTGGCCTGCCAGGTCTCTGTGGATAGGTCTGTTGCCAGTCTAATGTTTCTTCCATTGTAGGTTACAGATCTCTTCTCCCAAGCTGCTTTCAGGATTTTCTCTTTGTCTCTGAGAGTCGTAAGTTTTACTATTAGATGTTGGGGTGTTGACCTATTTTTATTGATTTTGAGGGGGGTTCTCTGTGCCTCCTGGATTTTGATGCCTGTTTCCTTCCCCAAATTAGGGAAGTTCTCTGCTATAATTTACCCCAATATAGCTTCTGCCCTTCTCTCTTTCTTCTTCTTCTTCTTTTTTTTTTTTTAAGATTTTATTTATTCATTTGAGACACAGAGATACGGTGAGAGAGAGAGAGAGAGAGCATGAGCAGGGAGGGAGGGAGAGGGAGAAGCAGGCTCCCTGCTGAGCCAGGAGCCTGATGTGGGGCTCAATCCCAGGACCCTGGGATCATGACCTAAGCCGAAGGCAGATGCTCAACCGTCTGAGCCACCCAGGCGTCCTTTCTTCTTCTTCTGGGATCTCAATTATTCTAATACTGTTTTGTCTTATGGTATCACTTCTCTCTTGAATTCTGCCCTCGTGTTCCAGTAGTTTTTTATCTCTCTTTTTCTCAGCTTCTTTATTTTCCATCATTTGGTCTTCTATATCACTAATTCTGTCTTCTGCCTCATTTATCCTAGCAGTTAGAGCCTCCATTTTTGATCGCACCTCATTAATAGCCTTTTTGATTTCGACTTGGTTAGATTTTAGTTCTTTTATTTCTCCAGAAAGGGTTTCTCTAATATCTTCCATGCTTTTTTCAAGCCTAGCTATTATCTTTAAAATCGTCACTCTGAACTCTAGTTCCGACATCTTACTAATGTCCTTATTGATTAGGTCCCTGGCAGATTAGGTCCCTTTTGTTCTTTTTGAGGTGATTTTTTTTCCATCTTGTCATTTTGTCCAGAGGAGAATAGATGAATGAGAGAACAAAATGCTAATAGGGTAACAACGACCCCAGAAAAATATACACTAAACAAATCAGAAGAGACCTGAAACCAGGGGAAAAGGGAAAGAAAGAAAAAAGAAAAAGAAAAAAAGAGAATATGATTGAATATGATCAGGTGGGTGCATAGATCAGTACCACACACTAGATTTTGGGAGTATTTTGGTCTATTAGAAGAAAGTGCCTCCCAAAATTTTAAAGAAAAACTTACATATGTACAAAAATAAGGGTAAATATGAAGGGATGGAGTATGACTGTAAAGATGAAAATTATAAAAGATTTTATAAAAGGAATTGGTAATATAAGAAGTTGGTTGAAAAAAGAAAGAAGAGGATTTAAAAAAAAAAAGGGAGAGAATGTGATCAGGCAGGAGACTAGAACAAAGCCATACACTAGAGATTTATGATATATTTTGGTCTGTTAGAAGAAACTGTATCCCAAAATTTTAAAGAAAGAACAACTTATATATGTATACCAAAAATAACTACTATGAAGGAATAGAATATGACTCTAAAAATGAAAAATAAAAACGATTTTTTAAAAAGGGATTGATAAGATGTTGGTTGAAAAGGGGAAAAAGATTAAAAAAAAAAATTAACTTTGAAAGACTAAAGAATCATGGGGAAAAAGCCAGGAATTCTATGTGCTGTATTCCCCTAGCGCTGGAGTTCTGCCGTTCTCATTGATCGGTAAACTTGGTCTTGGCTGGCTGTTCTTGTTGATCTTCTGGGGGAGGGGCCTGTTGCCATGGTTCCCAAATGTCTTTGCTGGAGGTGGAATTGCCCCGCCCTTTCCAGGTCCGGGGCTAAGTCACCTGCTCGGGTTTGCTCTTGGGAGCTTTTGTTCCCCCGCAAGCTTTCCATATAGCTTTGGAGGACGAGAGTGAAAATGGCGGCCTCCCAATCTCCGCCCCAGAGGAGCTGAGAACTCGGGGCCCCACTCCTCAGTGAGCCCCGAGAGAAAAGCAGTCAGTCACTCCCGTCTCCCCGGTCTCCGGCTGCACTCCGTGCTCACCCGGCCTGTGACCGAGCGTTTCTATCTCTGGCACCTGACCCCGTGTGGAGTCTCCAAACCCAGCAGATCCCTGCGGTGCACTCCCGCACCTCTCCCCCCAGGGGAGGAAGGTGAGTCTCCCCGGATCTGCCGCTTGTCGGGTCCCTGCTGGAGGAGCAGTGGCCCGACTGTGCTGCGGATCACGGTTTATGGCAACCCCGAGCTGAGAGCCCACTCCTCGGCTCCATCTCTGCAGCTGGCTTCCGCGCTCCAATACCTGGGAGCCCTGCCGCCCTCAGGCACCCCCGGTCTTTCTGTGACCCCGAGGGTCCTGAGACCACACTGTCCCACGAGGGTTCCACCCCCCGCTTAGCCACTGGAGTGACGTCCCTCAGCGGAGCCGACTTTTAAAAGTTCCGATTTTGTGCTCCGCGGCTCTATTACTTGCCAGGCCCCCTCCCCCGCCATCTATCCTACCAAATATCGCCTCGGATTCACTTCTCCGCACGTCCTACCTTCCAGAAAGTGGTCACTTTTCTGTTCAGAGAGTTGCTGCTATTCTTTTCTTCGATCTCCTGTTGAGTTCGTAGGTGTTCAGAATGGTTGGATCCCTACCTAGCTGAATTCCTGGGACCAGACGAAATTTAGATCTCCTACTCCTCCGCCATCTTGCTCTCAAGTTATTTTCTAATTTCCCTTGTGATTATTTCCTTGACCCTTCAGTTGTTTGAGTACATGTTTAGTGTCTGTATATGTAACAGTTTTCTAGCACTTTTGTTGTTACTGATTTCTAATTTCATTTATTGTGTTAGAAAAGATACTTTTAGTATTTCAGTCTTTTTAGATTTGTATTATATTTATATTATTTGTTTTATTTATTGAGACTTGTTTTGTTGCCGAATATATGGCCTATTCTGGGGAGGTTCCATATGCACTTGAAAAGAAAGTGCATTCTGTTCTTGTTAAGTAGAATTTTATTAGGGCTAATTGGCTTATGGTACTTTTCAGGTTCTCTCTTTCCTTATTGATCAGTCTCATTGTTCTAACCTTTACTGAAATTAAAGTCTACAATGGTTAGTGTAGAACTGTTTCTCCTTTCAAGGTTCTATATTTGCATCATATAATTTGGGGCTTTATTTTTAGGTGCATATATAATTGTTATACCTTGATGTATCAATTTTTATCAATATATGGTATTCTTCGTCTCTTATAACCTTTTTTTACTTAAAATCAGTTTTGTCTGGTAATAAAATAGCCACCCCAGCTCTCTTTTTCCATCTTTTTACTTGCAACTTCTTTGTGCCTTCGTGTATCTAAAGTAAGTCTCTGGTAGCAGCATATAGATTGACCATTCTTCTTTAACCATTCTGCTAATCTCTGCTTATTAATTGGAAGTTTAATACATTTACATTTAAAGTAGGGATAAGGAAGGAATTCTGACTTTTAACTATTTGTTTTTGGTCTTACAGGTTTTCATTTCTCAATTCCTCCAGTTATTGCCTTTAAAAAATTTAGTTGTTCTTTTGTATTGTATAATTTGTAATCCCTTCTTTACTTGGTTCTTTATTTTAGTTATTTTCTAATTGATTCCCTTAGGGATTACAGTTAACATCTTAAACTTAAAATGACCTAGTTTGAATACCAACTTTGTTTCAATAGTATATAAACACTTTGATCTTATACATCTCCATCTCTCTCCCCCTTTGTATTTTTCCCCACTATTTATACACTGTGTGCCCATTAACATTTATGATTATTACATAATGCATTTGCCCTTTAAATCATATAGGGAAAAAAGGAATTAAAACCAAAAGTACAGGATATTTATCTACATAGTTACCTTCTTTATTTCTTCATGTGGCTTTTATCCTTCCACTTCAGTACGATTCCCTTTACCATTTCTGGTAAGGCAGACCTTTTAGTAACAACTTGTCTTAGATTTGGTTTATCTTAGTTTCTCCTTTTTTTTTTTTTTTTTAAGATTTTATTTATTTGACAGAAAGAGACACAACGAGAGAGGGAACACAAGCAGGGGGAATGGGAGAGGGAGAAGCAGCCGATGGAGGGCTCAATCCCAGGACCCTGGGACCATGACCCAAGCCAAAGGCAGATGCTTAATGACTGAGCCACCCAGGCGCCCCTCTCCTTCATTCTTGAAGAATCATTCTCTTGGATATAGAATTATTACTTGATTTCTTTCTGCAGTTCAAGTATTTTTTTCTGTTCTCACTCCCTCTCTTCTCCTGAGACTCTCATAATGTATATATTGGCCTGCTTAACAGTATCCCACAGATCTCTCAGGCTCTGTATAGGTTTTTTCATTTTTTTTCTTTCTGCTCCTCAGACTGGATAATTTCAGTTGTATGGTCTCAAGTTTGCTGATTATTTATCTGCTGCTCAAATCTGCTGTTGAGTCCCTCTAGCAGATTTTCAAATTTGTTATATTTTTCAGTTCTGATATTTCTATTTAGTTCCTTTTATAATTTGTCTTTTTATTGATACTCTTATGATGTTCACGTAGTTGTCCTGGTTTCAATCTGTACATGGTTTCCTCTAGCTCTTTGAGCATATTTAAAACAGCTGATTTAAAGTCTTTAGTCCTGGGGTGCCTGGATGGCTCAGTTAGGTGGCTGACTATTGGTTTCGGCTCAGGTCATGATTTTGGGGTCCTGGCATCGAGCCCTGAGTCAGGCTCCACACTCAGCAGAGAGTCTGCTTGAGGATTCTCTTTCCTTCTCCCTCTGTCCTTCCCGCCACCTCCCCCCACCCCCGCCCCGACTCATGTGCTCTTGCTCTTGCTCTAAAAATAAATAAATAAATCTTAAAGTCTTTAGTCCAATGTCTAGCTTTCCTCAGGAACAGTTTCTGCTAACTTTTCCCTTTTAATGGGTGGTACTTTTCTGTTTTTTCTGTATGATTTGTGATTTCTTGTTGAAAAACAGGCATTTGCATATTATAATTAATAACTCTAGAAATCAGATTCTCCTCTTTCCCAATATTTGCTGGTTTTGATGAAGGCTTAGCTTATAGTAATTGAGATTTCTGTGAATATCAGGAGCTTAAAAAACACCTCTCCCTGTCTTTACAGGTTGACTCAGGGCTACGGGACTCCTTCAACACTTAGCCAGGCCATTTACAATTTGCCTAAGCCTTCACTTCTTGCTTGCAGTCTGAGGAGTGGTGAAAGCTTAGGTTTTTTTTCTGACAATGTATCCTGAATAGAGCATGCGCGTGGCTTTCTAAATTCTCAAGCACACACACACTTTTCAATGCCCTCATTTCCCAAAGAAACTCTCTCCCATGCTTTTCTACTATGGCTTTTAGGCAATATATGTATATCTTGATTGTAATCCTTTGGCCCCAAACAACTGTGGATTTTTAAATTGCCTTACGATGTTTTTGAGGAATGCCTGCCACTTTTCTGCCCGTAGAGTTCCAAATATGTACAGACAGATCTGTGTACCTTGTGTCAGTCCTTCAGGTGGCACGTGCACAGCTTAGAATGAACATACACAATACTTTGTAAGGGGCGCCTGGGTGGTGTAGTCAGTTGGGTGCCTGACTCTTGGTTTTGGCTCGGGTCAGGACCGTAGGGTTGTGAGATTGAGCCCTGCCTCAGGCTCCACACTCAGCAGAGTCTCCTTGGGATTCTCTCTCCCTCTCTCTCTGCCCCTCCCACTCATGCTCTCTCTCTCTCTCAAAAGAAGAAAAGAAATCTTTTAAAAATACTTGTTTCTTTAAAAATAATAATTTGTAGTAAGATCTCTGCTCCCTCTAGAACCAAGGACTAGGTTCCCACACTGGGAACATAGGCTGCCCTCTTCAAGACAGCTGTGAAACTAGGGATGGGCAGGGCCTGGGGCCTGTAAAAACACCACAGTGCTTTTCTTCTTAAAAGTTTGCTGATGGGCGCCTGGGTGGCTCAGTTGGTTAAGGTCTGCCTTTGGCTCAGGTCATGATCCCGGGGTCCTGGGATCGAGCCCTGTGTCGGGCTCCCTGCTCCGCGGGAAGCCTGCTTCTCCCTCTCCCTTTGCCTCTCCCCTGCTCATGCTCTCTCTCTCGCTCAAATAATAATAATAATAATAATAAAAAACTTTAATAAAAAATTTGCCTTTTTCTTATAAACCTTTAACTGCTTTCTGGAGTTCTGAAAAAGTTAGTTTTGATAGTTTCTGGTTCTTTTCAATGCTTCTGTGGAAGTTTGGAAGTTTAAAGCTGCCTACTCCATTTTGCTTATCTCATTTGTACTGAGATATTGTGTCTGTGAATATTGTATCTGTTACTGAAAGAGGAATTTTTATAATTCCCCACTATGGTTGTGGGCTTGTGTATTTCCTACTGTAGTTCTGATTTTTCCTTTATATATTTTGAGGCCATGTTATCAGTTGTATTCAAATTCAGATATAGGTCTTCCTTGTGAGTTGAACTTTAAGTATCTCTTATGATTTTTGCCTTTAAATCTAGTTTGTCTGAAATTGCTGTAGCTACACTAGCTTCTGTTGGGTTATTATTTACATGGGATGGTTTCCTATCCTTTACTTTCAGTATTTCTACATCTTTGTTTTAGATGTATCTCTTGTAAACAGCATATAATTTGGGTTGTTTTATTTGATTCTGTTTTTAAATTTTGTCCATTCACATTTAATGTAATTGCATATACAGACCCTTGATCAGTATAGGACTTAGGGATGATGACACCCTGCCCAGTCAAAAATCCACATATAACTTTTGACTCCCCCAAATCTTAGCTACTGATAGCCTTACCAATAACAGTTGATGAACACATATTTTCTATGTTGTATTATATACTGTACTCTTCCAGTAAACTAAGCTAGAGAAAACGAAATATTAAAAAAATAAAATACAGTAGTGCACTGTAAAAAATCCACTTATAAGTAGACCTGCACAGTTCAAACCCATGTTGCTCAGGGCCCAAGTGTATATTTTAGCTTAAATCCATTATCTTACCATATATTTTGTATTTGTCCTATCTGTTCCATGTTCCTTTTTCTCTCCTGTGTTCTTTGAATTTGTTAGATATATTTTCTTATTCTTTCCTTCCTCCCACTATTAGCTTGGAAATTTTACTTTCTCTTACTGTTCATTTAATGATTATTCTAAATACTATAGCATACATCTTTACATTATCACAGTGTAATTTTCTTTTACCAATTTCCCAGGCACTGGAAAGACCATAAAACACTTTCATTGCTTTTACTCCCCTCCTAACATTTATTGTTTTCAATTCTATGTCGACTTTCAGTCTCACAATATTTTTCTTATACATTTAATATTCATCTGTACCTGCATATTTATTAATTGTGCTTTTTCATTTCTTCTTGCCTCTAATCTTCCCTCTAGGAGCTTTTTTCTTCAGAATGTCCTTCAACATATGTGTACCAGTAACTTATTTCTCAGTTTTTGTCTAAAAAGTGACTTTTAAAAAAGATTAATTTATGTGAGAGAGCAAGCACCCGTACACGAGTGGGGGGAGGGGCAGAGGGAGAGGGACAGAATCTCAAGCAGACTCCCTGCTGAACACAGAGCCTGACATGAGGCTCAGTCTCACAACCCTGAGATTGTGACCTGAGCCAAAACCAAGAGTTGGACGCTCAACCAACTGTTCACCCAGGCACCCCATAAAAATGTGTTTATTTCATTGTCACTATTTTCTTTTTTTTTTGGACAGCGAGAGAAGAAACACAAGCAGGGGGAGTGGGAGAGGTAGAAGCAGGCTCCCTGCTGAGCAGGGAGCCCAATGCAGGGCTTGATCCCAGGACCCTGGGACCATGACCTGAGCCAAAGACAGACACTTAACGACTGAGCCACCCAGGAACCCCTCATTATCACTCTTGAAGGATACTTTTTTTTTTTTTTAAAGATTTTATTTATTTATTTGACAGAGAGAGACACAGCAAGAGAGGGAACACAAGCAGGGGGAGTGGGAGAGGGAGAAGCAGGCTCCCACTGAGGGGGCAGCCCGATGCAGGGCTCGATCCCAGGACCCTGGGATCATGACCTGAGCCGAAGGCAGACGCTTAATGACTGAGCCACCCAGGCGCCCCTTGAAGGATAATTTTAATGGATATAGAATTCTAGGTTAGCAACAGTTTTCTTTAAGCACTGTGACATTGTCATTCTCTTGTTTTTTGGGCCCCCCTTGTTTTTCTTTTAAGTGACCTGCCAGTGTGTTATTACTTTGAATTCTTTTTCTTCTGGCTTCTATTAGTTTCGTTTTCAGAAGATGTATTATGAGATGCCTAAAAATATACATTTTTTTCTACTTAGAATTCATAGAGCTCCTTGACTCTACAGTTTCATTTCTTGGTCAAATTTGGATGTTTTTCTGCCATTTCTTCCCATACTGCTGACCTACTCTCCTCCCCCTATTTTCCTCCTGAGACTCCAGTCCATATATAAGGTCTTCTACTCTATCCTTGGTCTCTTACATGTTTTCTCATCTTTTCTCTCTTGATACTTTATTCTGGATTATTTCCTTCAGATCTTTTAGTTCACTAAATTAGTCTGTGTCTGTACTGCTATTAACCCTGTCAATTGAGATTTAAATGTCAGTTATTGTTTTTCTTTTGTTTGTTTGTTTGTTTTTTTTAGATATTTGAGAGAGAGAGGTGGGGAAGGGGCAGGAGAGGGAGAAAGAGAATCTCAAGCAGACTCCCTGCTGAGCATGGAGCCCGACAGGGGGCTTGAGCTCACAACCCTGAGATCACGACCTGAGCTGAAATCAAGTCTGCTGCTTAACAAACTGAGCCACCCAGGTGCCCCCAGTTATTGTACTTTTAAGTTGAAAATTTTATATTTGTTTTCCACACCCCAGCCACATCTGCTTTCTGTACTTCAAGTATTTCTTTCTTTTTCTTTTTCTTCTCTGACTGCTCTGGCTAGTACTATGTTGAATAAAAGTGGTGAGAGTGGACATCCTTGTCTTGTTCCTGATCTCAGGGAAGAGCTTTCAGTTTTTCCCCATTGAACACGATGTTTGCTGTGGATTTTTCATATATGGCCTTTATCATCTCCAGGTATGTTAGCTCTAAACCCACGTTGTCAAGAGTTTTTTCATGAATGGGTGTTGAATTTTGTCAAATGCCTTTTCTGTATCTTTTGAAATGATCATATGGTTTTTATGCGTTCTCTTGTTGTGATGTATCACGTGATTTCCAAATACTGAACCACCCCTGCAACCCCAGGAATAAATCCCATCTGATTGTGGTGAATACTTTTTTTAATGTATTCTTGGATTCGGTGTGCTGAGGATCTTTGCATCTATGCTAATAAGAGATATTGTCCTGTAGTTCTCTTTCTTTGTGGTGTCCTTACCTGGTTTTGGTATCAGGGTAATGCTGGCTTCATAGAATGACTTTGGAAGTTTCCCTTCGTCTTTTATTATTATTATTATTATTATTATTATTATTATTATTATTATTTTGAATAGTTTGAGAAGAATCGGTATTAACTCTTCTTTAAATGTTTGGTAAAATTCACCTGTGAAGCCATCTGGTCCTGAACTTTCGTTTGTTGGGAGTGTTTTGATTATTGATGTGATTTCATTGCTGGTGATCAGTCTGTTCAGATTTTCTGTTTTTTCCTGATTCGGTTTTGGGAGGTTAATTTATTTTTCTAGGAATTTATCCATCTCTTCTAGGTTGTCCAGTTTGTTGGCATGTAATTTTGCATAATACTCTCTTCTCTGATCCTTTGTATTTCCGCGGTGTTGGTTGTTACTGCTCCTCTCTCTCAGTTCTGACTCTGAGTCCTCCTTCTCTCTGTCTCTCGATGAGTCCGGTGAAAGGTTTATCGATTTGTTGATCTTTTCAAGGAACAAGCTCCTGGTTTTAATGATCTGTTCTATTGTTTTTTTAGTTTTCATTTCATTTATTTCTGCTCGAATCTTTATTATTTCCTTCCTTCTAGTGGTTTGGAGTTTTGTTTATTCTTCTTTTTCTAGCTCCTTTAGGTGGAAGGTTAGGTTATTTGAGATTTTCCTTGCTTCCTGCAGTAGGCCTGTAGTGCTCTAAACTTCCCTCTTCCAACAGCTTTTGCTGCATCCCAGTGACCTGGACCATTGTGTTTTCATTTTCATTGGTCTCCATGTACTTTTTTATTTCCTCTTTGATTTCTTGGTTGACCCATTCATTCATTGTTTAGTAGCATGTTATTTAGTCTCTGCATATTTGTGTTCTTTCCAGATTTTTTACTTCTGGCTGATTTCTACTTTCATACTGTTGTAGTCAAAAAAGATTCATGGCATGACTTCAGTCTTCTTTAATTGTTGAGACTTGTCTTGTGGCCTAATATATGGTCTATTCTGGAGGGTGCTCTGCGTGCACTTGAAAAGAATGTGGATGCTGCTGTTTGGGGGTGGATTGTTCTGAATATATCTGTTGGATCCATCTGGTCCAGTCTGTCATTCAGAGCCACTGATTCCTTGTTGATTTTCTGTGTGGATGATCTTTCCATTGATGTTAGTAGGGTGCTGAAGTCCAGCCAGACCAGATGTCTGCTCCGGGTCCAGGGCTGGGGCTGTAGCTGGACTGCTGTGTGTGGTTATTGTCCCCTCTCCCTGGGCAGGAGTCACTCTGGAGTGATGTCGGCCCCTGTCAGCGCTGCTTGCACACTGCCCGGCTTGTGGTGCTGCTTTGGATGGGTTCTGGCCAGGTGTGTACTGGAGGGGCAGGTCTATAGGAGAACTCAGGGGCGGAGCATGCAGTGTTAGCAAGTTTTGTGCAGGTCAGCTACAGGAGGGGATCAGAGGTGCTCAAAACTCATGCAGAAGCTGGCCAGGTGGGAGGTGGGCATCTGCAGCAGAGTGCAGGCTGGGGCATGCTGTTGGCAGGATAGGGGGAGAGTGTTCCTGCTGCCCTGGTTCCCAGAGGTGTCCATGTATCTAGGGAGGGAAATAGCACCCACGAGGTCTTTTGTTCTTGGAAAAGTCTTCCAAACGTCCCTGCTCCTCCAGCACTTGCTCTGAGATTAGTAAGTCAGTGTTCTTGTAGAACCCAGCATTTTTCAGACCATTGCTTCTATGCTATCTCAGCCTGGCCATTTGTTGTGCTGCCTCGTTAAGGCCAAGAATCCGTTTCCTCTCACCCTCCAGGCTCTCCCAGAACTGGGCTGGCTGATTTTTGAAGTTTCAGGTGTTATGCCCTGCTGGTTATAAGACCTGGTATAATTCTGCCCCCCTCATTTTCACGCCAGTTCTCTGTGCCTGAGGCGTCCCTCCCTCCTGCAGACAGACCTGAGTCTGTTTGGATCCCAACTGCGTCTCCACCCTTCCTGCTTTGATATGCTCTCTTCTCTGCATTTTGCTGTGGAGAGTCTGCTCAGCCAGTCTTCAGGTCACTTCCTGGGTTATTTACCCTGAGGTGGGTGTTATCTAGGTGGGTCCTGGGATGAGGGCAGCTTTGGATCCTCCTACTCCACCATCTTCCCCAGAAGTCTGCTGTATCCTTTTTTATAAGTTCCCAGCTTTCTGCCAAAATTCTCAATCTTGTGGGGGTTTTTTTGTTTTTTTAAAGATTTTATTTGTTTATTTGATGGAAGAGAGACACAGCGAGAGAGGGAACACAAGCAGGGGGAGTGGGAGAGGGAGAAGCAGGCTTCCCGCGGAGCAGGGAGCCCGATGTGGGACTCGATCCCAGGACCCTGGGACCATGACCTGAGCCGAAGGCAGACGCTCACCGACTGAGCCACCCAGGCGCCCCTTGTCTTTCCTTCATATAGTATTTTACAGTTTGTTTCACCTAGTGTTCCTTTATATTGCCTTGTCCTTTACCTTTTTAAGTTGTATGGGATGTTTCACTTGAAAATTTACCTGTAAAACGGAGGCCTAGAAATTGGTCTTATATCGTTTTCATTGGTCTTTGAGCACCTTTTCACATTCTTACTGGCCATCTTTTATAAAGAGACTGGTCAGGGTCCTTTACCTTTTAAAAGTTGAATTATCTCTTGATTATTGATTTGTGGGAATTCATTATGTATTCTTTCACATATTTACACATCATGGATACATTCTATCAGTCTGTGGCTTGTCTTTCATTTTTTTAATGGTGAATGTGAAATGGCAGATGTTTTAATATTGTTGAGGTCCAGTTTGTCCCATCATTTAATTTTTTTGTTCTATATTAGGGATCTTTGCCTCTTTCAAATCCAGATATTCTATTACGTTCCTGTGGGTTTTTTTTCTAGAAGTTTCATTGTTTTAGCTGCTGCATTGAGGCCTGCAGGCCACCTCAGATTCCCTGTAGGGTTTGATGTAGGGGTCAACTTCTTTCCCCCCTGTGTGCAGATCTGGTTGTTACAGCACCTTCCTTTCCACACTGAATCGCGCAGACATTGGTCAAGTCCACTTCTGAACTCACGTTTTTGTCACACTGAGCTATTTTTCATCCTTATGACAGTACTACACACCCTTGAGTACTGCAGCTTTATCATATACGTAGTGTCTAGGAGTGCACAACCTCCAACGTCAATCTTCAAGAATTTGATTTTTCAAGGCACCTGGGTGGATCAGTCAGTTAAGCGTCTGCCTTCGGCTCAGGTCATGATCCCAGGGTCCTGGGATGGAGCCCCGCATCGGGCTCCCTGCTCAGTGGGGAGTCTGCTTCTCCCTCTGCCTCTGTGGCTCCCCATGCTTGTGCTCTCTCTCGTGCTGTCAAATAAATAAAATCTTTAAAAAATTTGATCCTTAGTATTTCCATATACATTTTAGAAGCCTCTTTTTTTAAAAAAAAGATTTTATTTATTTGACAGAGAGAGAGACAGCAAGAGCAGGAACACAAGCAGGGGGAGTGGGAGAGGGAGAAGCAGGCTTCCCACAGAGCAGGGACCCCAATGCGGGACTCGATCCCAGGACTGTGGGATCATGACCTGAGCCGAAGGCAGACGCTTAATGACTGAGCCACGCAGGCGCCCCTAGAAGCCTCTTTCTACAAAATTTGATTGGGATCATATTGAGTCTGTTGTTCAACTGCGTGAAATCTGACATATTAGCAATACTAAGTGTTCCTGTGAACATGGCATCTGTTTCACTGTGTCTTTTTAATTTTCTCTCAGCAAACTTTTGTGGGTGTTACACATCTTTTATTAAATGTATCCCTAGGTAAGTGATGTTTTGGAGTATGGATGTAAATTGTATTGTTCTTAAATTTCATTTTCCAGTTGTACATTGCTAGTATATAAACTCTATATCTTGTATCCTGACATCTTGCTACATTTGCTTGTTCTAGAAATCAGTTTTTATAGTCTTGGGTTTTCTCCAAGCACAATCTTGTCCCCTTCAAGTGAGAATGGCTTTTCTTTTTCTTTTCTAGTCTATGGCTCTATTCTTTTTCTTGCCTTGGCTGGGACTTCCCACACAGTGGGGGCTAGGAGCAGGGCGAGCTCTGGGGGGAAGTGCATTTGGCATTCCATAGCAGCGTAGGTTTGGCTGCAGGTTCCATAGAGGCCCTCCCAGATGGAGGAAGCATCCTCCAGCCTTGGCTGCTGTCCTCTCTGTGAAGGAGCGTGGAACTTCTCAGCTGCTCTCCCTGCATTGTGGAGAGCATCACACGGGGTTGTTCCTTGCGGTGTAATTGGGGAAAGGGGCAGTGATATCCACGGGGAGCGCGGCCTTGCGTTTCTGGGGCTGCCTCCATTTGGCTGTGCTCTTTCTACAGTTGCTTTATTAGATCTGCCTGCACTTCAGGCGTTGAAGGCTATTGGTCTGTAATCTCCGTGGCCTCAGTTTTCTGTATCATGGTCATGTCGGTCTCCCCAGCCATCTCCACTCACTTTCCCATTCTTGTGCTGCTTCTCCCTTTTGGGGGTGGAGAGTGGAGGGCCTGCCCTGCCATGGGCTTCTGGGCTCTGGTCCTTCCATGGAAGCCCTGAGGTGGGGTGTGCAGTCCCTCACTGTGCCCACAGGGGTCAGGCCCCACGGGGTCCGCTTTGGCCCATAGACAGCTGGGCCATGGGGTGGCCAGGCTGCAGCTTTGGGGAGACAGGGAGGGCACTGGCTGCTTCTTGGCCCCGTGCTGTCACTCTGGTATCAGCCATTAGAAGGCATCCCGTGGCGAGTCCTGAGACTCCTCCCTGCTGAGGACAGAGCATCTGTGGGGATCCCTGGGGAGGCCTGCTGTTGGCAGCCACACGTGCCTTCCTCCTCTTGTCTCGTAGATGAACGCCCCTCGAGCAGCAGTGGGGACACCATGTCTGACCCCAGCGCCCAGCCCTCTAGCCACCGCGGCCGTTCCTGGAACCACCCCAGCCCTGCCCACGCCAGGTACTGCCCTTTCCGGCCTCCCAGCCCCACCCTGTGCCCGGCCTCTGGGCCAGTACGGAATCCTGTTCCCACCTCCAGGGTCCTGGGTGCCGTGGGCAGCGCAGGTGGGCAGCCAGCCCCCCGGCCCCGGGCTGGGCTCGGGTACAGCAGGCACGTTCTCGCGGCCACCTGTGGTCAGCGCGCCTGGCCCCAGACTGCGAATCACGTAGCTCTCTCTTAGCACGTGGCGGCTGGAGCGTGTGGAGCTGACCAGTCGGGAGGAGCCGGCTGGGGCTTGGCCTGAGTCCTGCCCGCCTGCCCGTGGGTGCCTGGCGAGGGGGCCGGTGTGTGGGCAGCAATGCTTGCTTCCTTTACTGTGCAGACCCTGCTCCCTCTTAGGTTTCCACGGTCTACACGTGCCTCCTTTGCACCCTGTACTTGAATCGATGGTTAGAACATTGTAATCACCCTGCAGAAGTCCAGTGCCTTGAATTCCAGCTTTTCTGTTCCCTGATGGAAAGAGATGTTAAAAAAAAAAAAAAATCACTTGTTGAAAAAACTGTATTTCATTTTGATAACTGGCTTGTGCATTGATATCTGGCCCATTTTACGTTGCAGAGATACGAATGGTTTATAAATCTGAAGCTAAAGCCTGACTTTAGATTTCTGTTGTACGGGAGGTCTCTCTGGGCTCCTCCAGTCCCTGATAGCAGACAGACGGACACCCCCCGCCCCCAGCGGCAGTGCTCTGGGCGCTGCCAGGAAGCCACCCAGGGATGTGTGCTTCCTGGGACAGCGTGTTGCTGGCAGCAGGTCTCTCAGTAAGGAACATGAGCAGCTGTGTTTGGCTGTGCAGAACCTGCTGGAAAGTGCTAGATGAGCAGACACACCCTCTTGACCCAAAGCTTGTGGGGCACAGGCAGGCCACCCACCCTGCAGAGACCGCATGGCGCCCTCAGCTCTGGGCTTCTGCTGATCCTCCTGCCAGCTATGCTCCCTTTCCCATCATTTCTACGGAGGCCTGTGTGCATGCAGGTTGCCCCGCCTGGGCTGGGAGAACCCCCCTCCTGGAGATTTTGGTGGGACTCCTCCCACATGGGAGCTGCAGTCCCTGCTCCTCGTGGCCAAGATGTTTCCCGCGTCCCCTCAGAAGGCCGCTGCCTTCGGCTGCCTAGCTGTGAACTGTATAGTTCTGCTGTACTGTGGGACCCCACGAGGACGGGCTAAATGATCTTAAGTGTGTCATTCCATCAATTCAGTTAGAATTGAGTTTTCTGGGTGATTAGGCAGTCTTCTGCCAGGGCACGATGATGTAATAAGAGATTTCTGTTCTCTGTAACGTGCCCTTGGTCCCTTGGTGGAGAATCCCATGCACCTGGTTCCTGAGGGTCGTGGGAGCCACCTTCTCCTGCTCTCCCCACCTCCCCGCTGCACCAGAGGTGAGATCTGGGATTCTGGCCTCGTACATGTGTGGTCAGTGGCACGGAATCCCCAAGAGATTGTATATATGAAGGAGAAAAATAAACATTTTTGCTTGAAAACAGTGTGGAACAACATCTTTTCCTTACTCTCTGCCCACGTAAAAGCTGAAGCAGCCAGGCTCCCAGGCTGTCCTGGGCGCAGCCTCACACTCAGCTCCTCACCTACTGTGGACACCGTGCCCAGGAGGCCAGGGTGGCTGTGAAGAGCCTATGGATTGAATGGTGGGTGCTGTGTCCCCAGCAGGAGCCACAGGTGGATGCTGAGCTGGCTCGGGATGAAAGTGGGGTGTTAGGTGGGACCCCGCATTTTCTGCACATGGTGCTCGCCAGCTGTGGCCTGGGACCTGAGGACCCAGCTCTGCTGCCCCTGGGCCTGTCTGCTCGGCTTCCTGCCACTCTGGACTTGAACTGCATTTAGACATACAGTGGGCTCTACCCCGTGGAGGGTGTGACTCTCACGGGCAACTACAAGGTGCCTCTGACCCCTGTCCACGTTGGCTGACTTGCACAAAGCCAGGCTAGCAGACCTGGGGAGAGGTGAGCTCCTTTGTATCTTCTCCCGGATCCGCATTGGGCTTGCAGAGGACATGAAGGTTGGAGCAGCTGCAAGTCTGGGGAGGGCCCTACGGCACTTGCCGCCTGTCTGCCGCCGACCCAGCCTCGATGGGGTCGCGCTCAGCGGTCTGTGCTCCCGCCCACCCCCTGTACACACTCACGCTGGGGTTGGTGGTGCCTCCTGGCCCAGCCAGCTGAGAGGCAGTCAGGCTTTATGCCCATGCGCTTGGAAGGAGGGGACCCCCTTTTGAGAACCAGTGCAGACCCCAGGGCCCCATCTGGTGCCTCATCTAAGCGCTGGCCCTGGGCAGAGCTGAGCCGTCTCAGGGCAGCTGCTGCAAACGTGCAGGTGCCGGGGGGCCCTGCCTGGTCCTGGGCGGTGGCCCTGTGCAGAAGCTGGCCCGATGGCAGAGGCTGCCTGGGGTCTGCCCGCACAGTGTGGGGGCCACGCGCCACCGGCTCCCCACGGCATAGGGCTGTGCTGGCAGCGCTGTCCCACCTTCCAGGGCCTTGTGTGACCGAGCTGGGCCTGTAATGAGCTGTGGCGGTTTTGTTTTCTAGATTCTGAGAGTGAGAAGCCCGACTGAGCCCAGGCAGGCCAGCCCGACCCCGACGCCAGGCCCCGTGTCGTCACACGTGGAGAAGGCGAGTCCACGCCTCGTGTCCAGTTCACGCTGTTTTGTAACCACTTTCTAAGCATTTTTTATTCACAACTGGAAACACAAACGTAATGCAAGAATAAAGAATATTTTGGGGGAAAAGGGACTTTGGTTTTTCAAGCTCTGTCCTGTCTGGTGGCCTGAGACAGTAGGAAGCGAGTGAGGGGTGCTGGAGCATGTCCTGGGACCATGCAGCAGGACAACGTCTGGGGGCACCCTTGGCCGAGGGTTTCCCGGTGTGGTGGGGAGCTTGCGCGATTACATGGCACTTTACAGTGCACCTGTTAGCCCAGGGTCCTCAGGTTGGGACGGCAGCCGGCACAGGCCGGACAGGTGACGCTCAGAAGCAGCCAAGGCCGAGGATCGGTTTCAGGCACCCTCCCCATCACACCGGGGCAGCCCTGGTCTCTGGGGGCACCAGCCCCGGGGAGGCCAAGCAGCGGCGCCCATCTGAGGTGAGAGCCCTCCGCCTGTCCACATTTGGGCCTTGGCGCACACAGCTCCATTCATTTTGCTGACGTGGGGGCTCCCCTGCTCTGTGTCTCTGAAGCTTGACACCCACACTCCGGGCACAGGGCAGCCACCACAGCCTAAGACCTGCGGCTACGGTGGATGGCAGGGCCGGGCTCCTGGCCCCGGCAGGGCTGTACCCTCAAAAGAAAGATGGGAAGCCTGCAGGCAGCCTCACAGAGACCTGCGGTAGAAGCACTGCCGTGTGGCTTGGCCCCGGGGCTGGGGCTCAGCCTGGAGCGCAGCTCAGGGGTCCCGCTCATCAGGATGAGAAGTTAGAGCTTTGTCGTCATTGATCTTGGACGGCAGCTCAGCGCTCCCTGCAGTGGTGAACGGAGGGCAGGGCCCGCAGCACCTGGGACATGCCACCGCCGGAGCCCTGGACGCCGCAGAGCACATGCAGTTGTCACAGGTGATCTACGTTCAGCGTGCCAAAATGCCAGCCTGAGACGCAACTCCTGTCCAACTAGTTGATAAAAGCAGAGCAGCTCGGGCATTGCAGGGCACGTGCACATGTGGTCTGGGGACATTCGTGAGGACTGTCCACCCCGACGCTCTCCAGTTCTGCGTGCCACTGCTCACATCGGGCTCACCCTGCCCTCGGGTGTGTCTGGGCCTCAGTCCCTGCTCTGTGATGGAACAGAGCAGGCAAGCGCGCAGCCAGACGGAACGACATCCTGTATTTTCCTCGTGTTCTCTTTGTCCCCGTCTGTGGCTGTTCCCAGTTTTCTCCTGGCAGCACTAATGCACAGCTTACCTTTTCATCCTTTTAAGCAAGTAATAGTGTAAGTACTACCGGTAAATATGATGAGGGCAGAAGGCTGGAGGCCCCACGGGCTTGTACACAGTCCCAACAGCACCTGGGCACAAGGACCTGGGGGGCCCGAGAGTTCCTTCTGAATCTGAGTAGACAGCACCCAGACTCCTTTCCGTGGGCGATGGATCTGGGCCAGGGAGACTGGGATGGAACACCTGTTCACACCACAGCTCAGGTGAGGGCTTACCCACTTCCCCTGATCGGCGTCCTCTACTTCCTGGGACCCCGAGAAGCAGTATCTGCCCTACTCCCACTCTGGGAATATTAGGGTCCTTCCTGCAAAGGGGGACTGTCCTCTAGAAGCAGCTCTCGATGACCATGTTGCTCAGCACAGGTGGAGTGATAGGCTGGTGAGGGCCGTGGGCAAGCTGCCACCCCGGGGGGGCCCTGCACACCCAGCAGGTCTCCGGAGCCCCCAGGGTAAGCCCCAATCCCCCATCTCAGAGTCTAAGATTCCCTGTGCTGCCTGTGCTGGCCTCCCCCAAGATGTGCCCCTACTTTGGACAGGACTGGGTACCTCTACCCCCCCCCCCGCTGCTGCCCACCCTCCCAAGGGCCCCTCATCCTCCCGCTGCTCCAGCACTCCTCTCTGGCCCTCTCACGCCCTCAGGATCTCCCCTGCACTGAGTTCTGTCGCAAGGCTGGGGGGAACCGCTCACCAGACCCCACGAGGGGCTCCTATGTATGGATCTCACTTGTCACACTTGGTTTCAAGGCTCTCAAGGGAGAACTCAAGCGCGTCCCAGAACAGTCCTCAGTGAGCACAGTGGTTGCACGGTGAGCTGTGGCTGAAAGCCAAACCCTCCTCTGGACAGAAGCCTGTGGCTGTGGCTTCTCATCGCTACCTACAGGATTTCTGGACCGGAACGCACCTGCCCCGCACCTGGTGCCGTCCCAGAGCCACCGGGCCCAGCCCAGGCTCTCCCAGAACAGGGATGGCACCATTGTCCAGGTTCACCCAAGCTCTTCCCACGGGGCCGGGCGCTGAGCTGCAGACTCTGCTTCCAGTTCTCATTCTGCCCCAGAGAGCTCCCCCAGCCCACTCTCTGCAGTGCCTCCCGTGGGCTGTGTGCATCCACTCTGGCCTGAAGAGCTTAAGTTCTGAAACGTGCATCTTATTAAAGGGCTGGTTGGTTCTCTATGACCTGGGAAAACCCAGTAAAACAAAAGAAAGCATCCCCCAGGGTTCCAAGCACCCCGGCTACGCCATTCTAGCTCTACGTTTCTAAGTCATAAACAATTCTGTAGTCTAGCCTGGGAGTCAAACCCTTTTTTTTTTTTTTTTTGGGAAACAATGTATCTCAGGCTGCCATCCCAGAATGCCAGATGGGGCAGCTTAAACAACTTACATACATTTCCCCCAGTTCTGGAGTCTGGAGTCTAAGATCAGGTATGGGCAGGGCTGGTTTCTCCTGAGTCCTCTTCTCTGCTGTGTATGTGTCTGCCCTCTTACCCTGTGGTCACCTGGCCTCTCTGTGCATGTGGGAGAGTGCATAAGCTCTGCTCTCTCCTTCTAATAAGGGCATTAATCCTCTCAGATCAGGGCCCCCCCCCAAAAGGCTGCACTGGACCTTAATTACCTCCATAAAGGCCCTATCCCCAGTGCAGCCATCAGCATATGAATACTGGAAACATGCACATTCAGCTGGGGACACATGCCTAATTAAATTGTTTTGATACACAATCCATGTGTACAATGTAAACTGTATACTTGTCTCTACTTGCACACACACATTTTAAAACTAAGTAAATACCAACTTGGTGTGCATGTACGTGCACACACGCACAGGAGGAAGAGTGGGGGTCAAGACCTAATTCTGGCAGAAAACTGAAAGGAATGATCCACTGCTCCCTTTGCTGGGCCCCACATGAGCCATGGGGAGATGCGGCTGAGCATCCCTCCCCGATCCTAAAGCATCATCATCATGAACAGGAGGACAGCGGTCAGTGGTGAACACACAAGGCCAGCTGTGTAGGGCTGGTCAGCACACCAACACTGAGGACCACAAAGCTCTTGGTTTAGAACTCAAACACACAGAACCACAGAAGAGAGGGAAAGGGGAACAAAGAACAGATGAGTTAAAGATAAATCAAATTACAAGATGAGATGCCTAACTATATCTACAGACACATTTTATAATGGTATGTAAATGGTCTGATCACTTTAATAAAAAGAAACTGTCAGATTGGATTTTAAAAACCAACTACATGTTGTACACAACAAACTTATTTATAAATAAAGGCACATAGCTAAGGTAAAAGGATTGACCAAAATATACCATCTTAACATCAATCAATGGAGTGACTATTAATATCCAACAATGCAAATTTCAGAGCAAAGCTTATTATGAAGACAAAGATGATCATTTCATAATAAAAAGGGGTCAACTCATCAAGAAAACACAATTCAAAACGTTTTGCTCCCAATAACAGTTTCAAAATATATGAGGAAAACACAACTGCAAGTAGAAATGGACAAATCCACAATCAGAGTCTGATATTTCAATGTCCCTCTCTCAACTGATAGAATAAAAAACCACCATAATAAAGTCTGACCCCATTTGACATATGACTGCTGACAATTTTTAAGCCCTATCCTCCCTCTTCCCCTTCTGGGCATATCTGGACAGCAGAGAAGCGCAGGTGCTCCCTCCCTTGGCACCATGGGAAATTCACACCAGTAGTGGAAGCCCTCATTCCAGCCCTACCCCCTAACCACCGTCAAAATCCCAAGCCAGACTTCCAAGGAAGATGACAGAGCAAGAGGATCCTGGGTTCACCTCATCCCAGGATACACCTAGATAACACCCACATTGAGTGTAAATAACCAAGAAAATTACATCACAGCTAAATGCAGAGACCATCACAGCTAAATGCAGAGAAGAGGCCACAATGAAGGGGGTAGGAAGGGCAGAGATGTGGTCGGGAGCCAAAAGGACCCACGGAACTGTCCACAGGATGGAGGGATGACTTGGGAGGGGAGAGGAGCAGATCCTACAGCAGGCACCCCAGGCTTGGGGGACCCACAAGAGGAAGATGAATCCCCATAACACTGGCTTAGAAAACCAGAGGAGACTAACTTCATGAGTTCTTACAATTCATGGGGCTTAACACCTGAAAATTTAAAAATCAGTGAGATCAGCTCTGGCAGAGCCAGAGGGCACCATGTGCACTAACCCTGCATTCTCCTGCGGACCTGCCCCTCCAGTACACACCTGGCCAGAACACATCCAAAGCAGCACCACAAGCCAGGCAGTGTGCAAGCAGCGCTGACAGGGGCCGACATCACTCCAGAGTGACTCCTGCCCAGGGAGAGGGGACAATAACCACACACAGCAGTCCAGCTACAGCCCCAGCCCTGGACCCGGAGCAGACATCTGGTCTGGCTGGACTTTAGCACCCTACTAACATCAATGGAAAGATCATCCACACAGAAAATCAACAAGGAATCAGTGGCTCTGAATGACAGACTGGACCAGATGGATCCAACAGATATATTCAGAACAATCCACCCCCAAACAGCAGCATCCACATTCTTTTCAAGTGCACGCAGAGCACCCTCCAGAATAGACCATATATTAGGCCACAAGACAAGTCTCAACAATTAAAGAAGACTGAAGTCATGCCATGAATCTTTTTTGGCTACAACAGTATGAAAGTAGAAATCAGCCAGAAGTAAAAAATCTGGAAAGAACACAAATATGTAGAGACTAAATAACACGCTACTAAACAATGAATGAATGGGTCAACCAAGAAATCAAAGAGGAAATAAAAAAGTACATGGAGACCAATGAAAATGAAAACACAACGGTCCAGATCACTGGCATGCAGCAAAAGCTGTTGGAAGAGGGAAGTTTAGAGCACTACAGGCCTACTGCAGGAAGCAAGAAAAATCTCAAATAACCTAACCTTCCACCTAAAGGAGCTAGAAAAAGAAGAATAAACAAAACTCCAAACCACTAGAAGGAAGGAAATAATAAAGATTCGAGCAGAAATAAATGAAATGAAAACTAAAAAAACAATAGAACAGATCATTAAAACCAGGAGCTTGTTCCTTGAAAAGATCAACAAATCGATAAACCTTTCACCGGACTCATCGAGAGACAGAGAGAAGGAGGACTCAGAGTCAGAACTGAGAGAGAGGAGCAGTAACAACCAACACCGCGGAAATACAAAGGATCAGAGAAGAGAGTATTATGCAAATTACATGCCAACAAACTGGACAACCTAGAAGAGATGGATAAATTCCTAGAAAAATAAGTTAACCTCCCAAAACCGAATCAGGAAAAAACAGAAAATCTGAACAGACTGATCACCAGCAATGAAATCACATCAATAATCAAAACACTCCCAACAAACGAAAGTTCAGGACCAGATGGCTTCACAGGTGAATTTTACCAAACATTTAAAGAAGAGTTAATACCGATTCTTCTCAAACTATTCAAAATAATAATAATAATAATAATAATAATAATAATAATAAAAGACGAAGGGAAACTTCCAAAGTCATTCTATGAAGCCAGCATTACCCTGATACCAAAACCAGGTAAGGACACCACAAAGAAAGAGAACTACAGGACAATATCTCTTATTAGCATAGATGCAAAGATCCTCAGCACACCGAATCCAAGAATACATTAAAAAAAGTATTCACCACAATCAGATGGGATTTATTCCTGGGGTTGCAGGGGTGGTTCAGTATTTGGAAATCACGTGACACATCACAACAAGAGAACGCATAAAAACCATATGATCATTTCAAAAGATACAGAAAAGGCATTTGACAAAATTCAACACCCATTCATGAAAAAACTCTTGACAACGTGGGTTTAGAGCTAACATACCTGGAGATGATAAAGGCCATATATGAAAAATCCACAGCAAACATCGTGTTCAATGGGGAAAAACTGAAAGCTCTTCCCTGAGATCAGGAACAAGACAAGGATGTCCACTCTCACCACTTTTATTCAACATAGTACTAGCCAGAGCAGTCAGAGAAGAAAAAGAAATAAAGGGCATCTAAATTGGTAAGGAAGAAGACGACATGATACTACATACAGAAAACCCTAAAGACTCCACCAAAACACACACACAGACACACAACCTACTAGAACTGATAAACCAGTTAAGTCCCAGGATACAAAATCAATCTACAGAAATCCGTTGCATTTCTACACAATAATAATGTAGTAGCATAGAGAGAAATTAAGAAAACAGCCCCACTTGCAATTGCACCAAAAAGAATAAAACACCTAAGAATAAACTAAACCATGGAGGTGAAAGACCTATACTCTGAGAACTATGAAACATTGATAAAAGAAACTGAAGATAACACAAACAAATGGAAAGGTGTTCCATGCTCATGGGTTGAAAGAACAAATAATGTTAAAATGTCTATACTACCCCAAGCAATCTACAGATTTAATGCAATCCCTATCAAAACACCAATAGCATTTTTCACAGAATTAGAGCAAATAATCGTAATATTTGTATGGAACCACAAAAGACCCCAAATAGCCAAAGGAATCTTGAAAAAGAACTGGCAGTATCACAAATCCAGACTTCAAGTTGTACTACAAAGCTATAGTAATCAAACAGTATGGTACTGGCATAGAAACGGACACACTGATCAGTGGTACAGAAGAGAAACCCAGAAATAAACCCACAATTATATGGTCAATTAATCTTCGACAAAGGAGGCAAGAATATGCAATGAGAAAAAGACAGTCTCCTCAACAAATGGTGTTGTGAAAACTACATGCAATAGTGCTGGGACAGCTACATGCAAAAGAATGAAGCTGGACCACTTTCTCACACATTACACAAAAATAACTGAAAATGGATGAAAGGCCTAAATGTGAGACCTGAAACCAGAAAAACCCTAGAACATAGGTAGTAATATCTCTGACATTTGCCATAGCAACATTTTTCTAGATATATTTCCTGAGGCAAGGGAAACAGAAGCAAAAGTAAACTATTGGGACTACATCAAAATAGAAAGCTTCCTCACAGCAAAGGAAACAACCAACAAAATTAAAAGACAATCTACCAGAATCAGAGAAAATGTTTGCAAATGACATATCCAATAAAGGGTTAGTATCCAAAATATACAAAGAACTTATAAAACTCAGCATGAAATAAAAATAAAGCAAATAATCCAGAAAGCAAATAATCCAATTGAAAATAGGCAGAAGGTATGAACATTTTTCCAGAGAAGACATACAGGTGGCCAACAGACACATGAAAAGATGTTTAACGTCACTAATTGTCAGGGAAATTCAAATCAAAACCACAATGAGATATCACCTCATGCATGTCCAAATGGCTAAAATAAAAAACACAAGAAACAAGTATTGGCGAGGATGTAGGAAAAAAGTAACCCTTGTGCACTGCTGGTGGAAATACAAACTGGTGCAGCCACTGTGGAAAACAGGATGGAGGTTCCTCAAAAAACTGCAAGTAGAATTGCCCTATGACCCAGTAGGGGTATTTACTACTGGGTATTTACCCAAAGAATATGAAAATACTAATTCAAAAACATACATGCACCCCTGTGTTTACCAGAGCATTATTTACAGTAGGCAAATTGTGAAAACATCCCAAATGTCCATAGATAAATGAATAAAGAAGATGTGGTATATACATACAATGGAATATTACTCAGCCTAAAAAAGAATGAAATCTTGCCTTATGCAACAACATGTATGGATCTAAAGGGTATAATGCTAAGTGAAATAAGTCAGAGAAAGACAGATACCATATGATTTCACTAAATGGTATTTAAAAAACAAAACAAACAAAGAAAAAAAGAGTGACAAACCAAAAAACAGACTCTTAGCTATGAAGAACTGATGGTTACCAGAGTGGAGGTGGTTGGGGGGAGGGGATGGGTGAAATAGGTGAAGGTGATAAAGAGTATACTTATCATTAATTGTTGAATCACTATACTGTACCCCTGAAAATAATAACACTATAAGTTAACGATACTTGAATTTAAAAAAAAAAAAGGACCTAATCTAGTCCTCCTTCGATGCTCTCTCAAACCATTTGGGACCTGAAAGCCTCATTATGTGAGTAACAAACCTTTTCATCCTCTCCTAATGGGTACAGTGTGTGTTTGTGTGTGTGTGTCTGTGTGTATGTGTGTGTGTGTGTGTGTGTGTGTGTGTGCGCACGCGCACGTACGCATCATCCGCCTCAACATCTGAACCAAATTTTGGGTGGAGGTGCCTCCTGCTTCTGTGGAGTGACCATAATAACCAGTAAGAACATAGAACACATGAACACCCTTCTCAACCAGCTTGGTCTGACTGACATTTCTAAAACACTCCACCCACAGCAGAACACACATTTTTTAATGTGTACACGATCTATGTTATGAAGACAAGCCATATGCTATGCAATAAAAATAAGTGACAATAAATTCTAAAGTATTCAAGTCATACAAATGATGTTCTCTGACCACAACTGAATTAAATTAGAAATCAAGAACAGGGGGCGCCTGGGTGGCTCAGTCGTTAAGCATTTGCCTTCGGCTCAGGTCATGATTCCAGGTCCTGGGATCCAGCCCCGCATTGGGCTCCCTGCTTGGCGGGAAGCCTGCTTCTCCCTCTCCCTCTGCCGCTCCCCCTGCTTGTGTTCCCTCTCTCGCTGTGTCTCTCTCTGTCAAATAAATAAATAAAATCTTTTTTTTTTTTTAAAGATTTTATTTACTTATTTGACAGAGTGAGAGATAGCGAGAGCAGGAACACAAGCAGGGGGCGTGGGAGAGGGAGAAGCAGGCTTCCCGCGGAGCGGGGAGCCCGATGTGGGACTCGATCCCAGGACCCCGGGATCATGACCTGAGCCGAAGGCAGACGCTTAAGGACTGAGCCACCCAGGCGCCCATAAATAAATAAAATCTTAAAAAAGAAAAAGAGAGAGGGACGCCTGGGTGGCTCCGTCAGTTAAGCGACTGCCTTCAGCTCAGGTCATGATCCTGGAGTCCTGGGATCGAGTCCCATATCCGGCTCCCTGCTCAGCGGGGAGCCTGCTTCTCCCTCTGCCTGCCACTCCCCCTGCTTGTGCTCTCTCTCTCTCTGACAAATAAATTTAAAAAATTTTTTTAAAAAAAGAGAGAGAGAAAAAAGAAATCAAGAACAGATCTCTGGAAAATACCCATATATTTGGAAATGAGATAACATACTTCCAAATAACCCATGGACAGAAGAAGAAATAAGAGGGAAAGTCAGAAAAAAAATTTTACTTCATGAAAATGAAAACATAAAAAAATTGGTGTGATACTGCTAAAGAAGGACTTAGGATGAAACTGATAGCACTAAGCCTATATTAGAAAAAAAAAGGAAGATCAAGTGATTCATCTTCTACCTTAAGTAACTAACAAAAGAAGAAATTAAATCCAAAGTAAGCACAAGACTGTAATAAAAATCAATAAAAGAGAAAACAGGAAAATAATAAAGAATATCAATGTAACTAAAGCCTGATATGTGAGAAACTCTAACACTGAAAAACTACTAGCTAGTCTGATCAGGAAAAAAGACACAAATTACCACTATCACAAATGGAAGGTGACATCAAGACTAGTTATATATATTAAAAGCATTATAAAAGACGATTATAAATACCTTTATACCAATAAATTTGACAATTTAGATGAAATGGACAAATTACTTGAAAGACACATATCACCAAAGCTTACATAAGAAAAAATAGATAACCTGAATAGTCCTATATCTGTGAAATAAATTTACTTTGTGGTTAAAAAGCTTCCAGTAAACAAAAAACAATAAACAACAATTCCAGGCACAGATGGCATCACTGGTGAACTCCTCTAGATATTTAAGGAAAAATAATGCTATTTCTACACAAATTCTTCCCAGTAATTCTGCTGCTCTCATTCTATGACAAAGGCATATTAAAACTGCACAAAACCTAGAGCCAATATCCCTCATGAACAAAGACATAAAAAAACTAAAGAAAATATTAGCAAACTGAATGCAGCACTATATGAAAAGGATAATACTTTATGACTAAGTAGGATTTGTCCCAGTAATTCATGGATGGTTCAACTTTCAAAAATTAATCAATATTATATTAGCAGTTATAATAACACAGAAAACTGAAATATTTCGGGATAAATCTGACAAAAGATGTGAAAGCCCTATATAACTAACATTAAGTTGAAAGAAACAACCACAACAAAAAAACCTCTAACAGGTGGCGCCTGGGTGGCTCAGTCGTTAAGCGTCTGCCTTCGGCTCAGGTCATGATCCCGGAGTCCTGGGATCGAGCCCCGCATCGGGCTCCCTGCTCTGCGGGAAGCCTGCTTCTCCCTCTCCCACTCCCCCTGCTTGTGTTCTCTCTCGCGCTGTGTATCTCTCTCTGTCAAATAAATAAACAAAATCTTTAAAAAAAAAAAACAAAAAACAAAAAACTCTAACAAATGAGAGACATGCTGAGTTCATGGTTGGAAAACTCAATGTTGTTAAAATGCTAATTCTTTCCAAATTGATCTACAGATTCAATGCAATCCCAACCAAACTCCAGCAGGCTTTTATGTAGAAATTAAGAAGCTGATTCTAAAATTCATGTAGGAATGCAAAGGACCTAGAACAGCCAAAGCAACTTTGAAGTAGAGCAAAGTTGGAGCATTAACACTACCGGATTTGAAAACATATCATGAATCTACAATGCTAATGGCATCAAGACAGGTTAGTAAATCAATGGAGCAAAGTAAGGAATTCAGAAACAGACCTACATATGTATGACATAAATCACAAAGGCAATTCAATGAAGAAAGGATAAATTTTTCAATAAATGGTACTGGATTAGTTGGATATCTATGTGCAAAAAAATAAAACTTTGATCCATACTTAACCAAATACAAAAATCAAGTCAAAATGGACCACAGTCCCAAATATAAAATCTAGAAGTGTCAGACTTTAAAAGAAATGAGGAGCCAGGCAAAGATTTATTAAATACAGCACATTAAAAAAAAAAAAAAACCTGATGAATTGGAATTCATCAAAGGTAAACACTTCAAAGACAGTGGTAAAAGACTGAAAGACAAGCCACAGACTGACATCTGATAAAGAACTTGGATTGACATAAAGAATTCTAAAAATGTAACATTTAGAACATAAACCAATTTTTTAAATGAGCAAAGTATTTAAAGTGATACTTCACCAAAGAAAAGATACAAATGGCAAGCAAGCACATGAAAAGTTTCTCAATCAATACTCATCATGGAAATGCAGATAAAAACCCAGTAAGATACCACCACGCACCACTGCAATGCAGAACACTGACCACACCAAGTGTGGGAGGATGTAAAGGAGGTGGGACTCTCACACTGCAGGTGGCAATGCAGAACAGAGGATCTAGGAAACCATCTGCAGCTACTCAAAGAGGTATTTACCATGTGACCCAGCCAGTCAAGGCTTGCGCATTCCCCTAAGAGAAATGAAAGCATCAATCTGCACTGAGACCTGATTACAACCGTCCACACCAGCTTTCTGTAGATTAGCCAGGACCTGGAACACTGACGGCCATCTGCGGGCGAGGTCACACACGCACGGTGCAAACGCAGCAGCAGGGAAGGATCACCCACTGACGTGCTTAGCAACACGGTTAAATCTCAACGTGTGCAGAGTGAAGCAGCTCAACAGTAGAGGACCAGCCACTGGTGGTTCCATTCATACAGGATTAAAGGAAACATGACCTTACAGTGATGGGGAGACGAGCAGCAGTTGCCTCGGGTGGGGCTGGGAGATGGCAGGGGGCAAGAAGGTACTTCTGGAGGTGAGGGATGAGTCCCCTCTCTTAGCAGTGCTGTCACCCGTGTGTGTGTGTGTGTGTGTGAGAAAACACCACACTGTGCACTCAATATGTACGGTGTGATGCATGTCATTTATAATTTGATCAGCTGCTCCCCTCCAGCGCCCACCTTCCCCTCTCAGTGAAGCCCAGGCCCTCAGTCTGGCATGAGCCACAACGAGCCCCACAGAATACTGGAACCCTTTAAAAACACCGTATGCCAGAAAAAAAAATCACAAAGTTGGTGATGTGCTTCAAAAACACCCCGCAGGGGTGTAGGTGAGTGCAGAGACCGTGTTAGTCAGCTTGGGCTGCCACAACAAAACCACAGATGGGGCAGCTTAAAAAATGGACATGTATTTCTCACAGTTCTGGAGTCTAGAAGCCTAAGATCCAGGTGTGAACAGGGCTGGTTTCCCCTGAGGCCTCGGTCCTGGGCTTACAGTCAGTCATCCTCTCCCTGGGTCCTCACCTGGTCATCCCTCTGTGTGCATCTGTGTCCTCTTCTCCTCTTCTTAGAAGGACACCAGTCACACTGAATTAGGGCCCACGCATATGACCTCATGTTACCTTAAGGCCCATCTCCACATAAAGTCACATTCTGGAGTTTTGGGGGTCAGCACTTCAGCATATGAATTTTGAGAGAATGCAGGTGAGCCTATAGCAGATGGTAAAATGGGCCACTAGCTGGTCACTGTGGAGCTTAGCATGAGTCCGTGGGGCTCATCAGTATACTGTACTCTCCCCTTTACAGATATTTGAACATTTCCCCCAAACAAACCATGACTTTGTTCCAGCCTGTTTGCAGGCTGGCCTGGGCCACAAGCCTCACCGTGACCTCAGCAAAGAGGCTGTCGTGTTCACCGTGGAAGCCAGCAGGCCTGTGCCCTGCCAAACCTTCAGAAGTGAAATTTGAGGGTCCTCTCGCTTGCCTCCCTCAGCCTGGGAAAGAGACATCGCTCACCCCACATGGAAAATTCGAAAAGTCTTTGTTCCTGGCACATGACACGTAGGCCAACCCATCATAACCAGCAGACAAACATCCCATGCCTGCCCAGTTTAGGGGGCCAGGAGTGTAGGCAGTGGAAGGCCATGCTCCTGATTCCCTTGAGGGCTGGGGAGCCTGTGTGGGTAGGGTGAGCCCTGTTTTTATGGTGTCAGAATTGTGACTCAAATACCCTCTGGTTCTGATGTCTTTTCTTTCCAAAAGTGTTTGGCAAACTCCGAATATAACTTCAGAGTGTATTTTGAAAACTTCTTAGATGCTGAGCTCAAAAGAAGGAATGGGCCTCCAACTGTCCTGTTCTCACAGGCTCTTGTTCGTTCTGTGCAATTATGTGGTCATCAGAAGAAAACAGCATGTTTCTGGCCACTGCAATGGAGCCCTTATCCAAAGCAGCCCACACACCTCAATGTGAAGTCTTAGGAAAATCAGAGGTGGGACCTGGGATGGGCTTTTAAGCACCTAGAACGTCAGCTGATCCTCTGACTCTCTAAGGACTGCACTCACAGCACACCTGTTCATTTTACAGCAGGGGAAACTGAGTCAGGGGTTCCCCACAAACCCAGATTCCACTGTGCAATAGAACACTCCTATGGACAGCTCTTATATTTGATTTTTATTAAGCAGTGGGAGTCATCAGTACTGAGCAGAATGCTGCCATTGTTAGGACAGAAGTGGGGTGCCAGGCTCTCTCTGGTCCCTGAGGGTGCAAAGTGTTCCCAGACTCTCAGCACTGACCCCAGGAGGTACACTGGGAATGTCCCAAGATGAGCTCATGCAAATCAAAACTAAGGCTCCTGACATCAAGGCCTCAGGCCTTTGGTTTGAGTGGGGCAGAGGGCACCTGTTGAGTCCCCAGCACACACATCCCCCCTCCTCCCCTCAGGACACACACATCTCCTCCCCCCTCCCCTCAGGACACACACATCTCCCCCCCTCCTCTCCTCAGGACACACACATCCCCCCCCAGGACACATACTGCCCCCCCCAGGACACACACATCCCCTCTACTCCCCTCAGGACACACACATCCCCCCCTCAGGACACATACTGCCCCCCCCCCAGGACACACACATCCCCTCTACTCCCCTCAGGACACACACATCTCCCCCCGCTCCCCCCAGGACACACACATCCCCCCTCCTCCCCTCAGGACACACACATCTCCTCCCCCCTCCCCTCAGGACACACACATCTCCCCCCCTCCTCTCCTCAGGACACACACATCCCCCCCCAGGACACACACATCCCCTCTACTCCCCTCAGGACACACACATCCCCCCCTCAGGACACATACTGCCCCCCCCCAGGACACACACATCCCCTCTACTCCCCTCAGGACACACACATCTCCCCCCAGGACACACACATCCCCTCTACTCCCCTCAGGACACACACATCCCCCCCCAGGACACATACTGCCCCCCCCAGGACACACACATCCCCTCTACTCCCCTCAGGACACACACATCCCCCCCTCAGGACACATACTGCCCCCCCAGGACACACACATCCCCTCTACTCCCCTCAGGACACACACATCACCCACACTTGCTCCGCGCAGGACACACACACACCCCTCTTCCACCAAGCCTTCCCTGTTCCCTTTGGGGGGAGGTGTAATAGATGTACTGGCACTAGTCCCAGGTCAATTCTTCCTTGGTTCCTATTTCTGCTGTACAATATTCCAACTTGCATATGTGATGCAAGAGAGCACAGCCACTCTGGAAAGTGGTTCTGCACTTCCCTTAAACACTCAAAGAGCCGCTACCGTACAGCCCAGCCATGGCGCCCCTGGGCGTTTCTCACAGAGCAGAGAAGACGTGCTCACCCAGAAGCCTGTACACCAGCGTTTGTGACAGGTTTACCTGTATCAGCAGGCAGCTGGGGGACAAAGTCCCAGAAGTGCTCCAGGGGATGAATGACTCAGACCGTGCCCCCCCCGAGGCATGGAGCACCGCGCAGACGGAGGAGCAGCGTGTTGGGATTCACACACAACGCGGGCCAATCACCACAGAATGAGAGCGTGAAACAAGCCAATCCCAAAGACTGCTCAGGGTACGATTCCATTTATACAACATTCCTCAAAGGACAAAGTTAGACAAACGGAGAACAGTGGCTTCCAGGAGTGCAGGAGGGACTGGGGACAGGGTGAGTGGGTGCAGCTCTAAGAGGGAGACGTGACGGGTCCTTACGAGGCTGCACGTGGATTCTGGCCGTGGGAACGCCCTTCTTCTGGCTGTGCTGTCGCAGTACAGTTCCTGAGGTGTGCCTGCAGTCACGTTTACACGGGACCTCAGGAAATAATGCAATCTTTTTTTTTTTTTTTTTTTTTTTAATTTTTTTTTTTTTTAAAGATTTTATTTATTTATTTGAGACAGAGAGAATGAGAGAGAGAGAGCACATGAGAGGGGGGGAGGGTCAGAGGGAGAAGCAGGCTCCCTGCCGAGCAGGGAGCCCGATGCGGGACTCGATCCAGGGACTCCAGGATCATGACCTGAGCCGAAGGCAGTCGCTTAACCAACTGAGCCACCCAGGCGCCCCAGGAAATAATGCAATCTTAAAACCGCATGTGAATCTACAGTTTATCTCAAAATCAAGACGCTAATTAAAAATTCATATGTCCTAGGGTGCCTGGGTGGCTCAGTCATTAAGCGTCTGCCTTCGGCTCAGGTCATGATCCCAGGGTCCTGGGATCGAGCCCCGCATCGGGCTCCCTGCTCAGTGGGGAGCCTGCTTCTCCCTCTCCCACTCCCCCTGCTTGTGTTTCCTCTCTCGCTGTCAAATAAATAAATAAAATCTTTAAAAAACAATTCATATGTTTTAGTTGGATCTGCTGGCGGTGGCTGGGAACAATAAAGCCAGTAGCAATGAGCATATGTGCTGCCCTCACTGAGGACGCTAAATAGCACTTCCCTCCAAAAGGACCCAGACATCCTTCAGTAAGAAGTGGCTGCGCTGTGTCGGAGGCAGGGGGTGTGCACCATGAGCCTGGTGCATCTTCCTATAACCAAAAGCAAGGAAGCGACGGGGACTACTTGTGGGCACACATGGGAACGACCCAGGGGCCAATGAGGTGGCGCTTCCCCTGGCCAGATATGGGATCACTGGAGCAATGATAATTGCAGTGGCTTGAAACACCTCAGATATTTGAAAACTGTGTATTTTAAAACATTAACCAGAAAACCCATTAGTTGCTTTTGGAGGTTGCTGGGTGTTATGGACTGACTCTCCCCCCAAAATCTTAGGTTTAAATCCTAGCCCCCAATATGGTCTTGTTAGGAGGTAAGGCCTTTGGGAGTCGACAGGGCCATGAGGGTGAAGCCCTCATGAAACGGATTAGCGCCCTTAAGAAAGAGACCCCAGAGCATTCTCTCCCCCTCGCCCGGTCATGAGGTGCAAGCAGAAGACACCACTGCAGTCTGGGAAGGGGGCCTCCCCGGCAGCCGACCGTGCTGGCTCCATGATCTGGGACTTCCAGCCTCCAGAACTGGGAGAAATAATTGCTGTTGTCGAAGCAGCCCACTCTGTGATGCTCTGTTACAGCAGTGGGAATGGACTCAGACACTGGGGAACCAACCGACGGCTGCACAACTGGTGAACAAATGGAAGGAATCAAGCACAAGCCACACCTCAAGAGATGCCAACGATGAGGGGACATTCTCTATAGAACGGCTGCTTCCAACATGAACAACCTGTTTTGTCCCCTCAGTCTACTCCCAGCCCCTCAGAGTGATCCTGTGAAAGGTCCGATCACTCCTCAAAGGAGGGGTTGGAGCTGCCATTCCAGAACTTCCGGAATCCTCTCTGTATAAGGTGTTTTGAATGTGGTCATTCACACAACAGACTATCTTCATTATGAGCCAATGATTTCATCTCCCACTTCTCTCTTTTTAGCGCTGACTTGGTATTTTGGAATATTGCCATCTCCTCCACCTGTTTCTGATCCCCTTCAAGGATGAAGCAGTTGCATTTGGACAGTCAGACTCTACTACCCTGAAGGGGGAGGGGGACGTCCCTGGGAGGGGCTTTTGACCCCACCCCACGGTCTCTCCCATGGGGGACTTGAGTCAGAGGGCTCTGCAGTCACCTTCTCCAGAGTGATATCTCAAGGTCAAGGAGAGGTCAGGGGTCAGGTCCAGCCCTGCTGCATGCCCTCTGGGTCAGCTGTAGTGGACCAGTCCAGGGGTCAGAGAACCAAAGTTTGGGTGACGGGGGTCAGAGAACATGCTCCTTCCCCCACATGGTATGAGAAGGAGCCAGGAATGGGGACAGGAGGTTTTCTTCCACTCCCGGGAAAAGACAGTGCTGGATGCTGCCATGATGTCCCTGAGGGCGAGCCCTGCCACCCACGACTCCCTAAAATCACATGGTCACCAGAACGTGGCTGCCACAGCACAGGGACTGAACTAGACCCTGTCACTTAGGGTTCGCCACTAACTTTTGCACACCGAGCTGCTCCTCTGTGTCACAAAGTCTACTTTGATCGCAGCAATGGGTTCCAATGAAGTGTTTAGAAGGACTGTGAATGCACATTACTGCAGAGTCTCCTGGAAACAGCACATACAATTTGCAGCCTCTGAGGGAGCACACAAAGCAGGGCCACCAAAGAGAGAGCAAGCATCAGAAGCAGATTTGTATATGACAAAGATTTTGGAATTCTTAGATTGGGAACTTAAACAATATGGTAGATCTGCTACAGGTTCTAGTGAATCAGTCATGGCAAGAAAGGATGGATGATGTGGGCGGAGAGGTGGAAACTCCACAGGAGCGTCATAAAGAAACGCTATAAAGCAAAACAGTGCAAGAGAAATGGAGAGTGAGTGTGTGTGTGTGTGTGTGTGTGTGTGTTCGGGTTGGGGTTCCAGGTTAAGGTATGTGTCTGACATCCTGCAGTTCGGAGACCTCTCCAGAGAATAAACCCTAGACATCAGCTGAGGTGAGAATAGACATGGCAGCCATCTACTGAGCTGAGGCAAGGAGGGGATTGGGGGCTCTAAATACTCTTTAAATAGATATTCAATTGGACCTTCTGTTTTTATAAGAAATGGAAAGCATCTTGATGGGCTCACCAGAAGACTGGTCACATTGTGGGGAGAAGAGAATATCTACAAATGTGGGAGTAAGTGTGACATAAATGTGACGACAACAACAGAAGGAGAAGAAAGAGGAAACAGATGAAATATTTGAAAAATAAGGACTGAGAATTTTCCAAAATTAATCACAGACTCTAAACCAGAGACCTAGGCAGCCAAGAAAACACCAAGTAGGGCTCATATAAAATAAGCTTCAGCTAGGCATATCACATTCAAACTGCCGGAAATCAAGGACACAGACAAAATACTGAACAAATCAAGGGAAAGAATGTATCACCTACAGAGGAACAAGGCTAAGACTTCCTCAGATTTGTCTTGAGAAACTGTGGAAGCAAGAAGAGAGTACAGTGTACTATGTAAAGCTGAAAGAAAAGAATCCACAGGGACAGATGTTGCATACTGTGAAATTATCTTTCAAAAGTGAGGAAGAATAAAGACTTTCTCAAACAGCTGAAGGCAATTGTCCCCAGTAGACTAGTCTTGCACGAATTGTTGAAAGCTTTTCTTCCCATGAAGGAAAATGCTGTGCATTGGAGACTCAGATCTATTTAAGAGAGTACTGGGAGAGGGATGCATGCAATCAAAAGTTTTCATTGACCTAACAGATGAGTCACCTCCAGCTAAGGTGTTGGTGGTCACAGCTTACACACAAGTGAACTGAATGACCACAGCGCTGTAAGAACAGGTAGGGAGGAGGGGATGCCCTGCTCCATGGCATTTGCACTATCCACGATGGGTACAGTGTTACTGGGAAGTAGACTGGGTCAGCTGTAACTATAGGGACTGCAAAGAAACGTTCTCAAAAAAAGTACAATGGATGAGCTAAGAGAGGAGATAAACAGGATTCTTGTGAAATGCTGAACTCAAGCAGAGAACGAAAGAAGGGGGTGGGACACAGAACAAGAAACAAAGGACAAAGACAACTCACAGAAAAACATGAAAATATAGTAGGTATTCATCCAAATAGACCAATAATCAATGTACCCATCAACAACCTAAATACAAGAATTAAAAGAAAGGGGATGTCAGAGAGGATCAGAAAACAAGACCGGACACTTTGTTGTCTGGAAGAAACCCACTTTAACACAAAGACACAGTTAAAGGGAAGGTAAAGGGGTGGACAGAGCTCTGCCACGCTCACACCAACCCTGAGAACGCTGCAGGGGCTGCATCACCATCAGACGGAGCCACCCCAACAAGGAGAGGATCGGGGTGCAGGAGACAAAGCAGGGAAGGAGCAGTGCAGCACCGGGCTTGTTCTGGGCAGTGAAACTCTTCCCTCTGATACCGTGAACTGCACAACACAAGTGGCGAACCATACCGCACACTATGAACACGGGCTGATACTGAGGAGTCAGTACTGATCTGCCAGTTGTAAGGGATGGAGCACACTAACGCAAGGTGTCCTGATGTCCGAGGGAGCACGGTGGTAGATGGCAACACTCTGTACTTCCCACTCAATTTCCCTTTAAACCTAAACGGCTGTTAAGAACAGTCTCCTGACTCAAAAAGGGAGAAACACCTCTCACTTCAGCTCTGCCTTCCTCCTCCCCTCAGCCCCAGCTGGGCAGACCCTCTTCTCCTGCCTGCATGGGACCCCTGCAGGACACCCCCATGGCCTCAGCGAGGGCTTCTCTCATTTCCTCTGCAGACAGGGGTCTGGGGACGAGACACTCACAGCACAGTCCAGGGGAGGGGTCAGGAGGCTCCTAGCCTGGGTCTGCCTTAGAGACAGGAGGACAGGGAGACGTGGTTGAACCAAATGAGAGGTGGCAAATTCAGGCAAAGGGGGCCCGGGCCCTGCGCAGAGGCCACTTCCGAAGATGACTTGGTGAACTGAGACTGTCCCCAAGGACACCTGGAGAAGAACAAGCTGAGGATGGCAGGGCCACAGTAAGGAAGGAGGGTGGGTCACTGTTACCCCCACAACGGTGGATCGCCCCCTCCTGGAACACTTGGATTCAATGTGGAAAACAGGCTACAACGAACGAACATCCACAAAATTCTCAGACCCTGCCAGTCCCATTGTTGTCTCATGTGTTGTTACACCTGGAAATCTTCTAGGCTCTTGGTTGGTACCTCTGGGGGACACTCTTCAGTCCAGAGCACCAGCCCCCGTCCCCCGCCGGCATCCACCAAAGACAAGGACAGACGGAGCCTCAGGGGGGAGACCCCTGGGACCTTTGTAGCAGGACCAGGCTTCTGTGAATGGAGGAATGAGCCTCAGCCAGGAACAGGCCCCCTGAGCCTGACACACACGGGCAGAGGGAATGGCCTGGCCCTGCCATGACCCTCTAGGAGTGCTGTACGACCAGCTGGGCTGAGAGTGCCCCGAGCCTGGCTGCAGTCAGCCCAGTCGATGTCCCCCGTGCACCGCATGAGTGGTCTCCCTCTCTGTCAGTGCAGCGAGCAGAGCCAAGGCAGGCAGAGGGGTCTTCTAGCGCGAGGCTGCCCCCGCCCCCAGCCCAGGTGATGTCAGCCCCGGTTGCAGACATGGGCTCCCCAGGATGTTAGGATGATTATGGTGCAGGAGTGGGCTAAAAATGAAGAGGGCAGGGATATTTCCGGCACAAGTCACCGCACAGACAGAGGCACAAGGTCACAAACAACCCGGGGGGTCGGGTGCCTAGTGTGTGCGACTCCTGTCTGGAGCCCAGGACTCAGATGGGAGGGCAGAGCTACCAGCACAACCCAGGAAGCGTTGGCCTCGATGTTCCCATCCTTCCAGCTTTCTCTGTGTTCAACTGCTGGGGAAGCCGGGACGATAGTGAGGGAAGGCGTGTGACCCAGGACATTCATCTCCCGGCTCCTTCCTGACGAGGTCACCATGAGCTGGCTCCATCCATGGGCTTCAGGGCTGTGTCTACACAGTGTCTCCTTGGGGTTCCTCCACCAAACCTGCCCTGTGTCCCTTCGGGCTGGGACGTGTAATGGTTGGACTGGCGCTAGCCCCGGATTAATTCTTACGTTCAGTTCTTATTTCTTGCTGTAAAATATTCCAACAAACCTGGCAGCTTAAATTCATCGCCGTCTTGGAGAACAGAATTCCTACATTATCTCACTGGGTGAAATCACATGGCAGCAGGGCTGCATCTTTTTGGGGCTGTTCCTTTCCAACTTCTAGAGCTTCCAACATTGCTCGTCTGAATACCCTTCCTCCATAAGGACCATAAACCATCCTGTCTCCCCTCTGATCTCTGCTTCTGTCATCACATCTCCTTCCTCACTGTCCTGCCTCCCTCCTATAAAGACACGGGGCTCACTCAGGTAACCCCCATCATCTCCCCATCTCAGAATCCTTTCCGGAATTTAATCACATCTGCAAAATCTCTTTTTCACCGTATAATGGCAGATTCACAGACTCTGTGGATTAAGATGTGGACATCGTTGGGAGGGGGGTGGTGTGTGGTATTCTGTCTACCACACAATGCCTTATGCACTGCATTTCCTCCAACCTACAAGTTTCTAAGCAGTCCCAAATATGAAGCCTCATAAAAGTAACCTATTTCCAATGTGATATGTTGCCCTGACCATGTCTATCATCCTTAGCACTTATTTCAATGCTGGATTGAGAAAATAAACTAATTTAACACTTAACAAACATCTTCCCAAAAAAATAAATACATTATAGTATTTTATTGATAATGTAAGGTACCCAAAGTGCAAATGAGAATCTTGGTGGTTTCCAGAATGGGAGTTGTTTGACAAGGAAACTCCCTCACCCACCCCCTCACCCCCAAAAGAAGCCAAGCTCGGAGAATACCAAGCAGGAAAAATGTCTACAAAAAAACAAAAATCAAAATCAAAAAGAATGGCAGAGCTGGGCATGTTCTCTTCAAACTTCAGGGCAGCAAAGATGGGGATCCTCTGAGAATAGAGGCAATGGTTAGGGTATTGGGCACTGACTGGCTATAGCCCCTCCCCAGCTCAGTGCAACACAGTCAGAAAGACTCTCAGCCCCTGAATTTTCCCTGGGGAGGGAAAGACAGCACTGAAGCATCCATCCTACGCTCAGAATTGTGCAGGGGCTACCTGAGGCACCAGTTTCTGTCAAGCCTGTCAGAGTGCTAACAAGACCAGGTGCAATCTGGATGTCTAAGGGCCACTGAGAACAACACAAGCTAAGGTCTGGGCAGTGTGCAATTGCTCCAGAGGACCTGCACTACAGCTAGCAAACACCAGAGGGAGCAAGAGGGCACAGTCACCTTTGGTGAAGGTCTTCCCAATAAGAAACCAGTCTGTAAAGGCTAGATAGGCAACTTTTATTAAATGCTCTGACACCAACACAAAGTGTCAAAAAATCTGGAAAAGTAGACCAACATGGCCCAAACAAAGGAACAAAATTAATCTCCACCAATGGACACAAAAGAAATGGTGACATATGGACTTAACAAATAAATCAGAATTACCATCATAAAAATGCTAACAAGTTCAGCAAACTAACACATAAATTGAGTATTTAAAACAAGATTAAAAAATAAGATAAAACAGAATTTTTAGCTAAGAAATACAGTAAGTTCATTGAAAATTTTCACCAGAGTGGCCCAACAATAGACACAATGAAGCAGAAAAAACAATAAGTGGACTCACACAGGTCATATAAAATTATATAGTCACAGAAGCAAAATGAAAAGGAACTTAAAAGTGAAGAAAATTTAAAGCACTTACAGAATTCTTATCAAACTGACTGCTATATGAACTTTATAGGAGTTCCAAAGGGGAAAAAAGAAAGGCACAGAAAACATATTTGAAGAAATAATGGCCCCAAACTTTCCCAAACCTGGGGAAAGAATTGGATATTCAGGTTCTAGAAAACCAAAAGCTCCAAAGTGGATGAACCCCAGAGAAGTCACAATGAGACATATTATGATCAATGTGTCAGAAGTCAAAGAAAAGGGAGCTTTCAAAACAGCAAAAGAAAGTGACTGCCACATACTAGGGAATTCCCTCAAGACCATCAGGAGATTTCTCAGCAGAAACCATGCAGGCCCAAAGAGAGTGAGATGATATACAAAGTATGACAGAAAAAGTGCCAAAAAGAATGTTATATCTAGCAAAGCATCCTTCAAAACTAAAGGAGGAAATAGGAAGATCCCAAAGCCAAGGGCGTTTATCACCATTAGACCTGCCTTTCAAAAAATACTAAAGGGTGCCCTTCAAGTAGAAATGAAAGGATGTGAAACCACAGCACAAAAGCATACGCAATATAAAGCTCACTGGTAGAGTTAGGGATATAAACAAATACAAAATACTGTAATTCTGTAATGGTGTTATGTAAATCTACTGTTAATTCTAATACAGAAATTGAAATTCAAATGTATAAATAGTACCTATAACTGGGGGCACCTGGGTGGCTCAGTCATTAAACATCTGCCTTCGGCTCGGGTCATGATCCTGGGATCAAGCCCCGCATCGGGCTCCCTGCTCAGCGGGAAGCCTGCTTCTCCCTCTCCCACTCCCCCTGCTTGTGTTCCCTCTCTCACTGTGTCTCTCTCTGTCAAATAAATAAATAAAATCTTTAAAAAATAATAATAAATAAATAAGTAAATAGTACCTATAACTGGAACATGGTAAAAGATACAATATAAAAAGACCTAAATTGAGGGGTGCCTGGGTGACACAACTGGTTAAGAGTCCACCTCTTGGTTTGGCTCAGAGTCATGATTTCAGGGTCATAAGCTTGAGCTCTGCACTCAGTGCAGAGTCTACTTCGATTTCTCTCTCCCTCTGCATCTTCCCTGCCCCCCCTGTAAAATAAATAAGTAAATCTTTAAAAAAAAAAAAGATGTAATTTGTGACATCAATAACCTAAGGTGTGGCAAGGAAGCAGTACAAATATAAGGTTTTTGTGTGATCAAATCTAAGTTGCTATTAAAATAGACTGCTATGACTAGTTGATATTATATGTAAGCCCAGTGACAACCACAAAAAATGTCCAAACAAGATACACAAAAGAAAATGAGAAAGCAATCAAAATATCTCATTCAAAAATCAGCAGAACGCACAAAAGCAGAGAGCAAGAGAGGATAATGAGTCAAGAAAAGCTGTAAGTGGAAAAGAGAGAAAAGTCAAGGCAATAAAGCAAAGATACTCTCTCATCTAATGGTGCTGAAACAATGGTGCATTGGACATCCACATGCAAAAAAAGTTAATCTAGACATGGACTTTACACCTTTCAGAAAAAATCAACTCAAGTTGGATCACAGACCCAAATGCAAAGTGCAAAACCGCAGAAGTCTAGAGGATAACATAGGCGAAAACGTCGATGGCTTTGGGTATGGTGAGGACTTTTAGATAGAACACCAAAGACATAATCCATAAAAGAAAGAACTGATAAGCTGCACTTCATTAAAATGCAAATCTTCAGAGGGGCCCCTGGCTGCAGGAAGTGGAGGCCACCTGGGCATGGCACTCCGCACGGGGGAACATGAGTTCGGCAACAGGGGCTCCACAGGGCTTGCCCTGCAGGTGAGGAAGAAACCGTGATGGAAACTGATGCCTTTTATAAGAATGAAATATTTGATCTGGCAGAAAAGTACAAAATGGACCACAAGAGGAGAGGAATTGCTTTAATCTTAAATCATGAGAGGTTCTTCTGGCACTTAACGTTGCCAGAAAGGCGGGGCACCAGCACAGACAGAGGCAATCTTATGCGCAGGTTTTCAGACCTAGGATTTGAAGTGAAATGCTTTAATGATCTTAAAGCAGAACTACTGCTCAAAATTCATGAGGCATCAACCTCTAGCCACATAGATGCCGACTGCTTTTTATGTGTTTTCCTGAGTCATGGTGAAGGCGATCACATTTACGCATATGATGCCAAAACTGAAATTCAGACACTGACTGGCTTGTTCAAAGGAGACAAATGTCAGACCCTAGTTGGAAAACCCAAGATATGTATTATTCAGGCATGTTGAGGAGACCAGCACCATGTGCCAGTCATTCCTTTGGATATAGTGAATCATCAGACAGACAAGCTGGATGCCAACATAACTGAGGTGGATGCAGCCTCAGTGCACACCTACCTGCTGAAGCGGACTCTCTCATGTGTTACTGTGTTGCAGAAGGTTGTTATTCTCATCGGGAAACTGTGAATGGCTCATGGAACATTCAAGATTTGTCTGAGACGCTGGGAAAATTCGGCTCCTCCTTAGAGTGCACAGAACTCCTCACTCAGGTGAACAGGAAAGTTTCTCAGTGCCCAGTGGACTTTTTCAAAGACTTGAATGCAACTGGAAAGAAGCAGGTTCCCTCATTTGCCTCAATGCTAACTAAAAAACTGCATTTCTTTCCAAAATCTAAATGGTATGAACTATTTTGTTTTATGTATCTATATTCAAAACAGATTTTTCATCTTCTTATATAAGTAAATATCGCTAGGTTGAAATTTATGATATAGCAATTTAAAATGTCTTAAAGGTTTAATGAGAACTTTAAAAAATAGTTTTGGTATTAGATGTGGTAAAATGGTTTGATGTATGTGAAATGAAATCCTCAGGGAATTACCATAAATAAAAACCCACAAGGGGTGCCTGGGTGGCTCAGTCGGTTAAGTGTCTGCCTTTGGCTCAGGTCATGATCCCGGAGTCCCAGGATTGAGCCCCACGTCAGGGTCCCTGCTCAGCGGGAAGTCTGCTTCTCCCTCTGCCCCTTACCCTGCTCGTGCTCTCATGCTCTCTCTCTCTCAAATAAATAAGTAAAATCTGAAAAAAAAATCCACAAGCATTGGTAACATTGGATTTTTATAGTAAATCGCAAGGTTACTAAAAAAAAAAAAAATGCAAATCTTCTGCTCTGAAAGACAAAGGCAAGAAAATGAGAAGACAAGACATAGACTTGTAAAGAATATTGACAAAGGACATGTGTGATAACAGAATGCTGTCAAAACACACAAAGGACACTTAAAACTCAACAATGAGAAAACAACACTATTTTTAAAAAATGGCCCAAAGAAGATACTGAGATGTCAAGCAAATGAAAAGATATGTCATCAGGGAAATGCAAATTAAAACAACAAGGTATCACTATGCATCTATGAGAATGGCAAAAATCCAACACAGTGACAACCCGAAATGTTGATGAAGATGTAGAGCAACGAGAACCGTCATTCATGGATAGTGAGATTGAAAAATGATACAGCCACTTTGGAAGACAGTTTGGAGTTTCTCATGAAGCTAAATATAAAGCTCTTACCATACAATCCAGCAATTGCACCTTCTGGGTATTTACCCAAATTGGCTGAAAACATACATTCACATAAACCTGCACAAAGATAATTTTTCATAATTGGTTAAGACTTGGAAGCAACCAAGATATTCTAGTGGGTGCATTTACATATAAATTGTGGTAAATCTAGATAATGGAATGTTAATCAGCATATGTACCAACAAAAACATGAGTATTCATGCCATGAAAACACATGGAAGAAATCAATACACATTACTATGTGAAAGTAGCCAATCTAAAAAGGCTACATACTGTTTGATTCCAACTGTAAGACATTCTGTCTGCATGGGTCTGGGGGAGCAGAGATGAGTAACCGGGGCACAGGGGACTTTAAGGACAGTGAAGATACTCTATATGATACCATAACGATGGGTACATGTCTTTATGTGTTTGTCCAAACACACAGAACACACAAACATCAAGAGGAACTCTAAGGCAAATTATGGATTTGGGTGATTATGGTGTGTCAATGTGTGGCTATCAATCATAATAAACAATTCTGTGGAGAATGCTGATAATGGATGGCATAGGCTATGCATTATGTGAGGGCAAGGGATATAAGGGAAATCTCTGTACGTTCTCTCAATATTGCTGTGAACCTAAAATTCATTTTTAAAAACATACAATCTTAATTTTTAAAAGTACAAGACAAACACAAAACAAAGAGACAATAGCAACAGTCCTTCCCTATCAATAGTCATTTAAATACAGATGGATTAAACGCCCTAATCAAATGAAAGAGTGGCAAATGTGTAAACAAAAGAAAGCAAAACACAGCAAAACAACGCCCACTGTCCAAGTTCCAGAAGAGACTTACTTTAGATTTAACTCAGTAAGACTAAAATTGATCATATTTATATCAGGAATAATATTCTTTTAAGCAAAATACATCCAAAGAGAACATTATATAATGATAAAATGGTCAACGTACATAGCTATCTAAGTCTAAATATATCTACATCAAATATCAGAATGTACAAATGTAAGAAGCCAACACAGACAAACTAGAGGGAAAAGAGAGAGTAAAACAATAATAATACAGGATTTCAATACCCTACTTTGAATAATGAATAGAACATCTACAGAGAAGGTTCAAGAGGAAACAATGAGTTGAACAATACTATGGACTGGAACCTGGAAAAGATGGCGGAGGAGTAGGGGACCCTATTCCAACCAGTCCCCAGAATTGAGCTGGATATCTACCAGACCACTCTGAACACCCATGAAATCAACCTGAGATGTAAGAAGACAGATCTGGATCTCCACAAAGAGAATATTGCAGGCGGTTGGTTTCGAGGTACGAAGCAGGGCACCATGACCCCACCTGCAGATATTGGAGGATAAAGGGAAGGGGAAGGGAGCCAACCCCTCGGGATCCTACACCGCCGGTGAGCAATCGCCTCCCATGCTGGGGACCGGGCACAGACTCACAGACTGGTAGTGATGGAGAAAGGACTTCAGGGCAGCCCCCTGGACTGAAACCTGCAGCGGCGGGGCCGCACAAGCGAACTGGTGGTGGCTGGCGGTTTTAGAAGCACAAATGGCAGAGACGAGCTCCGACCTGGAGGAGAGGACTAGGAGTGCTGCTGAGGCGTGCACAACCCAGGACGCTGCAGTTTATAGCAGCACAGACAGAAACGGAGATAGTGTGGCCTGGAGAGCTCACTGAAGAACAGACTGCCATCTCTCTGTTCTGAGGCAGAGGGCTGGAAACAATCTCTTCCGCTCTGACTCTTGGAAGAGACACAGAAAGCCACCAGGGAAAGCCACCAGAGAACAAAAGCCTCAAAAAACCGCTTTTCACTGAGCCCATCCCCCGCAACAGGGGGAGGGCAACTCTGCCCAAACAGGGTTGCCTGAGTAACAGTGCGGCAGGTCCCTCCCCCAGAAGACAGGCTGCGAGAACAAGAGGCCAGCAACCCTAAGGTCCCTATAAAACAGGTGCATCTTGCTTGGGTTGTGGTCAATAATTTGGACTCTATACATTCCCTCAACCACCCCTCAACAAAATGACTATGAGAGAGAACCCCCAAAATAGGAAAGACTCAGAGATTATGACCTTATGCCACAGATTTATAAACGGATACAGATATAAACAAGACGTCAGAGAGGGAATTCACGGTAGCAATTGTGAAGAGAGTAGCTAGAATGGAGAAATCGATTAATGGCAACATAGAGTCTCTAAGGGCAGAAATGAAAGCTGAATTGGCAGAACTTTAAAATGATATCAATGAGATCCAGTCTAATCTAGGTAATCTAACAGCTAGGGTAGGTGAGGCAGAAGAATGGACTAGTGATCTAGAAGACCAATTAATAGACAAAAAGGAAAAAGTGGAGCCCAGGGAAAAACAACTCAAAGTCCATGAAAATAGAATCAGAGAGGGGCGCCTGGGTGGCTCAGTTGGTTGAGCGACTGCCTTCGGCTCAGGTCATGATCCTGGAGTCCGGGGATCGAGTCCCGCATCAGGCTCCCTGCTTGGCAGAGAGTCTGCTTCTCCCTCTGACCCTACCCCATCTCATGCTATCTGTCTCTCATTTTCTCTCTCAAATAAATAAATAAAATCTTAAAAAAAAAAAAAGAAAATAGAATGAGAGAAATAAGTGACACCATGAAATGTGCCAATGTCAGAATTACTGGGATCCCTGAGGGGGTGGAGACAGAGAGAGGACTAGAAGATATATTTCAGCAAATCATAGCTGAGAACTTCCCTAATCTGGGGAATGAAACAAACATTCGTGTCCTAGAGGCAGAGAGGACCCCTCCCAAGATCAAGGAAAACAGGCCAATGCCCCAGCATGTAATAGTAAAACTCGCAAATCTTAGAACCAAGGAAACCATCTTAAGGGCAGTTAGGGGGAAGAGATTCCTTACGTACAGAGGGAGGAACATCAGAATAACGTCAGACCTATCCACAGAGACCTGGCAAGCCAGAAAGGCCTGGCAAGACATATTCAGGGTACTAAATGAGAAGAACATGCAGCCAAGAATACTTTATCCAGCAAGGCTGTCATTTAGAATGAATGGAGAGATGCAGAGCTTCCAAGCGTGGCAGAAACTGAAAGATTATGTGACCACTAAGCCGGCCCTGCAAAAAATCTTAAGAGGGGTTCTATAAAAGGAGAAAGACCCCAAGAGTGATATAAAACAGAAATTTACAGAGACAATCTATAAAAACAAGGTCTTCACAGGCAACATGATGACAATAAATTCATATCTTTCAATAGTCACTCTCAATGTGAATGGCCTAAATGCTCCCATAAAATGGCACAGGGTTGCAGATTGGATAAAAAGACAGGACCCATCCATATGCTGTCTACAAGAGACTCATTTTGAACCTAAAGATACATCCAGACTGAAAGTGAAGGGATGGAGATCCACCTTCCATGCCAACGGACCTCAAAAGAAAGCTGGGGTAGCAATTCTTATATCAGACAAATTAGATTTTATTTATTTATTTTAAAGATTATATTTATTTATTTGACAGAGAGAGGCATAGCGAGAGAGGGAACACAAGCAGGGCAAGTGGGAGAGGGAGAAGCAGGCCTCCCGCTGAGCAGGGAGCCTGATGTGGGGCTCAATCCCAGGACCCTGAGATTATGACCCGAGCCGAAGGCAGACGCCTAATGACTGAGCCACCCAGGCGCCCCCAGACAAATTAGATTTTAAACTAAAGACTGTAGTTAGAGACACAGAAGGACACTATATCATTCTCAAAGGGTCTCTCCAACAAGATCTAACAACTGTAAATATCTACGCCCCAAACATGGGAGCAGCCATCTACATAAGCCAATTGCTGACCAAAATAAAGAGTCATATTGATAACAATACATTAATTGTAGGAGACTTCAATACTCCACTCTCAGCAACAGAAAGATCATCTAAGCAGAATATCAACAAAGAAACAAGAGCTTTAAATGACACACTGGACCAGATGGACCTCATAGATATATACAGAACATTCCACCCTAAAACAACAGAATACTCATTCTTCTCGAGCACACATGGAACTTTCTCCAGAATAGACCACTTACTGGGTCACAAATCAGGTCTCAACTGATACCAAAAGACTGAGATTATTCCCTACATATTCTCAGACCATAATGCTTTAAGATTGGAACTCAATCACAAGAAAAACTTTGAAAGAAATTCAAATGCTTCGAAACTAAAGACCACTCTGCTCAAGAATGTTTGGGTCAACCAGGAAATCAAAGAAGAACTTAAACAATTCATGGAAACCAATGAGAACAAAAACATATCAGTCCAAAACCTATGGGATACTGCAGAGGCAGTCCTAAGGGGGAAATACATAGCCATCCAAGCCTCACTCAAAAAGATAGAAAAATCCCGAATTCACCAACTAACTTTACACCTTAAAGAACTACAGAAAAAGCAACAAATGATGCCTAAGCCAAGCATTAGAAGAGAAATAATTAAGATTAGAGCAGAGATCAATGAATTAGAAACCAGAAACACAGTAGATCAGATCAAACTAGAAGCTGGTTCTTTTAAAGAATTAATAAGCTCAATAAACTACTGGCCAGACTTATCCAAAAGAAAAGAAAAGAGAAAGGACCCAAATTAATAAAATTAAAAATGAAAGGGGAGAGATCACGACTAACACCAAGGAAATAGAAACAACTATTAGAAATTAGTATCAACAACTATATGCCAATAAATTGAGCAACCTGGAAGAAATGGATGCCTTCCTGGAAACCAGGAAGAAATTGACAACCTGAATAGGCCAATAACCAGTAATGAGATTGAAGCAGTGAACAAAAACCTCCCAAAAAACGAGAGTCCAGGGCCTGATGGATTCCCTGGGAAATTCTACCAAACATTCAAAGAAGAAATAATACCTATTCTCCTGAAGTTGTTTCAAAAAATAGAAACAGAAGGAAAACTTCCAAACTCACTCTATGAGGCCAGCATTACCTTAATCCCCAAACCAGGCAAAGACCCCATCAAAAAGGAGAATTTCAGACCGATATCCCTGATGAATATGGATTCCAAAATCCTCAACAAAATCCTAGCTAATAGAATCCAACAATACATTAAAAGGATCATCCACCACGACCAAGTGGGATTTATCCCCGGGATGCAAGGGTGGTTCAACATTCACAAATCAATCAATGTGAGAGAACACATTAATAAGAGGAGCGGGAAGAACCATATGGTCCTCTCAATTGATGCAGAAAAAGCAATTGACAAAATACCGCATCCTTTCCTGATTAAAACTCTTCAGAGTATAGGGATAGAGGGAACATTCCTTAAGTTCATAAAATCCATCTATGAAAAACCCACAACGAATATCATCCTCAATGGGGAAAAGCTGGGAGCCTTTCCCTTAAGATCAGGAACATGACAAGGATGCCCACTCTTGCCACTATTGTTCAACATAGTACTAGAAGTCCTAGCAATAGCAATCAGACAACAAAAAGAAATAAAAATTAGCAAATAAGTCAAACTCTCTCTCTTTGCAGATGACATGATACTTTATGTGGAAAATCCAAAAGACTCCACCCCCAAATTACTAGACCTCATCCAGCAATTCAGTAATGTGGCAGGATACAAAATCAATGCACAGAAATCAGTTGCTTTCTTATACACTAACAATACAACTGTAGAAAGAGAAATTAGAGAAATGTTTCCATGTACAATAGCACCAAAACCCATAAGATACCTCAGAATAAACCTAACCAAAGAGGTAAAGGATCTATACTCTAGGAACTACAACATGCTCATGAAAGAAGTTGAAGAAGACACAAAAAGATGGAAAAACATTCCATGTTCATGGATCAGAAGAATAAACATTGTTAAAATGTTTATGCTACCCAGAGCAATCTATACCTTCAATGCCATCCTGATCAAAATTCCAATGACATTTTTCAAAGTGCTGGAACAAACAATCCTAAAATTGGTATGGAATCAGAAAAGACCCCAAATCGCCAAGGAAATATTGAAGAAGAAAAACAAAGCTAGGGGCACCATGTTGCCTGATTTCAAGCTATATTACAAAGCAGTGATCACCAAGACAGCATGATACTGGCACAAAAACAGACATGTAGACCAATGGAACAGAATAGAGAGCCCAGACATGAACCCTCAACTCTATGGTCAAATAATCTTTGACAAAGCAGGAAAAAATATGCAATAGAAAAAAGTCTCTTCAATAAATGGTGCTGGGAAAATTGGACAGCTATATACAGAAGAATGAAACTCGACCACTCTCTAACAGCATACACAAAGATAAACTCAAAATGGATGAAAGACCTCAATGTGAGACAGGAATCCATCAAAATCCTAGAGGAGAACATAGGCAGTAACCTCTTCGACATCAGCCACAGCAACTTCTTTCAAGATACATCTCCAAAGGCTAGTGAAACAAAAGCAAAAATGAACTTTTGGGACTTCATCAAGATAAAAGCCTTCTGCACAGCAAAAGAAACCATCAACAAAACAAAGAGGCAACCCACAGAATGGGAGAAGATATTTGTAAATGACACTACAGATAAAGGGCTGGTATCCAAGATCTATAAAGAACTTTTCAAACTCAACACCCAAAACACAAATAATCAAGTCAAAAAATGGGCAGAAGGCATGAACAGACACTTCTCCGAAGAAGACCTACAAATATCTAACATACACATGAAAAAATGTTCATCATCATTAGCCATCAGGGAAATTCAAACCAAAACCACAGTGAGATACCACCTTACACCAGTTAGAATGGCAAAAATTGAAAAGGCAAGAAACAACAAATGTTGGAGAGGTTGTGGAGAAAGGGGAACCCTCTTACACTGTTGGTGGGAATGCAAGTTGGTACAGCCACTTTGGAAAACAGTGTGGAGGTGCCTCAAAAAATTAAAAATAGAGCTGCCCTATTACCCAGCAATTGCACTACTGGGTATTTACCCCAAAGACACAGATGTAGTGAAAAGAAGGGCCACATGCACCCCAAAGTTCATAGCAACAATGTCTGCAATAGCCAAACTGTGGAAAGAGCCAAGATGCCCTTCAACAGATGAATGGATAAAGAAGATGTGGTCCATATATACAATGGAATATTACTCAGCCACCAGAAAGGATGAATACCCAACTTTTACATCAACATGGATGGGACTGGAGGAGATCATGTTAAGTGAAATAAGTCAAGCACAGAAAGTCAATTATCATATGGTTTCACTTATTTGTGGAACATAAGGAATAGCATGGAGGACATTAAGAGAAGGAAGAGAAAAATGAAGGGGGGGAAATCAGAGGGAGAGATGAACCATGAGAGACTATGGACTCTGAGAAACAAACTGAGGGTTTTAGAGGGGAGAGGGTGGGGTGATGGGTTAGCCTGGTGATGGGTATTAAGGAGGGCACATACTGCATGGAGCACTGGGTGTTATACGAAAACAATGAATTGTGGATCACTACATCAAAAACTTATGATGTACTGTATGGTGACTAACATAATAAAATAAAATTTAGAAAAAATACTATGGACCAAGTGGACCTAACAGACACAAATAAATAAAATCATGAATGGAAGAAGAGAGATCACAACCAACACTGAAGAAATACAAACAATTATAAGAACATATTATGAGCAAATATGCCAACAAATTAGGCAATCTGGAAGAAACAGGTGCATTCCTAGAGATGTATGAACTACCAAAACTGAACCAGGAAGAAACAGAGAACCTGAACAGACCCATAACCAGCAAGGAAATTGAAGCAGTAATCAAAAATCTCCCAACAAACAAGAGCCCAGGGCCAGATGGCTCCCCGGGGGAATTCTACCAAACATTTAAAGAACAATTAATACGTATTCTTCTGAAGCTGTTTCAAACAATCGAAATGGAAAGAAAACTTCTAAACTCTTTCTACGAGGGCAGCATTACCTTGATCCCCAAACCAGACAAAGACCCCACCAAAAAGGAGAATTACATACCAATATCCCTGATGAACATGGATGCCAAAATTCTCATGGAGATACTAACCAATAGGATTCAACAGTACATTAAAAGGATTATTCGCCATGACCAAGTGGGATTTATTCCTGGGCTGCAAGGGTGGTTCAACATCCGCAAATCCATCAGTGTGATACACTACATTAACAAAAGAAAAGACAAGAACCGTATGATCCTCTCAATAGCATTTGACAAAGTACAGCATCCTTTCTTGATAAAAACTCTTAACAGTGTAGGGATAGAGGGAAAATACCTCAATATCATTAAAGCCATCTACAAAAAGTCCACAGCAAATATCGTTCTGAGATATTTGTCCCTTAGAGCTTTTCCCCTAAGGTCAGGAACATGACAAGGATGTCCACTCTCACCACTGTTGTTCAACATAGGGCTTGAAGTCCTAGCTTCAGCAATCAGACAACAAAAAGAAATAAAAGGCATCTGAAACAGCAAAGAAGTCAAATTCTCATTCTTTGCAGGTGACGTGATACTCTGTGGAAAACCCAAAAGACTCCACCTCAAAACTGCTAGAACTCATAGGAATTCAGCAAAGTGGCAAGATATAAAATCAATGCACTGAAATCAGTTACATTTCTATGCACTAACAATGAGACAGAAAAAACAGAAATTAAGGAATCGATACCATTTACAATTGCACCAAAAACCATAAGCTACCTAGGAATAAACCTAACCAAAGAGGCAAAGGACCTGTACTCAGAAAACTACAGAACGCTCATGGAAGGGGCGCCTGGGTGCCTCAGTCGTTAAGTGTCTGCCTTTGGCTCAGGTCATGATCCTGGGGTCCTGGGATCAAGCTCCGCATCGGGCTCCCTACTCTGCAGGAAGCCTGCTTCTCCCTCTCCTGCTCCCCCTGCTTGTGTTCCTGCTCTCTCTCTCTCTGTCAAATAAATAAATAAAATCTTAAAAAAAAAAAGAACGCTCATGGAAGAAATTGAGGAAGACACAAAGAAATGGGAAAACGTTCCCTGCTCATGGATTGGAAGAAAAAAATATTGTTAAAATGTCTATGCTACCTAGAGCAATCTACACATTCAGTGCAATCCCTATTAAAATACCATCAACTTTTTTCACAGAGCTGGAACAAATAATCCTAAAATTTGTATGGAACCAGAAAAGACCCTGAATAGCCAGAAGAATGTTGAAAAAGAAAAGCAAAGCTGATGGCATCACAATTCCAGACTTCAAACTCCATTACAAAGCTATAATCATCAAGACAGTATGGTACTGGCACAAAAACAGATATATAGATCAATGGAACAGAATAGAGAACCTAGAATTGGATCCTCAACTCTATGATCAACTAATCTCTGACAAAGCAGGTAAGAATATCCAATGGAAAAAAGACCGTCTTTTCAACAAATGGTGTTGGGAAAATTGGACAGCCACATGCAGAAGAATGAAACTGGACCATTCTCCTACACCATACACAAAAATAGACTCAAAATGGACGAAAGACCTAAATGTGTGACAGGAATCCAACAAAATCCTAGAAGAGAACATAGGCAGCAACCTCTGTGACCTTGGCTGCAGAAACTTCTTGCTAGATACGTCTCCAAAGGCAAGAGAAACAAAGGCAAAATGAACTACTGGGACTTCATCAAGATAAAAAGATTTGCACAGCAAAGAGTCGACAAAATCAAAAGACAACTGACAGAAGAGAAGAAGATATTTGCAAAGGTCTTATCAGATAAAGGGCTAGTATCCCAAATCTATAAAGAACTTATCAAACTCAACACACAAAAACCAAATAATCCAGTCAAGAAATGAGCAAAAGACACGAATAGACATTTCTCCAAAGAAGAAATACAAATGACCAACAGACAGATGAAAAAATGCTCAACATCACTCAGCATCAGGGAAATACAAATCAAAACCACAATGAGGACGCCTGGGTGGCTCAGTCGGTTAAACATCTGCCTTCAGCTCAGGTCATGATCCCAGGGCCCTGGGATCGAGTCCCACATCGGGCTCCTCGCTCAGCAGGGATCCTGCTTCTCCCTCTGCCTGCCGCTCCCCCTGCTTGTGCACTCGTGCGGTCCGACAAATAAAATCTTAAAAAAAAAAAAACCCACAATGAGATACCATCTCACATCGGTCAGAATGGCTAAAATTAAGAAGTCAGGAAACGATAGATGTTGAGAAATGCAGAAGGGGAACCTTCTTACACTGTTGGTGGGAATGCAAACTGGTGCAGCCACTCTGGAAAACAGTGTGGAGGTTCCTCCAAAAGTTGAAAATAGAGCTAACCTATGACCCAGCAATTGCACTACCTTGTATTTACCCCAAGGATACAAATGCAGTGATCCGAAGAGGCACCTGCACCCCAATGTTTATAGCAGCAATGTCCACAATAGCCAAACTCTGAATGAACCCAGATGTCCATCAACAGATGAATGGATAAAGATGATGTGGTACACACACACACACACACACACACACAATGGAATACTACTCAGCCATCAAAAAATGAAATCTTGCCATTTGCAATGATGTGGATGGAACTACAGGATATTATGCTAAGCCAAGTTAAGTCAATCAGAGAAAGACATCCTATGATCTCACTCATATGTGGAATTTAAGAAACAAAACAGGATCATAGGGGAAGGGAGGGGAAAATAAAACAAGATAAAATCAGAGAGGGAGACAAACTGTAAGAGACTCTTAACTATAGGAAACAAACTGAGGGTTGCTGGGCGGGTGGGGAGTGGGGGGGATGGGGTAACTCGGTGATGGACATTAAGGAGGGCACAGGATATAATGAGCATTGCGTATTATATAAGACTGATGAATCACTGAACTCCACCTCTGAAACTAGTAATACATTATATGTTAAATTTAAATTAAAAATAATTTTAAAAAAGAAAATGAATTTAAAAAAAATCTCAAATAATCCCGTTTTACATTTCAAGAAACTAGAGGAAAAAAAAAAAAAAAAAGAAAAAGTCATCCCAATGTTACAAAAAGAAGGAAATGACAAAAATTAAAGCACAAAAACATTACCCATCCATACCCATAATACCCTACGGAAGACTCAATTCAGATGTCAGGACACACACGAACTGAAAAAATATATTCCATGCAACCAGAAACCAAGACAGAGCTTGGACAGCAATACTTCTATCAGACAAATATTGTTTAAGACAGTGACCGTACAGAGTAAGAAACAAAGGTCACTATGCAATGACAAAGGGGTCAATCCATTTGTAAACAGTTACACACCCAACAGAGGAGCACCTAAATAATTAAAAAGAATATTAACAGACCTAAAGGAATAAACAGACAATGATACAATAATAGAAGGGTATTTCAATATCCCGCTTTCATCAATGGATACATCATCCAGACAGAAAAATCAGTAAGGAAACACGAGACATAAATGACACTTCAGACCAGATGGGCCTTTCCCGACATACACAGAACATTCCATCGAGAAGCAAGAGGACACACATTCTTCTCAATCGTACATGAAACATTTTCCAGGACAGAACACGTTAGGCCACAAAACAAGGATTTACAAATTTAAAAAGACTGAAATTATATCAAGCTTCTTTTCCAACTACAATGGTAGGAAACTAAAAATCAGTTACAAGAAAACTGGAAAATTAACAGATAATTACAGATTAGACCACATGCTACTGAACAAGCACTGGGTCAAAGTAGAAATCAAAAGAGAGGTCAGAAAATACCTGGAGATGATCAAAAAAGGAAACACAAAAAAACAAAACTTATGGGATGAAGCAAAAGCAGTTCTTGGGCGCCAGGGTGGCTCAGTCGTTAAGCGTCTGCCTTCGGCTCAGGTCATGATCCCAGGGTCCTGGGATCGAGCCCCGCATTGGGCTCCCTGCTCAGCGGGAAGCCTGCTTCTCCCTCTCCCACTCCCCCTGCTTGTGTTCCCTCTCCCGCTCACTCTCGCTCTCTGCTGAAAAATAAAATCTTTTTTTTAAAAAAGCAGTTTTTTTTTTTTTTTTTACGATTTATTTATTTGAGAGAGAGAGAGAGAGCAGGGGCAGGGGCAGAGGGACAAGCCGACTCTGTGCTGAGCGCTGAGCCCGACATGGGGCTCGATCCCAGGACCCAGAGATCATGACCTAAGCCAAAATCAAGAGCTGGAAAAAGCAGTTCTAAGAGGAACAGTAACAAAGACAAACGCCTACATCACAAAACAAGATCTCAAATAAACACTACACCACAAAGAACTAGAAAAAGAAGAACAAAGCCCAGAGTTAGTAGAAGGAAACGATGTAGATCACAGGGGAAATAAATGAAACAGAAAACAAAAGACAACAGGAAAAAAAAAAAATCAGTTGAACTAAGAGCTGGTTTTTTTGAAAAGATGAACTAAACTTCCAAACTCATTTTCTGAGACCCTGATGCCAAATCTAGGCAAGGATGCCAGAAAAGAAAATTACAGACCAATATCCATAAGGAAAATCGATGCAAGGATACAAATGATACAAAAGACTGTTATGAAAATTACATGGATAATCTTGATGAAACAGATAAATTCCAAGAAATATAAAACATACCCAAATGGAATAATGAAAAAATACAAATCTGACCGGATCTATAACTAGTAGGATGATTGAATCAGGTATCAAATACCTCTGAACAGAGGAAAGCCAGTTCCAGATGGCTTCCCTTGTGAATCTTACCTACCACTCAAGAAAGAATTAACCACCAATCCTTCTCTAACTCTTCCAAAGGAAACTGAAGGTGAGCACACTTCTAGACTCATTTATAAGGTCAGCATTACCTTGATACCAAAACCAGACAAAGACACCACAAAGAAATCTACAGGCTGATATCCTAGATGGACAAAGATGGAAAATCCTAAACAAAATACCAGCAAACAGAATTCAACAGCACATTAAAGGATCATACACCAGAGCCATGTGGGATTTTTCCCTGGGGTGCAAAGACAGTTCAACATATGAAAAGCAATCAATGTGACCACTGGCCATTAACAGAATGAAGGATAAAAATTCACATGATCTTGATAGATGAAGAAAAAGCTTTGGCAAATTTCAGCGTATCTGATTACAAATTTTGAACTAAGAATAGAAGGAAATTACCTCAACATAAGAAAGCTTATGTGTGAAAATCCCACAATGAACATCACATTCAATAGTGAAAAACTGAAAACCTTTTTTTTTTCTCTCATCAGGAACAAGGCAAGGATACTCATTCTCACCGCTTATATTCAACACAGTACTGCAACACTAGCCAGAGAAATTTGGCATGAAACAGCTATACAATATCCACATTGAGAAGAAAGACATAAACTTTTCTGCATTGGCAATGAGCACTTTTTATGTAAAACACCCTAACAAGGCCAGAAACAACAGCAGCAGCAGCAGCAGCAAGACAATCTGAACTAATAAACAACTTCAGTAAAGATACAGGAGGTAAACACAAACAAAAATCAGTTTTCTTTCTACACACTGTCAATAAACTATCCCAAAAGGCAATTTAGAAAACAATCCTATTTGCAAGTCCAATAAAACTAAACACTTAGGAGTAAACATAACCAAGGGGGAGTAAGACTTGTCTACTGAAAAGTACAAAACATTGGTGAAAGAGATCAGAGAAGACACATAAATGGAAAGATATCCAATGTTCTTGGATCAAAGACTTAATATTGTTAAAATGTCAAAGCTATCCAAAGCAGTCCAGAGATTCCATGCTGTCCCTATCAAAATCCCAGTGGCATTTGTACAGAAATAGAGAAAACAATCCTGAAAATCATATGGAACCACACAGGACCCTGAAGAGCCAAAACAATATTGACAAACAAAAACAAAGCTAAAGGCCTCACACTGGTTTTTTTTTTTTTTAATAACATATCATATAAAAACATATCATACACTTACAGTAATTAAAACAGTATGGTACTGGCATAAAGACAGACACATAGACCAATGGAACACAACAGCCCAGAAATAAACCCACACATTTACAGTCAGCTCATCTTCAACAAGGATGCCACCAATACACAATTGGGAAAAGGAAGATCTGTTCAATAAACTGATGCTGGGAAACCTGATCTTTAAATGCGGAAGAATGAGAAAGGAACCCTCTCTGACGCCACACACAGAAATCAACTAAAAATGAACTGAGGTTAAAAACAAAAGACCTGAAACCATATATCTAGATGGGAACGTAGGTGAAAAGCTGCACGATAGTGGTCTTGGCAATGATTTCTTGGATACGACACAAAAAGCAGAGAACAAAAAAATGGTAAGTGGGACTACATCAAACTGCAAAGCAGAAGAAACAACCCACAAGGGGTATTGGCAACCTATGGAGTGGGAAAAACATTTTCAAACCAGGAACCAGGTATGTGAAGGGATTAATACCTTACAAACATATGGACACAGACAACTCAACTGCAAAAAAAACCACACACACACAAAAAACAACAACAAAAAAAACCCACCTATTTTTAAAATGGCCAAAGAACTTGAATAGACATTTTTCCAAAAAAGACATACAAATACCCAACAGGTACATGAAAAGATGCTCAACATCTCTAATCACCAGGAAAATGCAAATGAAAACAATGAGGTATCACCTCACACATGTTAGAATGGCCATTATAAAAAATAATAATAACCAGGGGTGCCTGGGTGGCTCAGATGGTTAAGCATCTGCCTTCGGCTCAGGTCATGATCTCCAGGTCCTGGGAGCAAGCCCCGCGTTCAGCTCTCAGCTCAGCGGGAAGCCTCCTTCTCCCTCTCCCTCTGCTGTTCCCCCTGCTTGTGCTCTCTCTGTCTCTATCTCAAATGAATAAATAAGATCTTTAAAAAATTTTTTAAAAATAGTAACCAGTGTTGATGAGGATGTGAGGAAATTGGAATCCTTGTGCACTGTTGGCAAGACAGGTGCATCCACCATGGAAAAGAGTATGGATCATAAGGGAAGGGAGGAAACCTGAATGGGAAGTCAACAGAGAGGGAGAAAAACCATGAGAGACTCTTAACTATAGGAAACAAACAGGGTTGCTGGAGGGGAGGTGGGTAGGGGAATGGAGTAATTGGGTGATAGGCATTAAGGAGGGCACATGATGTGATGAGAACTGGGTGTTATAGTAACTGATGAATTACTCAACTCTACATCTGAAACTAATGATGTACTATATGTTGGCTAATTGAATTTAAATAAGAAAATAAAAGTAACAGGGTGCCTGGGTGGCTCAGTTAAGTGCCTGCCTTTAGCTCAGGTCATGATCTCAGGGTCGAGAGATGGAGCCCCACATAGGGCTCTCTGCTCAGCAGGGAGCCTGCTTCTCCCTCTCCCTGCCACTCCCTCTGCTTGTGCATGCTTGAGTGCACTCCCCCCCCCAAATAAGCAAAATCTTTAAAAAATAAATAAATAAGAATAACAGTAAAAATAAAAATGACAAAAAATAAATGTTGGGGGAAAAAACAGTATGGAGGTCCCCCCAAATTAAAATTAGAATTACTGTATGATCCAGCAGTCCCAAGTCTGAGTAATTACCCAAGATTTGAAATCAGGATCTCAAAGAAACATCTGCTCTCTTGTGTTAATAATACTGTACTATTACTCACAACAGGCAAGATGGGGAAATAATCTAAATGTCTGCTGGCAGATGAATAGATAAAAAGAATGTGGTATTTACACACAATGGAATATTACTCAGCTTTAAAAGGAAAGAAATCATGCCATTTTTAACAACAGATGAGCCTGAGGGGACATTATGCTCAAATAAATCACAAGAGGAGTACTGCATGATTCCACTTGAATGAGGGGATCTCAGTTAGTCAATCTCATAGAAGCAGAAGGTAGAATGTTGGTTGGCAGGGGCTGGGGAGGGGGAAATGAAGAATTGCTGTCAGCAGGTAGAAAATTTTGGTTACACAACATGAAGAAGTTCAAGAGCTCTGCTGTACATCATTTTGCTTACCAGTAACTAATACTGTCTATACACTCCAAAAATTTGCTGATAAAGATCTCAGCTTATAGAGATCTCAGCTTATGTGCTTTTACCCGCAATAAAAAATAAAACTAAAGATGTATCTGAACACACACCTCACCTAAAAAGATATACAAATGACAAATAAGCATATTAAAATATGATCAGTTTTACTTGTCTTTAGAGAATTGCAAACCGAATCAACAATGAAATACTAACACCTATACAACCACAAAAATATGAAACACTGATCACACAAACTGCTGACGAGGATGGAGAGTAACAGAAGCTCTCATTCACTGTGGTATCAAATGCACAATGCTACAACCACAGGGGAAGGCAATTTGGCAGTTTCTTATCCAATTAAATGTACTCTTACCATACAACCGTGCAATCACACTTCTTGGTAGTCACATGACTCCAAAACTTAGATCCATACAAAAACCTGCACCCAGGTGTCTACAGCAGCTTTATTCTCAAGTGCCGATGCCAAGAAGCACCAAAACATCCTTCAGTAAATGAATGAATTAAACAAACTGACAAATCCATACAGTGGAACCGTTATTCAGTGCTAAAAAAAAAAAAAAAAAGAGGAAGGGTCGCCAGGGTGGGGTGAGGAGGTGGGGGGCGGGGTAGTCAGTTAAGCGTCTGCCTTTGGCTCAGGTCCTAATCTCAGGATCTTGGGATCAAGCCCCTTGTCCGGCTCCCTGCTCAATTCTGTTTCTCTCTCCCCCTCTGTCCCTCCCCAACCCTCGTTCTCTCTCACGTGCTCTTTCTCAAATAAATAAAATCTTCGGGAAAAAAAAAAAAGAGGTAGCTCTATTTTTAACTTTTTGAGGATCCTCCATACTGTTTTCCAGGGTAGCTGTACCAGTTTGCATTTCCACCAACAGTGTAAGACGGTTCCCCTTTCTCTGCATCCTCACCAACATCTGTTGTTTCCTGAGTTGCTAGTTTTAGCCATTCTGACTGGTGTGAGGTGGTATCTCATTGTGGTTTTGATTTGGATTTCCCTGATGCCAAGTGATGTTGAGCAGTTTTTCATGTGTCTGTTGGTCATTTGTATGTCTTCTTTGGAGAAATGTCTGTTCATGTCTTCTGCCCATTTCTTGACTGGATTATTTGTTCTTTGGGGGTTGAGTCTGAGAAGTTCTTTATAGATCTTGGACACTAGGCTTTTATCTGATAAGACTACCCTATACCCAGCAAGTGCACTTCTAGGTATTTATCCAAAGGATACAAATACGTTCCAAGGGGCACATGCACCCCAATGTTTATAGCAGCAATATCCACAACAGCCAAAATATGGAAAGAGTCCAGATGTCCATCAACAAATGAATGGATGAAGATGTGGTATATAAATATACAAAGTAATATTACTCAGCCATCAAAAAGAATAAAATACTTAACATTTGCAACAATGTGGATAGAACTAGAGAGTATTATGCTAAGTGAAATAAGTCAGAGAAAGACAAATATCATATGATTTCACTCATATGTGGAATTTAAGCAACAAAACAGATGAACATAGGGAAAGAGAAGGAAAAATAAAATAAGACGAAATCAGAGAGGGAGACAAACCATAGGAGACTCTCAACTATAAAAAAAACAGTGTTGCTGGAGGGGATGTGGGTGGGGTGATGGGGTAACTGAGTGATGGGCATTAAGGAGGGCAATTGATGTAATGAGCACTGGGTGTTATATGCAACTGATGAATCACTAACCTCTACTTCTGAAACTAACTAACTAAATAAATTTTTTTAAAAGGGGGGAATATCAAGCTATGACAAGACATGGAGGGATCTTAAATGCATATTACTAAGTGAAAGAAGCCCACCTGAGAAGGCTCCATGATTCCAACTGTATGACATCCTGGAAAAGGCAAAACTATGGAGAGAGTGAAAGGACTAGCGGTTGCCTTGGGTTACAGGGGAGAGAAGGAAGGATAATAATAAATAATATGAATAGCTCAACAGCTATTATGCAAATTTATTCCATAACTTTGAAAATTCCAAAAAAGGCCCTCACTCTTCAAGAGTCTCACTGGAGAATTGTGCCAAAAGTTTAAAAGAATAGTCAAGGGCACCTGAGTGGCTCAGTTGGTCAAGCGTCCAACTCTTGGTTTCCGCTCAGGTCTGATCTCAGGGTTGTGGGATGGAACCCCAAGTCGGGCTCCCTGCTCAAAGCAGAGTCTACTTAAGAGATTCTCTTTCTCCCTCTCCCTCCCCCTCTGCCCTTCACCCCAGCCCATCCCCCCCTCCGCTATTGCTCACACTCACTCTCTTTCTCTCTCAAATAAGATCTTAAAAAAAGTTTAAAGAATAATCAATGCCAATGTATATACACTTTTTCCAAAACAAAGAAGAGGGAACACTTCCCAAAGTACTTGAAGGTAACATAACCCTGAGATACCAAAACCTGACAAAGACTGTACTCCAAAAATCCTGCAGGCCAATACCCTCACGAATACAGACCCAAACATTCTCCACAAAATTTGAGTAAACACAATCCATCAATAGATAAAAAGGATTACACAGCATGAACAAGTGGTGTTTGTTCCGGGTTTGCAAGACTTGTTTCCTAAGTGAAATTCAATGTACTTCACCACATCAACAGGCTAAGAAAAGCACATGAGTATATTCATCCCCGCAGACAATTCATTTAACAAAACTCAATACCCATTCACGGCAACCCGCCCCCCCAGCAACATAAGAGTAGAAGGAAAGAGAAGGAACTTTCTCAACTTGATAAAAATCATCAGTAAGAAGACTTACTTCACCTACTAGGTGAGACAGAATGCTCCCCCCCGCCCCCCCCCACCCCGCGACGTGGAATAAAGTATGATCGTCTGCTCTCACCACCGAACTTCAACATGGCCAATCCAATCAGTCAAGAAGAGGAAATAGAAACACGTGAAATGAAAGGAAAAATCAAACTATTCTTATTTGCAGATGACGTGATTGGCTATGTGGAAAAAACCCAAGAATCTACCAAACAACCCAAAAAACAAAAACACCAAAAGCAATAACAACCACAAACCCTTAGATGTAAATAGAGAGTTCTGCAAAGTCGCATGATACAAGAGTGACATAAAAAAAGAAAAAATATGGGGCGCCTGGGTGGCTCAGTCAGTTAAGTGTCTGCCTTCAGCTCAGGTCATGATCCCAGGGTCCTGGGATCGAGCCCCACAACGGGCTCCCTGCTCAGTGGGAAGCCTGCTTCTCCCTCTCCCACTCCCCCTGCTTGTGTTTCCTCTCTCGCTGTCAAATAAATAAATAAAATCTTTAAAAAACAATTCATATGTTTTAGTTGGATCTGCTGGCGGTGGCTGGGAACAATAAAGCCAGTAGCAATGAGCATATGTGCTGCCCTCACTGAGGACGCTAAATAGCACTTCCCTCCAAAAGGACCCAGACATCCTTCAGTAAGAAGTGGCTGCGCTGTGTCGGAGGCAGGGGGTGTGCACCATGAGCCTGGTGCATCTTCCTATAACCAAAAGCAAGGAAGCGACGGGGACTACTTGTGGGCACACATGGGAACGACCCAGGGGCCAATGAGGTGGCGCTTCCCCTGGCCAGATATGGGATCACTGGAGCAATGATAATTGCAGTGGCTTGAAACACCTCAGATATTTGAAAACTGTGTATTTTAAAACATTAACCAGAAAACCCATTAGTTGCTTTTGGAAGTTGCTGGGTGTTATGGACTGACTCTCCCCCCAAAATCTTAGGTTTAAATCCTAGCCCCCAATATGGTCTTGTTAGGAGGTAAGGCCTTTGGGAGTCGACAGGGCCATGAGGGTGAAGCCCTCATGAAACGGATTAGCGCCCTTAAGAAAGAGACCCCAGAGCATTCTCTCCCCCTCGCCCGGTCATGAGGTGCAAGCAGAAGACACCACTGCAGTCTGGGAAGGGGGCCTCCCCGGTAGCCGACCGTGCTGGCTCCATGATCTGGGACTTCCAGCCTCCAGAACTGGGAGAAATAATTGCTGTTGTCGAAGCAGCCCACTCTGTGATGCTCTGTTACAGCAGTGGGAATGGACTCAGACACTGGGGAACCAACCGACGGCTGCACAACTGGTGAACAAATGGAAGGAATCAAGCACAAGCCACACCTCAAGAGATGCCAACGATGAGGGGACATTCTCTATAGAACGGCTGCTTCCAACATGAACAACCTGTTTTGTCCCCTCAGTCTACTCCCAGCCCCTCAGAGTGATCCTGTGAAAGGTCCGATCACTCCTCAAAGGAGGGGTTGGAGCTGCCATTCCAGAACTTCCGGAATCCTCTCTGTATAAGGTGTTTTGAATGTGGTCATTCACACAACAGACTATCTTCATTATGAGCCAATGATTTCATCTCCCACTTCTCTCTTTTTAGCGCTGACTTGGTATTTTGGAATATTGCCATCTCCTCCACCTGTTTCTGATCCCCTTCAAGGATGAAGCAGTTGCATTTGGACAGTCAGACTCTACTACCCTGAAGGGGGAGGGGGACGTCCCTGGGAGGGGCTTTTGACCCCACCCCACGGTCTCTCCCATGGGGGACTTGAGTCAGAGGGCTCTGCAGTCACCTTCTCCAGAGTGATATCTCAAGGTCAAGGAGAGGTCAGGGGTCAGGTCCAGCCCTGCTGCATGCCCTCTGGGTCAGCTGTAGTGGACCAGTCCAGGGGTCAGAGAACCAAAGTTTGGGTGACGGGGGTCAGAGAACATGCTCCTTCCCCCACATGGTATGAGAAGGAGCCAGGAATGGGGACAGGAGGTTTTCTTCCACTCCCGGGAAAAGACAGTGCTGGATGCTGCCATGATGTCCCTGAGGGCGAGCCCTGCCACCCACGACTCCCTAAAATCACATGGTCACCAGAACGTGGCTGCCACAGCACAGGGACTGAACTAGACCCTGTCACTTAGGGTTCGCCACTAACTTTTGCACACCGAGCTGCTCCTCTGTGTCACAAAGTCTACTTTGATCGCAGCAATGGGTTCCAATGAAGTGTTTAGAAGGACTGTGAATGCACATTACTGCAGAGTCTCCTGGAAACAGCACATACAATTTGCAGCCTCTGAGGGAGCACACAAAGCAGGGCCACCAAAGAGAGAGCAAGCATCAGAAGCAGATTTGTATATGACAAAGATTTTGGAATTCTTAGATTGGGAACTTAAACAATATGGTAGATCTGCTACAGGCTCTAGTGAATCAGTCATGCAGAAGCTGCAAGAAAGGATGGATGATGTGGGCGGAGAGGTAGAAACTACACAGGAGTGTCACAAAGAAATGCTGTAAAGCAAAACAGTGCAAGAGAAACGGAGAGTGTGTGTGTATGTGTGTGTTAGGGTTCGGGGTTAAGGCATGTGCCTGGTATCCTGCAGTTCAGAGACTTCTCCAGAGGGTTATTGTTAGGGTCAAGGGTTAGGGATTAGGAGTTAAGGTATGTACTTGGTATCCTGCAAATCAATGAATGTGATACATCACATCAAATAAGAGAAAGCCTAAAAACCATATGATCATTTCAATAGATGCAGGGAAAAGCACTTGACAAAGTACAACATCCATTCATGATAAAAACACTCAACAAAGTAGGTCTAGAGGGAATATACCTCAAGATAATAAAGGCTAGGGGTGCCTGGATGGTTCAGTCGGTTAAGCATCTGCTTTCAGCTCAGGTCGTGATCCCAGGGTCTTGGGATCGAGCCCCACGTTGGGCTCCCTGCTCAGCAGGAGCCTGCTTCTCCCTTTCCTCCCCACTTGTGCTCTCTCTTGCTATCTCTGTCACTATCTGTCTCTCTCTCTAAAAATCTTTTTAAAAAAGGACAATAAAGGCCATATATGAAAACCCACAGCTAACATACTCAGTGAAGAAAAACTGAGAGCTTTTCTACTAAAGTTAGGAATAAGACAAAGATGTCCACTCTCACCCTTTTGTTCAATATAGTACTGGAAGTCAGTAGCCACAGCAAACAAATAACAAAAAAAAAAAAAAAAGAAAAAAAAAAAGAAAAGAAAAGAAAAACAAAGCATCCAAATTGGTAAGAAGAAGTGAAACTTTCACTATTTGCAGATGACATGATATTATATAAAAAAACCCTAAAGTCTCCACACACACACACACACACACACAAATACCAGAGCTGATAAATGAATTCAATGAAATCACAAGATATAAAATCAATGTACAGAAATCTGTTGCATTTCTATGAACTAATAATGAATCAGTAGAAAGAGAAATTAAGAAAATCCCATTTATAATTGCACCAAAAAAAACCCACCTAGGAATAAACTTAACCAAAGTAGTGAAAGACCTGTACTCTGAAAACTATAAAACACTGGTGAGCAAAATTGAAGATGGCACAAGAAATGGAATGACATTCCATGCTCATGGATTGGAAGAAGAAATATTGTTAAAATGTCTATGCTGCCCTAAGCAATCTACACATTTAATGCAATTCCTATCAAAATACCAACAGCATTTTTCAAAGAAATAGAAAAAATAAGCTTAAATTTGTATGGAACCACAAAAGACCCTGAATAGCCAAAGCAATCTTGAAATAGAAAAACAAAGGTAGAGTTAGAATTCCAGACTTCAAGTTATATTACTAAGCTGTAGAAATCAATAGTATGTTAACTGGCACTAAATAGACACATAGATCTATGAAACAGAATAGAATCCAGAAATAAACCCACAATTATAAGGTCGGTTAATTTCAACAAAAGAGGAAAGAATATGCAATGGGGAAAATACAGTCTCTTTAGCAAATGGTATTGGGAAAACTGTACAGTTACGTGCAAAAGAATGGAACTAGATCACTTTCTTACACCATATACAAAAATAATCTCAAAACAAATTAAAGACCTAAATGTGAAACCTGAAACCATAAAAATCCTAGAGGAGAGCACAGGCAATAGTGTCTTTGACACCAGCAGTAGCAACATTTTTCTAGATCTGTCTCCTGAGGCAAGGGAAATAAAAGCAAAAATAAACTATTAGGACTACATCAAAATAAAAAGCTTCTGCACAGTGAAGGAAACAATCAACAAAACTAAGAGGCAACCTCAATTGGACAAGATATTTGCAAATGATATATCTGATAAAGAGTTAATATCCAAACCGTATAAAGAACTGAAACAACTCAATACACACACAAAAAAATGTTTCAATTATAAAATGGGCAAAACACATGAACAGACATTTCTCCAAAGAAGACATCTAGATGGCCAACAGATACATGAAAAGATGCTCAACATCACTCATCATCAGGGAAATGCAAATCAAAACTACAATGAGATGCCATCTCACACCTGTCTGAATGGCTAAAATCAAAATCACAAGAAAAAACAACTGTTGGCAAGGATGTGGAGAAAAAGGAATCCTCGGTGCACTGTTGTTGGGAATGCAAACTGGTGCAGCCACTGTGGAAAACAGTATGGAGGTTCCTCAAAAAATTAAAAATAGAACTACCTTATGATCCAGTAATTAAGCTACAGTATCCCAAAAATACAAAAAAACTGGGCCGCCTGAGTGGCTCAGTTGTTTGGGCATCTGGCTCTTGGTTTTAGCTCAGGTCATAATCTCAGCATCAGAAGATTGAGCCCTGCGTCAGGCTCCACCCTCATTGGGAATCCACTTGAGAGTCTCTCTCCCTGTCCCTCTGCCCCCACCCTGCTTGTGTTCTCTCTCTAAAACAGATAAATAAATCTTTAAAAAATACAAAAACACTAATTCAAAAGGATACATACACCCCTATGTTTATAGTAACATTATTTACAATAGCCAAATTTTGGAAGCAGTCCAACTGTCCATTGATAGAAGAATGGATAAAGACAATATATATATATTGAACTCTGAGCTGCAATATATATCAATAGAAACTTTACAACTCACAAGCAAACAGAAACAAAATGAAAAAGATGGAAGAGAATACCTAAGTGTCATGTTAATACCAGACAGAGAAGAATGAGAAAAGGCAACAAAAGATAAATTTGAAGAAATAATGACTGAGATTTTTCTCAAATTAATGTCAGACATCAAACCACAGATCCAAGAGGATCAGAGTATACCATGAAGGATAAGTTCCAAAAAAATAAAAGAAACAAAAGAAAGAATTGAACAAAAAAATTTTTATTTTTTTTTAAGATTTTATTTATTTATTTCAACAGAGGGAGACACAGCGAGAGAGGGAACACAAGCAAGGGGAGTGGGAGAGGGAGAAGCAGGCTTCCTGCCAAGCAGGGAGCCCAATGCAGGGCTCAATCCCAGGACCCTGAGATCATGACCTGAGCCGAAGGCAGATGCTTAATGACTGAGCCACCCAGGCGTCCCAAACAAAAAAATTTTTTAAAGATTTATTTATTTTAGATAGGGAGAGAGAGGGGGGAGGGGCAAAGGGAGAGAGAGAGAGTGAGAGGGGAGAGGGGCAAAGGGGATGGGAGAGAGAGAGGGACAGGATTTCAGGCAGAGTCCCCGCTGAGCATGGAGCCTGACACAGGGCTCAGTCCCAACACCCTGAGATCATGACCTGAGCTGAAGTGAAGAGTTGGACACTTAACTGACTGAGCCACCCAGGCACCCCTGAAAGAAAAATTTTCAAATAAATTAAACAGTGCCAACAGTATCTGGGACACCATCAAGTGTACCAATATACCCATGTGGGAGTTCCAGAAGAAAAGATAGAAAAGGAGGCAGAGAGATTATTTGAAAAATTAATGGCCAAACATTTCCCAAATTTAATGGATGATATGAATTTATAAACCCATGACACTGAATGAACTGCACGTAGAATAAACTCTAAGAGCTCTACACCAAGATACATTATAATCAAATCGTCAAAAGGTGAAGACAAGGGGGACTTTTGAAAGCAGCAAGACAGAAGGGATTCATTACATGTGAGAAATCCTCAGCAAGACTATGAGCAGAATTCTCATCAGAAATCTTGGAGGCCAGAGGACAGTAGGTTGATATATTCAAAATGCTGAAAGAAAAAAAGCTCAGCCAAGAATTCTGTATCCAGCAAAACCCAATACAAATGAGTGAGAAATTAAGATGTATTCAGATTAAAAACCAATAAATTAAAACAGACGTCATGCAAACAATCTTCTCCAACCACAGGAAAACGAACTTAGAAATCAATAACAGAAGGAAAACTGGAAACCCAACAAATTTGTGGAAATTAAACAATACACTCTTAAATTACCAATGGGTCAAAGAAGAAATCAGGAGGAAATTAGAAAGTATTGCAAATAAATGAAAATGAACTTATGAGACACAGTGAAAGCAATGCCAAGGGGGCAGATTTATATCTCTAAATGTCTATATTTTTAAAAAGAATGATCTCAAGTCAACCTATCTTTATAACTTCAGGAACTACTAGGAAAAGAAGATAGGGGCATCTGGGTGGCTCAGTTGCTTAAGCGTCTGCCTTTGGCTCAGGTCATGGTCTCCAGGTCCTGGCATCAAGCCCCACATCGGGCTCCCTGCTCAGTGGAGAGCCTGCTTCTCCCTCTCCCTCGGCCCCTCCCCCTACTCATGCTGTCTCACTCACTCTCTATCTCAGATAAATAAATAACATCTTTTTAAAAAATGAAATGGTAAACATATTGATAAATATATAAAATTAAAAAAAAAAAAGAAGATAAACTAAATCTAAATCTAACAGAAGGAAGGAAAATAGAGTAGAGCAGAGATAAATAAAATAGAGAATAGAAAAAGTAATAGATAAAATCAACAAACCAAAATTTGTCGATTTGAAAAGATCCACAAAATTTGCAAATGATAGCCTAGAATGACAAAGAAAAAAAAAAGAAGACTCAAATCACTAAAATTTAAAAAGTGGTGACATTACTAATGATTCTACAAAAATGAAAATTACTACCAGTACTATAAAAATTGTGTGCCAAAAAATTGTGTAATCTATATGAAATGGATCAATTCTTAGAGACACAGAATGTACCAAGACTGAATCATGAAAAAATTGAAGAACTGAATACACCTATACCTAGTAAGGAGATTGAATCAGGACTAAAAAAAAAAAACCCTCAGAAAAAAGCACAAGACTGGATGATTTCACTGATGAATTCTACCAAACACGTAAAGAAGAACTAACACAAGTCCTTATCAAACACTTCTAGAAAATTGGAGAGAAAAGAACACTTCCTAACTTATGCTATTATGCCATCATTGCCCTGATACCAAAGCCAGGCAAAGATATTATAAGAAAAGAAAACTATGCAACCAGATCACTTTGTGAATATTAATGCAGAAATTCTCCACATAACACTAGCAAAAGGAATTCAGTAATGTATTAGAAAGATTATACACCATGACCAAAGGGAGTTTATTCTTGGAATGCAGGGATGGTTTAACATACAAAAAGTGATCAATGTACCACATTAACAGAATGAAAGTAAAAGACACGTGCGATCATCTCAGCTGATGCAGAGAAGACATTTGACACAATTCAACACCGTTTTATGACAAAAAACACTCAACAAACTAGGAATAGAAGAAAAGAACCTGAACATATTTTTTTAAAGATTTTTATTTATTTATTTATTTATTAGAGAGAGAGAGAGAGAGAGAGAGAAACAGCATGACAGGGGAGAGGGTCAGAGGGAGAAGCAGGCTCCCCGCTGAGCAGGGAGCCCGATGTGGGACTCGATCCCAGGACTCCGGGACCATGACCTGAGCCGAAGGCAGTCGCTTAACCAACTGAGCCACCCAGGCGCCCCGAACCTGAACATATTAAAGGCCATGTGTGAAAAACTCATAACTAACATCATCTTCATTCTTAGGAACAGAAAGTAGAGCAAAGGTTACAGGAATGTAGGGTAGGAAAGAATGGGGGGTTATTCCGCTTGGGGTGATGAAAAAGTTCTGAAGATGGACAGTGGTAATGTTTGCACAACAGCACAACAGTGGGAATGTACTTAATGCCATTTAACTGTTCACTTAAATGATTAATTTTTTACATTATGATAAAGATAAGTTTTACATCATGTATATTTTACCACACTTAAAAAATTCTGTGACACAGATAATCATTTAAGAAATACGTTTGTGTTTTTCTTTACTACATTTCTTTGGACATGACCTTCTAATAACCAGAGGCACCTGTTAAAGGACTTAAATTTTCAAAACAAGTTAAAATCATGACTCTCATACAGACTTAAAATGGACACATGTGGGGCACCTGGGTGGCTCAGTTGGTTAAGCATCTGCCTTCAGCTCAGGTCATAATCCCAGGGGTCCTGGGATTGAGCCCTGTGTTGGGCTCCCTGCTCAGCGGGGAGTCTGCTTCTCCCTCTTCCTCTGCCCCTCCCCCCTACTTGTGCGCTCTCTATCTCTCTCTCTCTCTCTCTCTCAAATAAATAAATAAAAACTTTAAAGAAAAACATTTAACAAACATATTTGCAAGACAATGAATTCATTATAGTGGAATGAAGAACGTCAGCCTTGAGCGGTGGGAAGTGATAAATTCAATGGTGGATTCATAGCATATTAGGGCTAGAAATGACCCTCAGAAGGACTTGGAGGGATGTCTAACCATCCTAAAGTCACCTGACAGGGGACCTGGAGGCAAACTCAGAGTTAAAAACCCAATCACAGGCTGAGTCTCCAGGTCAAACCTTGGTTGGCATCATCTTCCCAGGGCCAAGTAGAAGAGCAGCAATTTCTCCCTGCAACATGACTCTGTGGGATGACTCAGACCACGTTCTGTTGCTCTCCTCAGGCTCTGTGCATACCTGAGGTGTTCCTCCCCAAGGGGATTCGGTAAAACTTAAGGCCCAACATGTGGTGACAGACTGAGGTAAGTCACCATTGACACTTTTTGTGGCAGTGTTGACAAAGGGAAACCTAATGAGGGCTGTGGCCATAAACAGTCCTATTGAAGTTGCCCCCTGGAATCTGTCCAGTCCGTGGACATCTACTCTTATTTAGCAAGTTCACTCCCCAATGACCCTTCACACTTACAGCTGCAGCTATGGTTGCTCCTCTGAGCTCCAGACCTGGCTCCCAGCCGGTCATTACCCCACCACCCCCATGTCCACTTCAGAGCCGCCACCTGTTATATCCCTCATTCTACAGAACTCTTCCTGAGGTGCCCTTGTTGCTTATGTGACCCCCACTCAAAGAGACCTTCCATGACTTCACAGAGTCTCCTAACCCACCCCCATCATTCCCACCCCTCCCTTTTTGTTCTATTCCAGAACCTGCATTATCAGGTGACATGCCATCTCTGCTATTTGATTTCCTTAACATCTGCATTTCCTCTGAAGCTGCCAGCTCCATGAGGCCATAGACCTTTCCGTCTTCACTGCTCTTTTTCCAGGCCCAAGCAGAGGCTTCTTTACCAATTGTGAGGAGAGATCATCCAGCTTCTCACAATGCTGCCTCTGTCACATGCCTCCTGTTACTTCCCAGCCGCCAGTCATAAAGCGTCTCTGTTCCTCCTCTTCCACCATGAAAACCGTTACTTTGTGCTCATCACCTGGAGGGGACATTATCTGTGATGAAAACTATTAATTGTGGGGACCCCACTTTAATTATGTGGGAGAGAAACCCCTGAAATATCTCTCAGCCTTCCACTGAGGAGGGTGAGCTAGTGCAGTGATGTGGAGCTTCCCCAAATTGTCCCAGGGAATTCTTTTTTGGTCAGATAACTCACTGAAGTATCCTTGTAGGGAAAGAAAACCATCATCAATGTTGTCTTATTTTAATATTTAGCCATTATTATATTAAAATATAAGTATTAAGTAATACAAATTTCTTTTTGAGCATACCACTTAACTACATCCCCAAAGACATCTATTATCTTTTTAAAAACATTCTTTTTATTTATTTGACAGAGAGATAGAAAGGACCAAAGAGCACAAGCAGTGTGGGGGTGGGTGGATGGCAGAGGCAGAAGGAGAAACAGGCTCCCTGCTGAGCAGGGGCTCACTCCCAGAACCCTGGGATCATGACCTGAGCCACGGGGCAGAAGCTTAACCTACTGATCCACCCAGGTGCCCCTATTATCTTTTTTTTTAGATTTTACTTATTTATTTGAGTGAGAGTACAAGCAGGGGGAGCAGCAGAGGGAGAGGGAGAAGCAGGCTCCCTACTGAGCAGGGAGCCCGATGTGGGGCTCGATGCCAGGACCCTGGGATCATGACCTGAGCTGAAGGCAGATGCTTAACCAACCAAGCCACCCAGGCGCCCCAAGACATCTATTATCTTAAAAAAAATACAGAAGGGGTGCCAAGGTGGCTCAGTCAGTTAAGTGTCTGACTCTTGGTTTCAATTCAGGTCATGATTTCTCAGTCGTGGGATTGAGCCCCACATTAGGCTCTGTGTTCAGTGCTTCAGATTCTTTCTCTTTTTCTCTCTCCCTCCCCCTCTGTCTCTCTCCACTCTCTCTCATTAATAAATGAATGAATGAATGAATGAATAAATAAATAAATAAAATATTTTTAAAAAAAATACACAAAAACAGTTGCCTTTACATATAACTTGTGGGTATTGGGGATATAATTCCATAAAAAGAATATTGTTGCTGACTAGTAAAAGTCTTTATTGCAAACCTGCATATTTTTAAAATTAAAATACAATAGAGAGAGAATAAAATATAAATGTTCACTTATAAGATTAATGTGTAAATAATGTTACAAAACATTGTTTAAGAAATGTAGTTGGATGAAGATTCAATTTGAGTAAAAGGTTCATCTCTAAAGTACATTTCTTTACTTCTATATTTTGCAAATTTAGTTACGATATGTCTTGGTGTTGGTCTGCTTTTGTTGACTTTGGTGGGAGTTCTCTGTGCCTCCTGGATTTGGATGTCTGTTTCCTTCCCCAGATTAGGGAAGTTTTCAGCTATAATTTCCTCAAATAAGCCTTCTGCCCTGTTTTCCCTCTCTTCTTCTGGAACTCCTATGATACGAATGTTATGGTGCTTTATGGAGTTACTGAGTTCCCTAAGTCCATATTCATGATCCAATATTTTTCTTACCCTCTTCTTTTCAGCTTCACTATTTTCCATGATTTTATCTTCTATATCACTTATTTGTTCCTCTGCTTCTTCCATCCCTGTGGTCATTACATTTAGTCAGTTTCAAATCAGTTATTGTATTTTTCATTACAGCCTGACTAGTTTTTAGGTCTTTTATCTCTATAGTAAGGGACTCTGGCAAGAAGGGATTGGCATGATATATTCAACATAATGAGTGGGAAAAATATGCAGCCAAGAATACTCTATCCAGTAAGGCATCACACAGAAGAGGAGAGATAAGGAATTTCCCAGACAAACAAAAGCTAAAGGAGTTCATGACCACTAAACCAGCCCTGCAAGAAATATTAAAGGGGATGCTTTGAGCAGGAAAGAAAGACCAAAGATTATAAAGTCTAGAAAGGAATTGAGAAAATCTCTAGAAACAACAAAACAAGTAATACAATGGCACTAAATTCATATCCATGAATAATTATTTATTCTGAATATAAATGGACTAAATGCTCCAATCAAAAGGCATAGGATATTAGAATGGATAAAAAATAATACCCATCTATATGCTGCCTACAAGTGATACATTTTAGACCTAAAGACACCTGCAGATTGAAACAGAGGGGATGGAGAACATTTATCATGCTAATGGACATCAAAAGAAAGCCAGAGTGGCGATACTTATATCAGACAAACTAAATTTTATTTTTTTAAGATTTTATTTATTTATTTGTCAGAGAGAGAGAGAGAGAGCATGCACAAGCAGGAGGAATTGTGGGCAGAGGGAGAAGCAGGCTCCCTGCTAAGCAAGGAGCCCGATGAGGTACTTGATCCCAGGACTCTAGGATCATGACCTGAGCCAAAAGCAGGCGCTTAACTGACTGAGCCACTCAGGCATCCTGACAAACTAGATTTTATTATTTTTTAAAAAGATTTTATTTATTTGACAGAGAGAGAGAGAGAGAGAGCACGACCAGGGGAGCAGCAGGCAGAAGGAGAAGCAGGCTCCCCGCTGAGCAAGGAGCCTGATGCAGGGCTCGATCCCAGGACCCTAGGATCATGACCTGAGCTGAAGGCAGACGCTTAACCGACTGAGCCACCCAGGCACCCCGACAAATTAGATTTTAAACCAAAGACTGTAACAAGAGATGAAGAAGGGCACTATATTATAATTAAGGGGTCCATCCAACAAGAGATCTAACAATTGTAATTATTTATGCCCCTAACTTGGGAGCACCCAAAAAATAAAAAACAATAACAAACATAAAGGACCTCATTGATAATAATACAATAATAGTAGGGGACTTTAACACCCCACGTACATCAATGGACAGATCATTTAAGCAGAAAATCAATAGGGAAACAAGGGCTTTGAATGACACACTGGACAAGATGGACTTAACAAATATATTCAGAATATTTCATCCTAAAGCAGAAGAATACACATTCTTTTCAAGTGCATGTGGGACATTCTCCAGAATAGATCACATACTAGGTCACAAATCAGTTCTGAACAAATACAAAAAGATTGAGATCATACCAGATCATATTTTCCAACCAGAATGCTATGAAATTTGAAATCAACCACAAGAAAAAATTTGGAAAGACCACAAATACATGGAGGTTAAAGAACATCCTACTAAAGGATGAATGGGTCAACCAGGAAATTAAAGAAGAAATAAAAAATACATAAAAACAAATGAAAATGAAAACATAATTGTTCAAAACCTTGACATGCAGCAAAAGCAGTCCTAAGAGGGAAGTATACGATACAAGCCTACTTCAAGAAGTAAGAAAAATTTCAAATACACAACCTAACCTTACACCTAAAGGAGCTAGAAAAAGAACAGCAAATGATGCTAAAGCCAGCAGAAGAAGGGAAATAATAATGATTAGAACAGAAATAAATGATATGGAAACAAACAAACAAAAAACCCCAGTAGAACAGATCAATGAAACCAGGAGCTTGTTCTTTGAAAAAATTAATAAAATTGATAACCCCCTAGCCAAACTTATCAAAAAGAAAAGGGAAGAGACCCAAATAAATGAAATCATGAATGAGAGGGGCAAGATCACAACCAATACCATGGATATACAAACAATTATAAAAGAATATAAAGAAAAATTATATGCAAACAAATTGGGCAATCTGGAAGAAATGGATAAATTCCTAGAAACCTACAAACTGCCAAACTGAAACAGGAAGAAGTGGAAAACTTGAATAGACTATAACCAGCAAAGAAATTGAATGAATAATAAAATATTTCCCAACAAATGAAAGTCCAGGACCAGATGGCTTCCCAGGGGAATTCTACCAAACATTTAAAGAGGAGTTAATGCCTATTCTTCTCACTGTTTCAAAAAATAGAAATTCAAGGAAAACTTCCAAACTCATTCTACAAGGCCAGCATTACCCTGATACCAAAACCAGACAAAGACTCCACTAAAAAATAGAACTATAGGCCAATATCTCTGATGAACATGGATGCAAAAATTTTCAACAAAACACTAGCAAATCAAATCCAACAGTACATTAAATCATTCAGCATGATAATGTGGGATTTATTCCTGGGTTTCCAAGGTGGTTCAATATTTGCAAATCAATCAGTGTGATACACCACATTAATAAAAGAAAGGATAAGAACCATATGATCCTCTCAATAGATGCAGGGAAAGCATTGGACAAAGTACACCATCCATTCTTTATAAACCCTCAACAAAGTACGTATAGAGGGAACAAACCTCAATATAACAAAGGCCATATATGAAAGACCCACAGCTAATATCATCCTCAATGGAGAAAAACTGAGAGCTTTTCCTCTATGGTCAGTAACAAGACAGTGATGTCCACTCTCATCACTGATACTGTTTCACTATTTGCAAATGACATGATACTCTATATGGAAAACCCAAAAGACTCTACCAAATATTGCTAGAACTGTTACATGAATTCAGTAAAGTCACAGGATACAGAATCAACATACAGAAATCTGTTGCATTTCTATACACCAATAATGAAACAGCAGAAAGAGAAATCAAGGAATTGGTCCCATTTACAACTGCACCAAAAACCATAAGATACCTAGGAATAAATGGCATTTATTATGTTGAGATATGTTCCCTCCAAATCCATTTTGTTGAGAGTTTTTGTCATGAACAGATGTTGAATTTTGTCAAATGCTTTTTCTGCATTTATTGAGGTCAAATTGTTTCTATCCTTCATTTTGTTAATGTGGTGTACACATTGATTGATTTGTGGGTATTGAACCATTTTTGCATCCCTTGAATAAATCCCACTTGATCATGGTGAATGAGCCTTTTCATCGTATTAGTAAATTTGGTTTGCTAATATTTTATTGAAGATTTTACATTTATGTTCATTTGGGATACTGGCCTTTTGTTTTCTTTCTTTCTTTCTTTTTTTTTTTTTTTTGTAGTATCTTTATCTGGTTTTGGTATCAGGTTAATGTTGACCTAATACGATGAATTTGGAAGATTTCCTTCCTATTCTATTTCTGGGAATAGTTTGAGAAGAATAGGGATTAGCTCTTCTTTAAATGTTTGGTAGAATTCTCTTGTGAAGCCATCTGATCCTGGTTTTTTGTTTATTGGGAGTTTTTTGATTACTGATTAAGTTTGTTACTAGTAATCTGTTCAAATTTTCTATTCTCTCTTTTTAAAGATTTTATTTATTTGAGAGAGAGAGAGCATGAGTGGGGGGAAGGGCAGAGAGAGGGAGAAGCAGACTCCTACTGAGCAGGGAGCTCGATGAAGGGCTTGATCCCAGGACCCTGGGATCATGACCTGAGCCAAAGGCAGATGCTTAACTAACTGAGCCACCCAGGTGCCCCATATTTTTTCTATTTCTTTTTAATTTATTCTTATAAGATTGTATGCTTCTGGGAATTTGTCCATTTCTTCTAGGTTGTCCAATGTGTTGGCATATAATTTTTCATAGCAGTCTCATATAAACCTTCATTTTTTTGTGGTGTCAGTTACTACTCTTTTATTTCTAATTTTATTTATTTATGCCATCCCTTTCTTTTTTCCTGATGAATCTGGTTAAAGGTTTGTCATTGTTGTTGATCTTTTTAAAGAACCCACTCTTGGTTTCACTGATCTCTTCTAATTTTTTTGTCTCTATTTCATTCATTTTCCTTTTGATCTTTATAATTTCCTCCCTTCTAGCTTTGGATTTTGTTTGTTCTTCTTTTTGTTCTTCTTGTTTGTTCCTTTAGGTGTAGAATAAGATTGTTTATTTGAGGTTTTTCTTGTTTCTTGAAGTAAGCTTGCATTGCCATAACCTTCCCTCTTAGAAGTACTATTGCTGTGTCTCAAAGATATTTAACTATTTCATTTTCATTTTTCACCAGGTATTTTTTTTTATTTCCTCTATTAATTTCTTGTTGATCCATTGTTAGGTCAGTAGCATATTATATGGCCTCCATGTATTTTGATTGGAGCATTTAGTTCATATACATTTAAAGTAATTATTGTAGGCATGTACTTATTGTCATTTTGTTACTTGCTTTCTGGGTTTTTTGTGGGTTTTTTTTTTTTTTTTTTTTTTTTTTTTGTAGTTTTTCTCTTGCTCTCTTCCCTTGTGGTTTGATGGCTTTTTCTTGTGATATGTTTGGATTCCTTTCTCCTAATATTTTGCATGTCTATTACAGGTTTTTGATTTGCGGTTACCATTTGGTTCATATATAACACCATATGCTTATAGCAGTCTGTATTAAATTGACAGTCGCTTAAGCTTGAACCCATTCTAAAAGCACTATATTTTTACTGCTCCCCTGCCCATGTTTTATGTATATGGTGTCATACTTTACATGCTTTTATTTTGTGAATCATTTGTCTGATTTTTATAGATATAATTGATTCTACTACTCTTGTGCTTTAACCTCTGTACTAGTTTTATAAGTGATTAATCTACTAAACTTATTATGTTTGTATCTATTTGTGATATTTTTTTCCTTTCATAATTTTCTTTACTCCTGATTATGGCTTTTTTCCCACTCAAATAATTCTTTTTAACGTTTCTCATAAAGTTGGTTTAGTGTTGATGAACTCCTTTAACTTTTGTTTGTCTGGGAAATTCTTTATCTCTTCTATTCTGAATGATAGCCTTGCTAGATAGAGTATTCTTGGTTGAACTTTGAATATATCATGCCACTCTCTTCTGGCTTTCAAATTTTCTGCTGAAAATCAGATCATAGCCTTATGGATTTCCCTTGTATGTAACTGTCTTCTTTTTTCTTGCTACTTTAAAAAGTCTCTCTTTATAACATCCATAAGATACCTAGGAATAAACCTAACCAAAGAAGTAAAAGATCTGTACTCTGAAAACTATAAAATACTAATGAAAGAAATGAAGAGGACACAAAGAAATGGAAAGACATTCCATGCTCATGGATTAAAAGAACAAATATTATTAAAATGTCTATACTACTCAAAGCAATCTACACACTTAATGCAATCCTAATGCATTTTTCACAGAAGTAGAACAAATTATCTTAAAACTTGTATGGAACCACAAAAGACCCTGAATAGCTAAAGCAATCTTGAAAAAGAAAAGCAAAGCTAGAGGCATCACAATTCTGGACTTCAAGCTATATTACAAAGCTGTAGAGATCAAGACAGTATGGTACTGGCACAAAAACAGATATATAGGTCAATGGAAGAGAATAAAAAACCCAGAAATGAACCCATAACTATATGGTCAATTAATCTTTGACAAAGCAGGAATGAAAATCCAATGGGAAAAAGTCAGTCTCTTCAAGAATTGGTGCTGGGAAAACTGGACAGCAACATGCAAAAGAATGAAACTGGACCACTTTCTTACACCATATACAAAAATAAATTCAAAATCGATTAAAGACCTAAATGTGAGACAGGAAACCATCAGAATCTTAGAGGAGAACACAGGCAGTAACTTCTTTGACATTGGCCATAGCAACTTCTTACTAGATGTGTCTCTTGAGGGAAGGGAAACAAAATGAAAAATAAACTATTGGGACTTAATCAAAATAAAAGGCACAGTGAAGGAAACAATCAACAAAAGGAAAAGGCAACCTAGTAAATGGGAGAAGATATTTGCAAATGACATATCTGATAAAGGGTTAGTATCCAAAATCTATAAAGGACTTACCAAACTTAATACCTGAAAAATAAATAATCCAGTTAAGAAATGGACAGAAGATATTAATAGACATTTTTCCAAAGAAGATATCCAGATGGTTAACAGACACATGAAAGGATGCTCAACATCACTTATCTTCAGGGAAATACAAATCAAAACTACATGAGATATCACTTCACACCTGTCAGAAACAACAGGTATTGTGAGGATGAGGAGAAAATGGAAGTCTCTTGCTCTGTTGGCAGGAATGCAAACTGGTGCATTCACTGGGGAAAACAATATGGAGGCTCCTCAAAAAGTTAAAAATGAAACTACCCTAAAATCCAGCAATTGAATTACTAGGTATTTACCCAAAGGATACAAAAATATTGATTCAAATGGATACATGCACCCCAATGTCCATATGTCCATTGACTGATGAATGGATAAAGAAGATGTAGGGTGTGCATATATATATATATCATATACCCACAAAAAATATATATATATATGCACACCCCACATTATACACACATACACACACACAGTGGGTATGTGGCATATATATGTGTACATATATATACACCACATATACTATATATATACCATTTATATATACATATATTGAAATATATATATATAATGGAATATTACTCAGCCATGAAAAAGAATGAAATCATGCCATTTGCAATGAGGTGGCTGGAGCTAGGGAGTATTATGCTAAATGAAATAAGTCAGTCAGAGAATGGCAAATACCATATGAGGGGTGCCTGAGTGGCTCAGATGGTTAAGCATCTGCCTTCGGCTCAGGTCATGATCCCAGGGTCCTGGGATTGAGCCCCACATTGGGCTCCTGGCTCAGCAGGGAGCCTGCTTCTCCCTCTCCCTCTCCCTCTCCCTCTGCCTCTCCCCCCTGCTCATGCTCTCTCTCTCTCTTTCTCTCTGTATCTCTGTGTCTCAAATGAATAAATAAAAAATATTAAAAAAAAAACAAAAAAACCAAATACCATATGATTTCACTCATATGCAGAATTTAAGATACAAAACAAATGAATATGGGGGGAAAAGAGGGGCAAACCAAGAAACAGAGTTTTAACTAATAGAGAACAAACTGATGGTTACTGGAGGGGAGTTGGGCAGGGGGATGGATGGGCAATGGTTATTAGGGAGGGCACTTGTTGTGATGAGCACCAGGTTTTGTATGTAAGTGATGAATCACTAAGTTCTACACCTGAAACAAATAATGCACTGTATTTTAACTAGCTGGAATTTAAATAAAAACTTGGGAAAAATAAAAAGTAATGATTGTAGTATTCATTATTAAATCCAAGTCTATACATTCCAATATAATTTGTAAAATAATCTGTAATTATATTTAGTACAGTATATAAAACCCAACAAAGTATGAAATATTTCAGCACAGTTATTTAATGGAGAGGTATTTGATGAGTATGTCTTTTTTGAAAGACAGCTACAAACAATATCAAGAAAACTAATAGGACTGATTATTTTCCCCTCATGACTGATAATATAATTTGAATGGTTGATTGCACTTTCTGGGAATTTTTTTCCCACATTTAAAAAATAAAACTAAAAATTTTAGCTTAGTCTTATGAAAAATTAAATAACATGTTATTTTATTTATATTATTTATTTACTATTTTATTTATTTTATTTTTATTTAATAATTAAATGCTTTTTATATACTTTTCAATCTTCAGTAAACAGAGGGTATACTCTTCTGGGATTTAGAAGAGAATTTCAGGGCTTATTTAGTGCGGTGTGGCAAGTTCTACAGATATGAAAAAAGGATGTTGAGGGACCCAGGGACTAGCAAGAGTGGGAAGCTGTGACCAAACCAAGCCTGAAAGGACAAGGGTGGGAAATGATGTTACTGATCAGTGAATGCTAGAGCTATTGGCGAGAGTTCTTATCTGAGTGGGATTCAGTCCCTGATAGGCAGGGAAGGAGTGGAGATTGATCCTGACATCTCTTTCCTCTTGCACTTTGACTTTTTACCCATTGACCAAATCCAACTAAAGCAAAGAATTAAAGCAAAGCCATGTGATGCAGTCCACAAAGGTCATCCCTAGATGCACCAAGTAAAGTAGAGAAGGACAGAGCATGAATGGAGCAGGGAGAGGCAAAAGGAGTATAGTAAGCTATGTTACAATACAAAGTTATTTCTGTGGGCTTAATATGAGAGATTTTGAAAATTATTAGGTGGATATTACCAAGATGGTGTTCTAGGCAGCTTCTGATAATTCTTCCTCCCTTGAAGCACCAGATACACAGATACACACAAAGAAATTCCCTTTAGGAGAAATTCAGAAACTAGCTTAGTGACTCCTACATATCAAGTGACTGAGAAAATACCCACATTGAAATGGGTAGGAAAAGATGAGACACACTCTTGCCATAAACCCTACTCCCAGCACAGTGCCTTATATTCTGGATGGAACCCACAACTCCCAGCATCTACCTGAGGAGTGAAGAGTTTGGATCACACTTCAAGCACCCAACTTTTAAGGTTACCACCTAAGATATGGGCCCTCAAATCACCTAGCTCTGATAACCAACAGGGCTTGCATTCATGAATCCCACAGGACCATAGAAAACAAAGAAGTTTGTTGTTTTTGAGCTATACCTGACATATAACATCATATCAGTTTCAGGTATAAATGGGCATGGGAGTACTCTCTGCACCTATACTCTTGCGCTCAGTGCAGAGGGAACTGACAAAAATGTCCATCTCCCCATTTCTCCCTGGAAGGGAATTGACTGCATACTTTTTAAGCTGCTGCCTGAGGATCAGGCTTCTGATCTGCCTGTGTGTGGAGCTCCCTGGGATCACCCAGGAAACAGAGAACTGGTGGTCAACCTCATCTTCTCCTGTCTCTTGCCAACAGTAAAACCAAGCCTCCAGCTTCTCCATAGAAAGAGCTTGTCCATGTATCTAGCACCCAACCTGTTATGGCTGCCATTTAAATGAAGAAACAAAATGAATATGTTATAAATAATAGAGTAAGAAAATCTCTAAAAACTGACCATAATGAAATGGAGATAAGTAGTTTACCTAACAGAGTTTAAGTTAACAGTCATAAAGATGCTCACCAAGCTAAGGCAACCAATGCCTAAACAAAGTGAGAATTTAAACTAAGAGATAGAAAATACTAAAAAGTACCAACAGAAACCATAGAACTAAAGAATAAAAACTACATTGAAAAATTCAATAGAGAGGTTCAACAGCAGATTAGATCAAGTGAAAGAAAGGGTCAGTGAACTCAAAGGAGTCCAGTGGAAATCATCCATCAAAGGAGAGGAAAAAAAAAGAAAAAGTCAAGAAGGTAGCTTAAGGGACTTATGGAACACTATGAAATGGACCAATATATGCATTATATGTGTCCCAGAAGGAGAAGATGAAGAGAAAGCAGCAGGGAGCTTATTCAAAGAAATCATGGCTAAAAACTTTCTAAACCAAGGGAAAGAAACAGACATTTAGATTCAGGAATCCCAAAGACAACAAAATTAATACCAATTCTTCTCAAACTCTTCCAAAAACTTGAGGAGGGAACATTTCTGATCTCATTTTATGAGGTCAGCATTACCCTGATACCAAACTAGACAAGGACACTACAAGAAAGAAAATTACAGGTCAGTATCTCTGTTGAACATAGTTGCAAAAAAATCTTCAACAGTATACTAAGAAACCAAGTCCAACAATACACTAAAAGGATTATACACCATTATCAAGTGGGATTTAACCCTGGGATGCAAGGATTGTTCAACATATGCAAATCAATAGATGTGATACATTCTAGTAACAAAATGAGGAATAAAAATCATATAATTATCTCAGTAGATGCAGAAAAGGCATTTGACAAAATGCAACATTCTTTAATGATAGAAACTCAGTAAATTAGGTATAGATGGAATGTACTGCAACATAATAAAGGCCATATATGACAAACCTACAGCTATCACACTCAATGATGAAAAGCTAAAGGCATTTCTTCTAAGATCAGGAACAAGACAAGGACACCCCCTCTCACTACTTATATTCAACATAGTACTAGAAGTTCTAGCCAGAGTAGTTAGGGAAGAAAAATAAAAGGCATCCAAATCTAAAAGGAAGAAGTAAAATTGTCTCTGACTGCATAAGACATGATTTTGTATATAGAAAGCTCTAAAGACTCCACCAAAAACCTGTTAGAACTAATAAACTCCAGGGGTGCCTCAGTGGCTCAGTCGTTAAGTGGCTGCCTTCGGCTCAGGTCATGATCCCAGGGTCCTGGGATCGAGCCCCGCATCGGGCTCTCTGCTCCACGGGAAGCCTGTTTCTCTCTTTCCCACCCCCCTGCTTGTGTTCCCTCTCTCACTGTGTCCCTCTCTGTCAAATAATTAAATAAAATCTTAAAAAAAAAAAAGAATTAATAAACTCCATAAAGTTGCAAGATACAAGATCAATATGCAAAAACCAACTGTGTTTCTATACACTATCAACAAATTATTAGAGAAATTAAAATAATCCCATTTACAATGGTATCAAAAGCAATATAATACTTAAACTAAGGAGGTGAAAGAGCTGTACACTGAAACTATAAAATGCTAATGAAAGAAATTGAAGAAGACAAGTAAATGGAAAGATATTCTGTATTTATGGATTGGAAGAATTAATATTGTTTAAATATCCATACCACTCAAAGCAATCTACAATCCCTAACAAAAGAAATAGATTCCCATTCTTATCAAAGCAATCCTTATCAAAATTCCAATGCCATTTTCTATAGAAATAAAAAAAATCTAAAATTCATATAGGACCAGGAAAGACCCTAAATATCTGAAGTAATCTTGAGCAAGAAGAGCAAAGCTGAAGGCATCACTCTTCCTGATTCAAAGTATATTACAAAGCTACAGTAATCAAAACAATATTGTATTTGCATAAAAACAGATGCAAAGATCAATGAAACAGAATAGAGAGCCCAGAAGTAAACTCATAAATATACGGTCAATTAATTTTCTTTTTTTTTTTTAAGATTTTATTTATTTATTTATTTGAGAGAAAGAGAGAGAGACAGAGAAACAGCATGAGAGGGGAGAGGGTCAGAGGGAGAAGCAGGCTCCCCGCTGAGCAGGGAGCCTGATGCGGGACTCGATCCCAGGACTCCGGGATCAATGACCTGAGCCAAAGGCAGTTGCTTAACCCACTGAGCCACCCAGGTGCCCGGTCAATTAATTTTCTAAAAAGACACCAAGAATACACATGGGCAAAGAATAGCTCCTTTAGTAAATGGTGTTGGGAAAACTGGATATCCATATGCAAAACAATAACACTGAATCCCTATCTTATACCAAACACAAAAGTCAAGTCAAAAATGGATTAAAACTTGAATGTAAGAATTGAAACCATGAAACTCTTATGTTTATAGGGGATAAGCTTTTTGACATTGGTTTTGGCAATGAGTTTCTGGATTTGACACCAAAAGCACAAGCAAAAAAGCAAAAATAAACAAGTGGACTACATCAAACTAGAAAGCTTCTGTACAGCAAAGGAAACAACAAAATAAAAAGGCAACCCATGGAATGGGAGACAATATTTGCAAACCTCATATCTGATATGGAGTTAATATCCAAAATATAAAAATACAACTCAATAGTAATAATAATCATCATCCAATTAAAATAGGCAAAGAACCTAAACAGACATTTTCCCAAAGAAGATATATAAATGGCCAATGGGTACATGAAAAGGTGCTCAACTACACTAATCAGAGAAATGCAAATCAAAAGGAGCTATCAATTCACACCTGTTAGGATGTCTATCATTAAAAAGACAAGAGATAAATTCTGTTGAGGATGCAGAGAACAGGCAACCCTTGTACACCATTGGTGGGAATGTAAACCAGTACAGCTGCCACAGAAAACAGTATGGAGGGTGCGCCTGGGTGGCTCAGTTGGTTAAGAGTCCAAGTCATGATTTTGGCTCAAGTCATGATCTCATGGGTCATGAGATCGAGCCCCACATTGGGCTCTGTGCTCAGCAGGGAGTCTGCTTGAGATTCTCTCTCCCTCTGCCCCTCCCCTCACTCATGCTCCCTCTCTCTCTCTCTCAAATAAATAATAAATAAATCTTTTTTAAAAAAGAAAACAGTTTCCTCAAGAAAATAAAAATAGAACTACCATATTTTCCAGGATTCCCACTTTGAGGTATATATCCAAGGGAAACAAAATTAATACCTTGAAGAGATATCAGTACTTCCATGTCCACTACAGCATTATTATACTAGTCAAGATATAGAAACAAGTGTCCATCAAGAATTGAAATTCTTGAAATTCTCTCAAAGGATATAGTGGAATATTATGCAGCCATTGATGAAATTAGAGGGCATTATGTTAGGTGAAATAAGCCAGACAGAGAAAGACAAATACTGTATGGCATCACTTATATGTGGAATCTTAAAAAAAAAAAAAAAAAGTTGAACTCAGAAACAGAGTAAAATGGTGATTGCAAAGGAGTAAGAGGTGGGGAAGTGGGGAGAAGTTGGTAAGAGGATATAAATATTCAGTTAGAAGATGAGTAAATTCTGAGAATTTAGTGTATAGCATGGTGACTATAGCTGATAAAACTGTATTGTATAAGTGAAATTTGCTCAGAGGGTAGACTTTAAGCATTGCCACACACACACAAAAAAGGCAGATATGTGAGGTGATGGATATGATTGTGGGAATCCTTTGACAATGTATATGTATATCAAACCATCACATTGAACACTTTAAACATATTACAATTTTATGTGTCAATTTTACCTCAATAATGTTAGAAAAAATTATTTAAAATAAAACTACAAAAGAAAAGAAAAGAAAATTCCCTAGTAATCACTGGACTTGGGATAATGGTATCTCCCATTCCAACTATTCTTCAGGTTTTTAATTCAATATTTTCTCTAAGTTTAGAAAGGCTATGGGCCAAAGCTACTTTGTGGTTCTGCTGACAAAGAATCTATATTTACATATATAAGATTTTCTAAAGAGAGCTAGAACTTTTAATCTCTTCACAACTGAGATAAAACAGGATTATTTTTCTTTAAACATTTTTCTCTATAGTCTTAGCAATTTAATTTAAGGAAAGGCCTAATTCTTAAATCTATAACAATACTAACCTTCCCATTCAATTTTGCTGAATTCTTTGTGCTTCATATCTGAAATTTAACAATCTTTTAGTAAAATTGCAGTGTTATTTCTTTTACTACCTATGAAAGGCAGCATTTTTAGCAAAATGCCTTAAATGTGTTAATAAAAAATTATCTTCTTAATTATTTTTTACTCTGAGTTCATTGAACTATGTGGGAGTTAATCTTTTGGCCCTTACACATGCGGAACTCCTTAGGGTTCAGTGTGTGTTTTGTGCATGGAAGAACTAGAGAATTGGGCTTTTGGTTTATTTCTTCAATATTCACTTGAATTGCCTTTGCTTAGTTTTCAAAAAGTGGTTTCCTGGATCTCTATTCACTTGTATACTGCACCCTCACTTTCTCTTTGTGAATTTGGACAATTCATACCCCTACCCTGTCTTTGGTTTCCACAAGCTCTGGTCTAGGAAGCATTGTTGCTTAGCAACAGGAGAACGAGCTCCTCTTTTCTATGGCACACTACAAAAGAGCTGATCAGAACCTCCACACACTTACTCATCAAACAACCACAGATACAGTTTCTTATGCTATATTACCGATAGATGTATAATTTTGTCTATCTTCAAACTGCAGCAAGATAGAAAAATTTATGTTTTAAAATCAAATGTTTCCTTCTACATAACTTGTCTGACTCAATTTAAAAAAAAAATCTTTTTGCTTGAAAAGATTGCTTTTCATTAAAAGAAGCTAAATCTTTTCTCCCTACATCTAAACTGAAGAAAGCAGACATGATTTTAAGCTGATTACAAAAACTCTTCCAGGATACATTTTCTTACCAAAGTTTGCTTCATATAAACAGCATTTTGAATAAACAAAGTAGTGACAAATTTGTCTTCATATATCTTATATCAAATTTAAATATACAGCAGAAGCCAATTTGGGATTCGGAAATGCAGTACGCGATACTTTGTACTTTTCAAAAGCTTTTCAGAAACATCTTTAGGAAATGCTAAGTTAAGTTCGGAAGCAAAGGGAAAGTTTGGTATTTTCTCATTTAGTAATAAAATATCACAACATTGAGGACTCACTTGCCAAACAAACTGTTCTAAAAATCCCTGTTGCTAGGGAAGGACATAAAAAAGAATGCTGAAGCCACTTGGAAAAAAATACTTGATTATCTAAAAAAAATAATAAATTCAAGCTTAAATTTTATAAGATTTTAAAAGTCTTGGGACTTCTTGTGCTGGCCAAGATAGTGTAAGCACAATATAGCCTATTTCTCCCACTCATTACAATTAATTTCTGGGCAAAATTATATATCAACTCCCTGTGGACTCTGAAAAGTAAATAATGACAGGAAAATTGGGGACTGTGAATTAAAAATCAAGAAGAAACATCCTGTACAGGAATGAGTTTCCCAATATTTTTCACTCTTCTAGCTTTGACATGAAAGTGGCTCCAGTCACAGAACTCACCCCAGTTGGCATGTACAGCAAGAATGCCAATAAAATCCCCATCTTTCTGGCCAGAGGACCAGGAAAATGGTTTTTCTGTGAGCCACAGAGATTTCAGGGGGAGATCCCTGAGTGTTCTCTCTCTCCCCACCTCTCTCCCCTCAATAGGTAGGTAGGTAGGTAGGTATGTACATAGATAGATAGACAGACACATAGATAGAAATAGGTATAGATATAGATTAGATTAGAGATGGTGATAAAGATAGAGAAATATCTTGCTCTTGTTTTTTTCTCAGCCCTGCTTGAGGGGGACCTCAGTCCTGGAACTATGCAAAAACAGGATGGGCAACAAAGGCTCCAAAAAGTTCCTGTGATTCAAACAGTGTATGTTGGGTAATTATAGGGAAGAGAGCTAGAGAGAAGGAGCCCTCAATGCTGCACATGAACTGGTGCAAGTCCCGGGCTCAGACCTAAGCTGGACATGCATGGACAGATGCAAAGATGTGAGTTAAAGCTTTGCAACCAGAGCTGCCACTGGAGCCACCATCCAGGAAAGTAGAGACATAATTTTCAGACTATCTACCTGGGTTAATTGCGTACTTAAAATCAATATTCTCCAGAAAATTATAACATGTTGCAGAGTCTCACAACATAGTATTCAAAATGCCCAGGATATAATACAAAATTCCTGGATACACAAGGAACCAGGCATATATCACTTACTCACAAGGGAAAAGACAATCAACACATATCAAGTCAAAAATGATCCAGATGGTGGATTATCAGATAAAAACTTGAAAGCAGCTATTATAATTACAATATTATAAACCCTTAGGGTAAATAGGAAGAATTCTTGGCAGAGACATAAAAATTCCAAGTGTGAATTTTAGAACTGAAAAATATAATTTCTTAAATTAAAAAAAATGTAATAGGTGGGTTTCATAGCAGAATGGATGTAGCACAAGAAAGAACCATGAATTCAAGACAGGGGATCAATACAAATTAACCAATCTGAGAAACACAGAAAAAAAGATAAGACAAAATGAACAGAGCTTCCAGAATCTGTGAGACAATATCAAAAAGCCTAGCATTTAAGAAACAAAACAGATGAATATAGGGGAAGGGAAGGAAAAATAAAATAATTTAAAGACAGAGAGGAAGGCAAGCCATAAGAGACTCTTTTTTTTTTTTTTTAAGATTTTTTATTTATTTATTTGACAGAGACACAGTGAGAGAGGGAACACAAGCAGGGGGAGTGGGAGAGGGAGAAGCAGGCTCCCCACAGAGCAGGGAGCCCGATGTGGGGCTCAGTCCCAGGACCCTGGAATCATGACCTGAGCCAAAGGCAGCTGCTTAACAACTGAGCCACCCAGGCGCCCTGCCATAAGAGACTCTTAACTCTAGGGAACAAACTAAGGGTTACTGGAGGGGAGGTTGGTGGGGGGATGGGGTAACTGGATGATGGACATTAAGGAGGACACTTGATGTAATGAGCACTGGGTGTTATATGCAACTGATGAATCACTAAATTCTATCCCTGAAACTAATACCATACTATATGTGAACTAACTTGAATTTAAATAAAATCTTGGAAGAAAAAGAAGTCTAATATTTTTGTCATTGAGTCTCAGAAAGATGGCGGGGCGGGGGGAGATTGGTGCAGAAAAAAAATAGTTTGAAGAAAAAATTGCTGAAAACGTAAAATCTGGTGAACAAAATAAATGTACAGGTTCAAGAGACTCAGCAAAATCCAACAAAATACCCAGTATGTTCATAATCTAATTGATAAAAACCAAAGATAAAAAATCTTGAATGTAACCAGAAAAACAAAACAACATATTCAATACAGGGATATCTAGTAAAAAATCAGGTAGGATAGAACACAGTGAAACAATATCTTTAGAGTATTAGTAGAAAAGCATCATCAACCCAGAATTTTATATGCAGTGAAAATATATTTTGGGAGTGTGGTGGTTCTAAAAATACATCCACAGATCCCTTGACTTGGAGCCTAATTCCCATCCCCTTGGGAGTGACCCAGTACTAGTGATTCATATCTAATGAATATTATATGGTAGAAGTGACACTTTGTGACTGTGAAGTGTCAGGTACCGCCCTTTAGCTGGCAGTAGTACCCCAAGGTCATGGTTCAAGTTTTAGTTACCACAGCGTATTAACTAAGTAACTGCATAAAGTACAGGCTTGCTGCAAACTGCTCTAGCTCCTCATGAAACCACTTAAAAGCATAAAGTTGAACAAAAACCAAAATAGCTGCACTAATGCTTCAGTGAAGCTCGATTTTAAACTAAGTAACCTTTTTCCTCTCTTCTGCAAACCTCCCCATCTCCCTTCTTAGCCTTTTGTTTCAGGAACCTGGTACCACCTGGAGACAGGATGAATGAGGCTGGCAGCCAAGTATACAATTCCTGTCAAAACTAGCTAGACTCTGTACTTCCCTATAAAACCCCTTAGCCCCTTCCTCCAGGCAGGCTTGCAATTTTAAAGGCCTTCACCTACTACAGCCTCTTTTGCCTGGCAAAGCAATAAAGCTATTGTTCCTCTTCATCCCAAACTCTGTGTTGTATTTTGGCTCCAAAGTACCGAGGTCAGTTTTTGACAACGCTCAGTCCACCAGTCACTGGGTAAATAACAGATGGCATCATGCTCAGTGACCAGTGATGCCACTTCTTGCAGAGTCTGTTGGGGACCAGTCACTGCACATCTCAGTTCGTGCACAGACAGCGGAGCATGTAGCTGTGTCGCCTCCTTGTCTCCAGTGATAAATCCACATGATAGTTTACAAAGTGGACCAGTGAAAAAGCGGGAATTGGAATCCAACATAAATGGGGTCATTGAAGAAGTACCTTGCTGTGGCATGCCGGCATTGCTGCACTGCAGACGCTCTGATGTGCAGCCAGAAGGATCCAGTCAAGGTGGGGTTATCAAATGTGTCAGGAAAGTGGTGTGACCAAAAGGGGGAAGATGTCCCAGAGGAAGGGGCACCAGCAAAAACACAGTCAAGGCACCTGGAGAGATTTCATGACATTAAAAGCACAAAGGAGAAAACGTTGAAAGCTGATCCAGACTTAGAAAAGATTATGACAAGTTGTCAAATAAGTTACACAACTTATGAAAAAGGCAAGTACTGCTCAAGACTCTTGATACACTTTTTACAAAGACGAAAAGCACTTTAATTTTCTGTGTTGCTAATGATTGCAATTGCAGGGTACAAAATAAATATTAATTTTATTATTTTGCTCATTCCTTTATACATTTATAACTGACTATATGTATATAGTGTTTTGATGAAAATTTCTAGAAGTCACAGAAAACCATAATTTCACTCATTGATAAAAGATTGTACAACACAGTTTTAGCATGCCTGCCTGGACATTTTTACAGTTTCATACTGCTGTGCAAAGCAAAGACTGTCTGCTTCATGTTGGTAGACTCTGTGTGCTAGAAGTCTAAACAATTCTCTGGAGGATGTGGCTATTTTCGTTTCATCAGGCGATCACTGGGTTAGCCTCACACCACACAAACCTGTCTTGCCCTCTCTTGGTGATGGTTGCAATGTCACTTAATTTTCAAAGTGCTGCTCCTTTGCCTCACATGTGCAGCTCTGGGCTAAGCGTGGACATGTGTCTGCTCATACACAGAATTGGGGAGCCCCTTTCCAGCTCTCTCCTCTCCAGGATGTCCCCCAGACTCTCTGGCTCCCAGGGACCATTTTCCCTGGTGGTCTGGCTAGAAAGATGGGGTTTCCTCTCTGATTATTACCTGCCAACATGCCCCATGATTTTGCCAAAAGGAACAGCTCTCAGGCAAAAATAAGAGAAACAGAAAAAAATAAGCATACATTTCCTCCACATTCTTCAGACCACAAGGTCATTTCTTCCTGCCTCCAGGCTAAAGAGACAGGCTTTTTCTCAGGGTTGACCTTACTGCTATCTCTTTGGCTTCTGTAGTGCTTCTCCATGACTAGGGTAAAGTTCAGGGCCGGACTGAGAAAGAAAAAAAATTAGGCAAAGAACAGGGATGCTGACACACCCTCTGACTTACAGGGGCCCCATTACCAGACTTTTTAAAGAAAGTTCCAGACTATTTTCCTATCAATAGTGTGAGAGTCCCAGTTCCTCCACACCCTCATCAGCACTTGGTAATAAGCACTCTTAATTTTAGACATTCTAATAGGTGTGTAGTAGGATCTCATTGTGGTTTTTAAAAAGTTTTATTGAGACATAATTCACATATGATTCATCCATTTAAAGCTTGAAATTTAATGGTTTGGTACATTACAGCAGTAACTTTTTAAAATTGTGGTATGGTAAAATACATCTTATATACCATTTTTTCATTTAACCATTTTTAAGTGTACAGTTGGCTAGCTTTAATTACATTCATGATGCATGCAGCCATCACCACTGTCTGCTTCCAAAACTTTCATCACCCCAAACAGACACCGTACCATTAAGCAATAACTTCCAATTCCTCCATCTCCCCAGCCCCTGGTAACCTCTGATCTAATTCCTACATTTGATTATTCTTTATACTTCATATAAGAGGAATTTAAACTCTCCTTTTGTGCCTCCCTACTTTCACTAGCATAATGTTTTCTAGGTTCATCTGTATTGTAGCACATTTCCATACTTCATTTCTTTTTATAGCAGAATAATATTCCATTGTATTTATTTACCACGTTTTATCAGTCCATTCATATGTTGATGGACATTTGTGTTGTTTCCACCTTTTAGCTCTTGTGAATGATGCTGCTGTGAACACTGGCATATCTGTTTGAGTTCATGCTTTGAATTCCTTTGGGTAAATATATAGGAGTGGAATGCTGAGTCATATGGTAATTCTATTTTTACTTTTTTAAGGAACCAACAAACTGTCTTCCATCGTGGCTGCAACATTTTATATTCCCATCAGGTATATATGAGAGTTCCAGTTTCCCTACATTCGCAACAACATGCAATATTTTCCATTTTTAAAAATTGTAGCCATTCTAGTATGGTTATCTCAGTGTGGTTTTGGATTGCATTTCTATAATGACAAGTGATATGGAATATCTTTTCATGCTTATTTTCTCTTTGTACATCTTCTTTGGAGAAAATCTAGTCAAATCCTTCACTTTTGAATTGTGTTTGGGTTTTTTGTTGTTGAGTTGTAGGAAGGTTATTTTTTTTAGTTTTTATTTACATTCCAGTTAGTTCACATACAGTGTAATATTAGTTTTGGGTGTACAATATAGTGATTCAACACTTCCATACATCACCTGGGGCTCATCACCAGTGCACTCCTTAATCCCCATCACCTATTTCTCCCACGCCCCGCCACCTCCCCTCTGGTAACTATCAATGTGTTCTCTATAGTTAAGGGTCTGTTTCTTGGTTTGTCTCTCTTTCTTTTTTCCTTTGCTTTTTGTTTTGTTCCTTAAATTCCACATATGAGTGAAATCATATGGTATGTGTTTTTCTCTGACTTATTTCACTTAGAATAATACTCTGTAGCTCCAACTGTGTCATTGCAAATGGCAAGATTTCATTCTTTTGATGGCTTTGTGCAGTGGCAGTATCGTAGCCAATGAGGTTTGTCCGAGGTGTGATTATTGCTAATTGAAAACTTTTGATGGCTGAGTAATATTCCATTATAGCGCGCATGCGCGTGCACACATACACACACACACACATCACATCTTTATCCATTTTCAGTGGATGGACATGGGCTGTTTCCATAGTTTGGCTATTGTAGATAATGCTGCTATAAATATCAGGGTGCATGTACTCCTTCAAATCAGTATTTTTATATCCTTTGGGTAAATACCTAGTAGTGCAATGGCTGGATTGTAGGGTAGTTGCATTTTTAACTTTTTGAGGAACCTCCATACTGTTTTCCAGAGTGGCTGCACCAATTTGCATTCCCACCAACAGTACATGAGAATTCCCTTTTCTCCATATCTTCACCTATACCTGTTGTTTCTTGTGTTGTTGATTTTAGCCATTCTGACAGGTGTGAGGTGTTATCTCATAGTGGTTTTGATTTGTATTTCCCTGATGATCAGTGATATTGAGCATCTTTTCACCTGTCTGTTGGCCATATATATGTCTTCTTTGGAAAAATGTTTATTCATGTCTTCTGCCCATTTCTTAACTGGATTATTTATTTTCGGGGTGTTGAGTTTGATAAGTTCTTTATAGATTTTGGATACTAAACCTTTATCAGATATGTCATTTGCAAATATCTTCTCCCATTGACCAGGTTGCCTTTTAGTTTTGTTGATTGTTTTCTTCATTGTGCAGAAGCTTTTTATTTTGATGTAGTCCCAATAGTTTATTTTTGCTTTTGTTTCCCCTGCCTCCACAGATGTATCTAGTAAGAAGTTGCTATGGCTAATGTCAAAGAAGTTACTGCCTGTGTCCTCTTCTAGGATATTTATGGTCTCATGTCTCACATTTAGGTCTTTAATCCATTTTGAATTTATTTTTGTATATGGTGTAAGAAAGTGGTCCAGTTTCGTTCTTTTGCATGTTGCTGTCCTGTTTTCCCAGCACAATTTGTTGAGGAGACTGACTTTTTCCCATGGGATTTTCTTTCCTCCTTTGTCAAAGATTAATTGACCATATAGTTGTGGGTTCATTTCTGGGTTTTTTATTCTCTTCCATTGACCTATTGTCTGTTTTTGTGCCATTACCATACTGTCTTGATCGCTACAGCTTTGTAATATAACTAACTGTAAGTCTGGAATTGTGATGCCTCCAGCTTTGCTTTTCTTTTTCAAGATTGCTTTGGCTATTCAGGGTCTTTTGTGGTTCCATACACATTTTAGGATTGTTTGTTCTAGTTCTGTGAAAAATGCTGTTGGTATTTTGATAGGGATTGCATTAAATGTGTAGATTGTTTTGGGTGGTATAGATATATATTTTTAAAGATTTATTTATTTATTTATTTATTTATTTGACAGAGAAAGAGAGCACAAGCAGGGGGAGCAGCAGGCATCTGTTTCTCCCTTAAACCACATCTCCACACTTCCTACCTTCTTTGATGTGGCCTCTTCTCTCCCTTTAGTTGTGGAATTTGTTTTGCCAGACTTCAGCTGAATTTCTGGGTTATTTAGGATGATTTGATAGTTATCTAGTTAACTTAGTGTGAGGAGGCAAGCCTGGGGTCATCCTACTACATCACCATCTTCCTCTGCTGAGACCACTCTTGTTTTTCCTAATTTTCTAATTTCTCTTTTCTTTCTTTCTTCCTTCCTTTTTCTTTCTTCCTTCCTTCCTTTTTCTTTCTTTCTTTTTCTTTCTTTCTTTCTTTTCTTTCTTTCTTTCTCTTTTTCTTTCTTTCTTTCTTTCTCTTTCTTTCTTTCTTCCTTTCTTCTTTCTTTCTCTCTCTCTCTCTCTTTCTCTCTTTCTTTCTTCTTTCAGTAGGCTCCATACCCACTGAAGAGCCCAATGCAGGGCTTGAATTCATGAGTGTGAGATTAAGACCTTAGCTGAGATCAAGAGTTGGACCCTTAACCAATCGGAGCCACCTAGGTGCCCCTCAATTTTCTAATTTCATAATACTACTCTTGCTGTGTCCCATAAGTAATGGTGTGTTGTGTTTTCATTTATATTAATCTTTAAGTATCTCTTAATTTCCCTTGTGATTTCTTCTTTGATCCATTGGTTGCTGACAAGTGTGTTGTTATATTTCCACAATTTTGTGAATTTTCCAGTTTTCCTTATATTATTGATTTCTATCTCTAACCTGTTGTGGTTGGAGAAGATATTTTGCATGATATTTATCTTTTAAAATCTACTGAGACTTAATTTATGCCCTAATATACAGTCTGTCCTGGAAAATGTCTCAAGTGCGCTTGAGAAGAATGTGTATACTGTTGTTGTTGGGTGGAGTATTCCGTGTCTGTTAGATCTATTTGATATATTGTGTTAAGTCCTCTATTTTCTTACTTATCTTCTGTCTGGTTATTCCGTCCATTATTGTGAGTGGGATATTGCAGTCTTTGCTCATTACTGTAGAATTCTCTATTTCTCCTTTCATTTCTGTGAATTTTTTCTTCAAATATATTGATGATCTCTTATTAGGTACATAAATGTTTATATTAGTATATCTTCTTGCTATATTGAAACTTTTATTAGCATATAATGTTTGTTTTTGTCTTGTCTTTATTATTTTTATTTTTTTCCATGGTGAAAATGCTTTTATTATTTTTATTTAAATTTTACTTAGCATACATTCCAATACTAAATTCTGGAGTAGAATTCAGTGATTCATCACTTACATGTGCTCATCAGAACAAGTGCCCTCCTTAATATCCTTCACCCATCTAGCCCATCCCCCCTTCTATCAACCCTCAGTTTGTTCTCTATTGTTAAGAGTCTCTTATGGTTTATTTTCCTCTCTCCTTCCCCCCACCCTCCCCATATGTTCATCTGTTTTCTTTCTTAAATTCCACATATGAGCAAGATCATATGGTATTTGTCTTTCTCTGACTTATTTCACTTAACATAATACTCTCTAGCTCCATCCATGTCATTGCAAATGGCAAGATTTCATTCTTTTTTATGACTGAGTAAAACTCTGTTGTGTATATATATTGCACCTTTTTTTACCCATTCATCACTTGATGAACGTTTGGGCTCTTTCCATAATTTGGTTATTGTTGATAATTTTTTTTTTTTATAAACACCGGGGTGCATGTGTCCCTTGAAATCAGTATTTTTGTATCCTTTGGGTAAATACCTAGTAGTGCAATTTGTGGGTAGTTCTATTTTTAACTTTTTGAGGAATCTCCATACTGATCTCCAGAGTAGCTGCACCAGTTTGCATTCCCACCAACAGTGTAAGAAGGTTCTCTTTCTCCACATCCTCGCCAACACCTGTTGTTTCTTGTGCTGTTACTTTTAGCCATTTTGGGGGCACCTGGGTGGCTTAGTCAGTTGAGCATCTGCTTTCAGCTCAGCTCATGATCTTGAGGGCCTGGGATTGAGCCCCACATTGGGCTCCCTGCTCAGTGGGGAGTCTGCTTCTCTCTCTCCCTCTGCTCCTTCCCCCTGCTCATTCTCTCTCTCTCTCAAATAAATAAATAAATAAATAAATAAATATCTTTTAAAAAATTTTAGCCATTCTGATAGGTGTGAGGTGGTATCTTATCATTGTTTTGATTTGTATTTCCCCGAAGATAAGTGATGTTGAGCATCTTTTCATGTGTCTGTTAGCCATCCAGCTGTCTTCTTTGGAAAAGTGTTTATTCATGTCTTCTGCCCATTTCTTAACTGGATTATTTGTTTTTTTGGGGTGTTGAGTTTGATAAGTTCTTTATAGATTTTGGATACTAACCCTTTATCAGATATGTCATTTGCAAATATCTTCTCCCGTTCCATAGGCTGCCTTTTAGTTTTGTTGATTGTTTCCTTCACTGCGCAGAAGATTTTAACTTGATGAAGTCCCAATAGTTCTTTTTTGCTTTTGTTTCCCTTGCCTCTGATAATGTGTCTAGTAAGAAGTTGTTATGGCCAAGGCCAAAGAAGTTTCTGCCTGTGTTCTCCTCTAGGATTTTGATGGTTTCCTTTCTCACATTTAGGTCTTTCATCCATTTTGAATTTATTTTTGTGTATGGTATAAGAAAGTGGTCCAGTTTCATTCTGTTGCATGTTGCTGTCCAGTTTGCCCAACACCATTTGTTGAAGAGACTGTCTTTTTCTATACACCAATAATGAAGCAGCAGAAAAAGAAATCAAGGATTTAATCCCATTTGCAATTGTACCAAAATCAATGAGATACCTAGGAATAAACCTAACTAAAGAGGTAAAAGATCTGTATTCTGAAAACTATAGAACACTTATGAAAGAAATTGAAGAGGACACAAAGAAATGGAGAAGCATTCCATGCTCATGGATTGGAAATAAGCATCATTAAAATGTCTAAACTACCCAAAGCAATCTACACATTTAATGCAATCCCTATCAAAATAACACCAGCATTTTCACAGAGCTAGAATAAACAATCCTAAAATTTGTATGGAACTACAAAAGACCCCAAATAGCCAATGTAATCCTGAAAAAGAAAAACAAAACTGGAGGCATCATGATTCCAGATTTCAAGCCATATTACAAAGCTGTAGTCATCAAGACAGTATGATAGTGGCACAAAAATAGACATAGATCAATGGAACAGAAGAGAACCCAGAATTGGACCCACAACTATATGGTCAACTAATATTTGACAAAGCAAGAAAGTATACCTTTTGATTAAGTCTATTTTGTCTGCTATTTGTATGGCCACTCCTGCTCTCTTTTGACTACTATTTGCATGTAATATCTTTTCCACTCTTTCACTTTCAAGCTGGGTCTTTGGATCTCAAGTGAGTCTCTTGTAGAAGCATATAGTTAGAACATGTGTTTTTATCATTCTTCTAATCTCTAACTGTGGTTTGGAGACTTTAATCCATTTACATTTAAAGTAATTACTGATTACTGATAAAGAGGCACTTCTTTCATTATGCTACTTGTTTTGTATATACTCTACAGGGTTGGGGGTTTTTTGGTCATTTTCTGCATTACTGCCTTCTGTGTTTTGGATTTTTGTTGTAAAATTCTTGAATTCTTTATTTCTTTTTGTGCAGTTACCATGGAGATTACATTCACCATCCTAAAGTCGTGACTTTCTAATTGTAGTTTATAACAGCTTAACTCCAATAAAAATCTCAGCTCTTTTAGAACTTCAGCCTCTTTTAGTTGTTGACGTCACAAAATTACATCTTTATACATTGCCTGCCCCAAAACATAATAATTCTTTTAAATGCATCACTTTCCTCAATCATGTAGAAAACATTATGTGGAGTTGCAAATCAATGGTACAGTAATACTAGCTTTTACATTAGTAATGTTTTTAACCTAGGGGCACCTGGGTGGCTCAGTCAGTTAAGCGTCTGCCTTTGGCTCAGGTCATGATCCCAGGGTCCTGAGATTGAGTACCACATCGGGCTCCTTGCTCAGCGGGAGGCCTGCTTATCCCTCTGCCTGCCGCTCCCCCTGCTTGTGCGCTCTCTCCCTCTCTCTCTGTCAAATAAGTAAATAAAATATTTTTTAAAAATAGTGATTTTTTCTTTTAATGCATCAGTCTCAAGTCACGTAGAAAACAAAAATTACAGTTACAAACCATTCTTACAGTAACACTACTTTTTAAAGATGCCCTTGTATTTACTTTTATTGAGATCTTTATTTCTCCATATGGCTTTGAGTTACAGTCTAATATAATTTTGTTTCACTTTGCAGGACACCTTCAAGCAGTTCTTGCAGGGCAGGTCTAGTGGTCTTGAGCCCCCTCAGCTTTTGTTTATCTGGGAATGTCTTGATTTCTCCCTCATTTTTGAAGAACAGTTTTGCTGGATATAGGATTCTCGCTTGATATTATTTTTCTTTGAGTACTTTGAATATGTTGGCCCACTGTCCTATGGCCTCTATGGTTTCTGATAAGAAATCTGCACATAATCTTATTGAGGATCCTTGTATGTGATGATTTGCTTCTCTTTGCTGCTTTCTTTTTATTATTATTTAAATTCAATTAGCCAACATATAGTATATCATTAGTTTCAGATGTGTTGTTCAACAACTCATCAGTTGTATATACCCCCAGTGCTCATCACATCTTGCCGTTTTCAATATTTGTTGTCTTTTGAAAGTTTGAGTATGTGTCTCAGTGTGGGTCTGTGACTTCATCTTACTTGGAGTTTGTTGAGCTTCTTGGATGTTTATATTCATATCTTTCGTCAACTTTGGATGTTTCCAGCCACTATTCAAGTGTTCTCCCTGCCTCTTTCTCTTCCCCTTCTGGGACTCCCATGATGAGTATGTGGGTACATTTTGTGTTGTCCCATATCTCCCTTAGGTTCCATTCCTTTCCTTTAATCTTTTTTCTTTCTGCAGCCTGGATAATTTCCATTGCTATCTTCAAGTTCCTGATTATTTCTCTTGCCTGCTGAAATCTGCTTTTGAATATCTCTAGTGAATTTTAGAATTTTAGTTATTGTATTTTTCAGCTTCAGGATTTGCCTCTCTCTCTCCTTCTTAGGTTTTCTCTTTATTGATATTCCTTTTTGTTCATACCTCATTTTCTTGACTTTCCCTACATCTTCCTTTAGTTCTCTGAGCACATTAAGACAGTTGTTTTCAAGTATTTGTTTAATATCTTTTGTTTTTTTATTTTTATTTTTTTAAAAGATTTTATTTATTTATTTGACAGGGAGAGACACAGCGATAGAGAGAACACAAGCAGGGGGAGTGGGAGAGGGAGAAGCAGGCTTCCTGTGGAGCAGAGAGAAGCAGCTTCCCGCGGAGCAGGGAGCCTGATGCAGGGCTCAATCCCAGGACCCTGGGATCATGACCTGAGCCGAAGGCAGATGCTTAATGACTGAGCCACCCAGGTGCCCCTTAATATATCTTTTATTAAGTTTATTTCAGGGGCAGATTCTGTCGAGTGGTTTTACCTTTGAATGGGCCATACTTTCCCAATTCTTTCTCTGGGAAAGAATTTTATGTGGTTTTTGGTTGAACACTGGAATTTTGAATCTAATAATGTGGCAAGTCTGGCAATCAGGTTCTCCCCACTCCCTAGGGTTTTGGGGCTTTTGTTGTTGTTGTTGTTGTTGTTTTTGTTTTGTTTGAGGTTGTCTCAAACAACCATGGATCAGACTAAGGTATAAACATAATGTCTTCTTAGGTCTTTTCTGAGACTTTCCTTGGGCAAGTGCAGTCACTTTTAAATTTTCTCTGTACGTGCAGTTGTTTTTGAATATCCAATCTTTAATGTCTGGCTCATGAAAGGGGAAAGGTGAAAAATGAAGGGGTGAGAAAAAGGCACTTCCCTTCACATTTCCTGGAAGTCAGCTCAGTGGGGGTTGGGGGTAGGGAGGGGTTTGCAATGGGGGAAGGTTCAACAACAATGGCTACCCACGTCTTTGCACCTCTGTGATCAGAAGCACCAATCATCAGTGAGAGCACAGATCACCAATGTTTGGAGGGCAGTGTCCTTTTTTTCCACCCTTACTCCTAGAGGCTGTATGTAAACTGCTCAAGGAACATGTGTACAGTTGCCTGCCATGTGGCTGGGGGTGGGGATGGGTAGCTGCTGCTGTGTTAAGAGCTGAAATTGACCAAAATTAACAAAATTTTACCATCCAAGCCTTCCTCTGGAAGTTGCAATGCTTCAACACATTCCAAAGTTCCAAAATAGTTACATCAGACAGATTCTGCCAGGGCCATTTTTGTCTAGATGGGAGACAGATTCCTGGTGCTTCCTACTCCACCATCTTCCCAGAATCCTTGTCTAGGTTAATTTTATCTAACTATTGAGGGAAGACTTTTTTAGTACTCTAGCTGATGACTTTTGAATGATGTGATTTTCCAATCTGTTGGAATCGGGCACTATACCCTCTCATGCTTTCCAAACATTTCTTCCTCTGCCTTGGGTAGCTTGTTCACATGCATGCACTAATCAATTCTCAGGTGAATATTTCAGGAGGATCATCTGCAGATCTCTCTTTACAGAATTCCTCTCTCTAATTCTCTGCCCTGCAAATCCTAGCCACTTTGTCCAACTCAGATTCCCAGTTCCATTCCCTCAACCTGAGGCTACCAGGCCTTCCTCACATCATGGCCCTGAAACTTCTACCAGGCAGTGAGCTGGGTAATTGTAGGGCTCACTCCCTTTGTTTCCCATCTTTCAAAGATCTCTGTTTGTCATTGACTGATGTTCAATGTTTAAGAAACATTGTCTCACTTAATTAATTAATTACTTTTTTAGAGAGTGAGAGCAAGAGCAGGGGAAGAGGGAGAGAATCTTAAGCAGGCTCCATGCCCAGTGTGGAGCCCAAAGTGGGACTCAGTCTCATGTTGTCTCACTTATTTTGTTTCAGTTTTTTTTGTTGTTGTTTCAGGTGGGAGGGTGGTCAGTCCCTATTACTACATCTTGGCTGACAGTGAGGCTGAAGCTCCAATTTAAAATTAGTATCTTCCTCATATGAATGTACTAATGGTACTAATTGGTGCTAATCTATATCTTTCTTGGTAATACAAGTTATCTCTATCTTTTCTTAGTAGACTATGAGCTTCTGGAGAGGAAGATAGAAATCTGAGTCACAAAAGGGACTTGACAAAATGAAAAATATGAATGCTTAATAAGTATCTACCTAATAGATTAAAGTATTAAAAGTTAACCTTATTTAGCATAGGATTGCTAGACTTATAGGTCATGGAAATGTCATGGAGATATACCATATGTTGATAGCTGTAAGGAGTTACATGGTGTTTCTTAGGAGAACCTTTGTGATAAAATACAGGTCTTAGTTTCTTAGTTAATTAAGTGAATTTGTGGTGAGTTAAATAAATTAAAAAAAAAAAAAAAAGACAGATGGATCAAATTAGAACTGGCCGGTTCTTTAGATATGTGGCTCAGCAGTGATTCAGTATATAATCACTGGCTTAAGATTTAGAAGGCATGATTTTATAGTATCTGTGTCTTTTAAGGACAGGGTATAGGAAGGGTCTTATCATGTATGTCATGAACAAATGTCTATCTTGGACATTCAGCATTCCTTTTCCCTTCCTAAAGGTACATAGATATCTTTCTCAGGAGTTGTATATAGTTTTGGTGAGATGCTCAGTCCAGGTACATGCTTCTTCATATTAAAACTGAAGGAGCCATATTCTTTTCACTGCAAGGTTGGAGACATTTTACTTAAGCTTGGTCTATTCAACTCTTTTTTTTTTTTCTATAACTTTGAATCTTATGCAAGTGACCACAGGAAAAGGGAATATTGCAGTTCATTATGTCATCTTCAGCACCCCAGATGTATTTTTACATGTACTAGTGCCTGCCCTCCCTCACTTCTGCCCACTTCTAATCCTGGTTCCTCAACTTTTCTAAGTTGATTTATGAGGTTCTAATTCTTTAAAAAAATGCCATTTTGCTTATATAAGAGGGAGTTGTCTCTGCTGCTTGTGACATAAGAGCCAAAGCCCATACAGTGTAATATGCTATCTTGCCTGTCCAGGCGTGGGGTTTTAGACAGTCTTTTCAGTTGACCAGGCTGTGCAATTGGCTATAAGTCAATGTGAGCAACGTGGGAGAGAGGTCTGCTACAATGATTAACACAGACTTGGTCTGCACTCACAGACCTACCCAGACCCCAGGAAGCCGGTCTTGATGTACACTGTGCTGATCAGGCAATAACTTGGGTATGGCATCTGGTGTGAGCAAAGTATTCTTAAGACTACTGACATAAACAAACAAACAAACAAACAAACAAACAAACAAACAAAAGACTACTGACATATTGGAAAGGCATCTCTTGCATATGTCCTAGGTGGTAAGAACTCTACAAACTGTGATAGAAATGGTGTGGGCTGGAAAATTAAAAATGCAGGGTAGGAGCCTTATCTTATAATTTCTACATTTCTGCAAGTAACTAGCCATCCATCAGAGCCGAAGAGATTTTTTTAAGAGAAGGCAATTTATAAACTATAAAGCACTGAGCAAATGTGATGTTATGTTGAAGCGTTACGAAGTAATTTACTGAATAAATTTCATTAAATGTAAGCCAATATGAGGCAAGGCTGATGCAACTGCTCAGCTCTTTAGGAATTAAGATCTTTTGATATAGTAGCCACTAGTCACATGTAGCTATTTAATGAAAGCTAAATGAAATTAAAAATTTAGTTCCTCAATTGTATACATCAAGTGCTCAATAGCTACATATAGCTAGCAGCTACCATATTGGATAGCACAGCTCAGTTTTCTTCCATCACAGAAAGTTCTATTGGACAGTACATCTCAAGAAAAGTAAATGCTAGGATAAGATTACTGAGTCTAGGGGCACCTGGGTGGCTCAGTTGGTTAAAGTGTCCAACTCTTGATTTCAGCTCAGGTCATGATCTCAGGATGGTGAGATCAAGCCCCATGTTGGGCTCTGCACTGGGCATGGAGCCTGCTTAAGATTCTCTCTTTCTCTCCCTCTGCCCCTCCTCCCCCTTCCTGCTTATGCTTTCTCTCTCTCTCTCTCTCTCAGAAAAAAAAAAAAAAAAGATCACTGAGTCTATAATCTTTTCTATTTTTTAAAAGATTGTATTTACTTGTCAGAGAGAGAGCACGCAAGTAAGGGGAGCTGCAGGCAGAGGAAGTAGCATGCTCCCCACTGAGCAAGGAGCCTGATGTGGAACTTGATCCCAGGACCCTGGGATCATGACCTGAGCTGAAGGCAGATGCTTAATCAACTGAGCCACCCAGGCATCCCTCATCTTTTCTATTTTAATGATGTGGAAATGTTTATTTTGAAATATAGGGTTTCCTAGTTTAACAAAACTGGAGGTATCTGTGCTGAAATCCTTACTCCCACTTGCACTGATGTGGAGATGGATGTCTTAGCCCCTCAGCTATGGCTGGTGCTGCGTGCACCCCCATCTAGGACCTGCTGCAGGCAGGGATGGGAGGAGGCAGTGGTGAGCAGAGAAGGCGCAGCTGTTTCTTGCTTCCAGCTCTTTCCTAGGCTCAGGCTATTGCTCCACCCTGAGGGCATCTGCATTTAAAGCAGAACTTTCTCCCTGCCTTCCCAACAAGGCACTTGTGCTCCTATAGCTCAGCAGGCAACCCTAATCTCTTCCCTAGACAGCGGAGGAGTCCGTGTGGGGAACCTCAGCTCACTTTCCAAAGAATGACTGTGTGTTCCTGTGTGTGAGGCTACAGGGTCCCTGGAGGAGGTGAGGTTCATGTGTTCCAACCTGGTCAGGCCTGGATGCTCTTCATATGCTGGTGTGAGAGAAGTGTTCCTTCCAGAAACATTTTTTTATAGTTTGTACAAATGTAACAGACCATTTAATGATAACTAGACTCTAAATAATTAAATCTTAAAATGGTTTTGTACTATGAATGGGAGTTGCTGGTTTAAAAATTTTTTCTCATTAGATTTATATCATATTGAGAAATAAAATTTAGTTTACCAAAAAAAAAAAAAATTTGGAAGATTCCATCAGGCATATTTAAGGAATGACTATGAAGGTCTTCTATCCAAATAAGAGAGACTATATGCTGACTGAGTATTGTCTTCCAAAGCATCCCTTGGATGTTTGTCTCCTCCTCCTCAGCAGCTCCCAGTGGTGAGGGTGGGAGTGAAGACAGTGTGATGCTTGAGTGTCTCATGTCAGTAAGGACAGATGTTGGGAGGAAGAGGCCTTGGATGCCCAGAAAGTGTGAGGAAGGCCATCAGGCATTCCCACAAGTGGTGGGGAGGGGACACAGGCAGTAAGTCCTTTGCAGACTTCAGAAAGAATGGACACCAACAACTGTTGTAGATAGGGAAGGGAAAAGTATGGTGATAAAGAGTGCAGCAGCTGTTCAGCGGAGATGGTCACCAACTGACGATGTAAAACGTTGCCATGCATTTGGGAACTCCCGCTGTACTTGAAGAGTGCCAGAAATGTGAATTTATAGAAATCTGCTTATATTTTCCCAGTGACTTACAATTTAAAACTATAACTGTATACCTGTTTATAAAAATTATGGTTGAAAGAGAAAATAAATCCACACCTGTGAAGAAAAAGGACTTTTAATCCACATAACTAAAAACGAAAAGCACTTCCTAATTCCAGAATACCAAAACAGCAACAACAAAATCTTCAAGACTGCAGAGATACCTGTGTGCTCTTCCAGGTCATTTAAGTTGACAATTAACAGATTAGAGCCTTAGTGCAAGGTAAACATTATAGGTTCAAATCCCAAGCAGGGATTAATCTGTTCTCTGCTCAGGTCACAGATTCCATGCTTAGCTGTTCCAGCCTGCTGTTCTCCCAATATATGCTAGTGATTATATGGGTGGGAGCAGAGCTCCCTTTCACCTTCCTTGAAACAATGAAAACTTACCTTTTATTGCTGGTAGATAGAAGCCTCAATTAAGTAGAATATTAATCAAAGGTGTTATTCTACTATAAAGCACTTTACTTTGGAAAGAGTCATGTAACTAAGACAGTATTTTCCTACCTTGAGCTGTAGATGAATTGATCAATAACAGATTGGCTGAATCGTAAAAGAGCTGAAAATAGTATTTCTGTCATTGGTTTTCCACCTACTGATAATTTTTGCACACCATGGGCTTGTTCTCTTTGTGTATTAATCACAACGTTTTTCCTGAGATTTCATTTTGTAATTTTTGTGAAGCATAGGACCATGTCCTTTTTAGCATTTTTTAAAGTTTTTCCTCACTTGTGTGACAATCTCTTGGTGAAATGAAAAGTTTTATCATACACTCTAAGTGAATTGTCCAAGGATAAAGTCATTGGAAATGAAGGTCCCCAGTCATTAGTTGCCATGTGCTGTGAACCCAAGAATATATTATAATTTTTTACTGAATTTTAAATACAGATGTTTACTGTAAAAATAACGATATTTAAAAATTTTTTTACTTCAACCAGCCCCTGAATTTGAGCTGAGGATGCAGATTACATAAAATATTTGTCAGCCAAACATCTTGACAGCCATTAATAATATTAGTTAAAAAAAAAAATGAAAGAATTAGCTTTTTTAAAAAGGTGAACACATAGTTAAATAGGGCAAGTAAGCATAAATTAATTTTATGTTTTATACTTATGAAAACCAATTTTAGAGTTTTAAACAGTAAAATAACTTGTCCATGTTCTCAAGCATAAAGTTAATATAACTAATTATGTGGAAATAATAAATATAAGAGCCAACATTTACTGAGTATTTGCTGTGTGGTAAGCACACAAATTATCTCGTTTAGTCCTATAACAATCTGGGAGGTAAGTACTACTAACGCCCTCATTGTACAAATGATAACACCCAAGGTTTGAAAAGACAGTACTTTTGACAAGGGCACAGAGCTGGGAGGAGACAGACTGGGCAGTCTGACTCCAGAACCTTAGTATCCACACTGTCTTAAGGTGAAAATTTATTCCCTGAATCCCAGATACTGGCGCTAAAGCATTTACAAAATTAAAAACAGGCACGTTTAAAATAAAGACAGTAAATATATGGAACGCAATGCTATAAATTAAAATACAATGAGCGATTGAAACTATTCTTCTTCCTAACCTTGTGGGTCTGCAGTGGGTCACAGAGGCCATGTGGACATTTCTGGGGTGTCCGCATTTAATGCGGCCTTAAACGGCTAACTGCATTTCTGAGTAACACATAATCCTGGCTTCGTTACTAATTTTGTGCAAGGGTAAGTGGCTTCACTTGCTACAGTCTGTTTTTAAAAAATTGAACATACTTATCAAAATACCAAGAACATTTTACTTATGTATGTATCACACTGGCTTGTATTTGAGGTGAAGTTACAAGAAAAGACGTGACAAAAGCCCAACTTGCCTTTTCAGGGACAGAGAGCGGGGGGCTTCTCGGAGCCGCGCGCGCAGGCTCCATCTGCTCCGCACCTGCTGTCTGGGCTGCTCCTCGGCGGGGCTCCTCGGAAAAAGGACAGATGGCAGGGCTGGAGGTAGGTAAAAATGCCACTTTCGAGCTCTCAGTAAGAGTTCAGAGTTTCTAAATGCTTCATTCTGCAAGACATTAATGTGTTTTTTTAAAAGTCGTCCGGAAGCATAATACACATACAGGATTAACCTCATTTTTACAGCAATTGCGGCAAAGCCGCCAAAGCAGCAAGGGCTGAAATCGCCGTCCTCGGAGGCGCTGCCGAGCCCCGGGGACCGGGCGGGGCGGCTCGCGGTGGGAGCGGACCGGAGCGCGCGCTGCGAGGAGCCACGGTCCCGCCGGTGCGCGCCGTGACCCCGACAGGCCGCCGCCCCGCCCGGCGTGTGCGGGCCACAGCCCCGTCCGCGGGGAAGCGGGCTCGGCCCGGGGGCGCTGCGTGGCGGCCCACAGCGCTCTCCCCGAGGGCCCGGGCCGCCCCCCTCGGCCGCCCACAGCGAGCACCCCGGTCTGCGGACGACCGCAGTCCGGAGGGGCTGTGTCCCCAGCGAGCTAAAGCGCCGTCACTACTTAGCACGCGCTCATCTCCGAGCTCTGGTACCCACCCCGAGGACACGCGGCACCGCAAGGACCAGTGCCATCTGCTGCCCCTCCCCCCGACGCACCCCGACTTCCGAGCTCCGGACCAGCCTGCCCCCCTTTCCCTCTGCGGGCTGACCGGCTTCGGGGTCGGGACGCGGCCTTTTCCGGGTGGTGGGACCCGAGGGACGGGGTCTCTTCAGGGTGACGGGACCCGCGGACGACGACGGGGTCTCCCCGCGGTGACGGGGCCCGCGGACGGGGACGGGGGTCTCCTCAGGGTGACGGGACCCGCGGACGGGGTCTCCTCAGGGTGACGGGACCCGCGGACGGGGACGGGGTCTCCTCAGGGTGACGGGACCCGCGGACGAGGACGGGGTCTTCCCGCGGTGACGGGGCCCGCGGACGGGGACGGGGGTCTCCTCAGGGTGACGGGACCCGCGGACGAAGACGGGGTCTTCCCGCGGTGACGGGGCCCGCGGACGGGGACGGGGGTCTCCTCAGGGTGACGGGACCCGCGGACGAGGACGGGGTCTCCTCAGGGTGACGGGACCCGCGGACGGGGACGGGGGTCTCCCCGCGGTGACGGGACCCGCGGACGGGGACGGGGTCTCCCCGCGGTGACGGGACCCGCGGACGGGGACGGGGGTCTCCTCAGGATGACGGGACCCGCGGACGAGGACGGGGGTCTCCCCGCGGTGACGGGACCCGCGGACGGGGACGGGGTCTCCTCAGGGTGACGGGACCCGCGGACGAGGACGGGGGTCTCCCCGCGGTGACGGGGCCCGCGGACGAGGACGGGGGTCTCCTCAGGGTGACGGGACCCGCGGACGAGGATGGGGCTCTCCTCAGGGTGACGGGACCCGCGGACGAGGATGGGGCTCTCCTCAGGGTGACGGGACCCGCGGACGAGGACGGGGGTCTCCCCGCGGTGACGGGGCCCGCGGACGAGGACGGGGCTTTCCTCAGGGTGACGGGACCCGCGGACGAGGACGGGGTCTCCCCGCGGTGACGGGACCCGCGGACGAGGACGGGGCTCTCCTCAGGGTGACGGCACCCGCGGACGAGGACGGGGTCTCCCCGCGGTGACGGCACCCACAGCCGCCACCGCGAGGCCGTCCCGGCGCCCCCTCCCTCGGGCCGGTCGCGCTGCCTCTCGCTCCCCGCCGGGGCCGGGATCCGGACTGGGTGCGGGCCCCGCAGGCCGCGGCACCGCCTCTTCCGCCCTCCGCCGGCCCGCGTGCGTCAGCCTGCGCCGCCCCGCCCCGCCGCCGCCGCCGCCGCCGCCCGCGCGAGGCCGCCTCAGCCTGGCCCGGGCCTCGAGCGGCGCACGGCGCAGGTCCCTCCCGCCATGGCCCTGGGAGGCGGCAGCACATGGCGGCCGCAGCGGCCATGAGCGCGCCCGCGGCCCGCCCCGGCCCCCCCTAGAGCCCGCCGCCGCCCCGGCCGCGCCACGGCCCCGCCGCCCCCGGCCCCGCCGCCCCCGGCCCCGCCGCCCCGCCGCCCCGCGCCCGCCGCCGCCGCCGCCGCCGCCATGGGCGTGCAGGGCTTCCAGGACTACATCGAGAAGCACTGCCCGAGCGCCGTGGTGCCGGTGGAGCTGCAGAAGCTGGCCCGGGGCAGCCTGGTGGGCGGCGGGCGGCAGCGGCCCCCGCACACGCCGCTGCGCCTGCTGGTGGACGCCGACAACTGCCTGCACCGCCTCTACGGCGGCTTCTACACCGACTGGGTGAGCGGCGGCCAGTGGAACCACATGCTCGGCTACCTGGCCGCGCTGGCCAAGGCCTGCTTCGGCGGCAACATCGAGCTCTTCGTGTTTTTCAACGGCGCGCTCGAGAAGGCGCGGCTGCACGAGTGGGTCAAGCGGCAGGGCAACGAGCGCCAGACGGCGCAGCAGATCGTCAGCCATGTCCAGAACAAGGGCACCCCGCCGCCCAAGGTCTGGTTCCTGCCGCCCGTCTGCATGGCGCACTGCATCCGCCTGGCGCTCATCCGCTTCCACGTCAAGGTGCGGCCGGCGGGGGCCGGGCCGGGGGGCGGCGGGGGGCGCGGGCTGCGCTCCGGCCCGTCGGGGCCGGGGGCCGGGGGTCAGAGGGCGCGGGGGCCGCAAGATGGACGCGCGGCCTGGAGCCCCGGCCGGCCTGGAGCCCCGGGCGCGCGCCGGGCTGGCCCCGGGCGCGCAGGGCGCGGCGCCCCCGCCCCGGCGTCGCGGGGGTGCCCTCCCTCCCCGAGGCGGGCAGGTCGCCGGCCTGAACTTGCACCGGATGCTCCCTTCGCGTGCGGCGGTGCTCGCACAGCAACAGGTTTTCCGTGCGGGCGAGTGGGCTGCGTGGCGACAGGAAGGGGTCCCGAGCGGGGGCGACGGGGACCGCGCGCCGCTGTCACCGCGTCCAGCCGGGGCTCGAGCCGCCCAGGGCCTGCCGAGGGGGCTCCCCTTTTGGGAACACAGGGCTGTGTCCAGGTTCCCTCTAAGATGACAGTGTTTGGAGAAATTGTCCGATTTCTGTGTGCGTTAGAATTCACAGAATTGCAGGATTGGACATGATGGAATTCTGTTAGTTCTGTGACTTCGCGTCTTGGGTTTTGTGTGTCTGCTGGGAAGGGTGTCGCTCAGAGTCAGGGCGAAGGGGACGGGCATCCGAGTGTCCAGGATTGAGGTCTCTGCACAGGGAGGACTCGGCCACTCGGGGCCGTGCACGCAGGTCGTCAGCGCTGCCGCCGCCGCCCCTCCGCTGCCCCTCTGGCACAGGGCTGCTCGCTGAGCCGGGGCCAAGGACGCCTCGGGACCCAGCAGCCATGCACAGATAACATGCAAATCAATGACCCTCCACTCCAGTTTTGATTGCTTCCTTTTTCGTTGTTCTTTGTTAAAAATTTAGGCGTCTGTTTTGGTTTTCTGGCTGCTGCCACTGTGTCTTCCAACTTGTTTGCCATTATTTCTGCTTGAAAGTGCTTAAGCTCAAAGTTTGTGAAATTCACTCTTCCTGTCTGCCTGAGCTGAGATGGTGGTGGGAAAGCCTAAAGTGATAGCGGAAGTCCCACCCCGGTCCTGTTGCGATTGGTGACAGGGCTTCTAAGTCTGCGGGTCGTGGCGGCCGGGAGAGCGGGGATTGGTCTGTGGGCCTGGCACAAGCACAGCCAGTCCGCTGGGAGTTTGGGTGAGAGCCTGGCGCCGCTGGCATTTTCTGCCCTGGAGCCCGGGCTCCCGGGGAAGTAAGGCGGCGGCGATTCCCAGCGCCTGTCCACCTCCCGAATATTTGAAAGGTATTCGGAGCTGGAAACTAGCACTGAAAAGGCAGGATGAGCTTTCTGGTCAAGTGACTTTCAAAGGAACTCTGTAAATATTATGCAGGATTAGATTCAGGGTGTGCACAGCTCTGTATCTTTTGAAAGAACTCCTGAATTCTTTTCTAACTGTAAAGAAGTGTCTTTATGTTTATCTCCGCACCTCTCTGTGTGGTTTACCTACTAGGTGCTCAGAATTTTTGTACCAATGTGTGAGTGCTTGGAAACTAGATTTGAGATGATTTCTCCCGTTGAGGTTTCCAAACACAAGATGGTTTTTTACATGCCTGTTTTGCTTTAGGTAAGCTTTTAGCTCCTGCTACAGAAGCATCGCACAGTGCTAGTCGCACAGACTGATACAGTCAGGGCTCGGGTACCCAGTGCGCACTTAGCCTGGCAGCCTCACCTTTTTGGAACACGTCTAAGAAATTTAGCTACTAGAAATTTCTAAGCTGCCAAATGGGAGGTCAGGAAGTTTTGGTACAGTGACCCGAAAAGAAAAAACAAAGCTTTCTTTTTCCTCACTGGAGAATCAAATCCTCTCCTTCTCAGATTTGGTTCTGAGAAGCTTGGTAACGCATTTCTAAACTCGGCGTGAGAGAAGGGTGCAGAGGAAAGTCGCCCGAGTCAGGAGTGCCATTAATAGCAAGAAGTGACACTTGGTAAGGGAGAAGATAAAAAAAAAAAAACAGCTGTAAAAACCAGACATAATTCTGTGGCCTATGAGGAAGAATCAGGAAAACAATCCTGTGTACTTGAGTAGCTCCCGAGGGTGGCACAGTGTTTATTCTGCAAGGATGATTTTGAGTCAGAAAAATTTATGTTCAGTGATCCCTAAGGGAATGAAGCGGTGTGTACTTTTTTTAAGACATGTCCATTAAAACGGTTAAGTAAATTAAAACCATGATAATATATCACCGTATGCCTGTTAGAATGGCTAAAACAAGCGTTACCAACAATACTAAGTGCTGACAAGAATGCTAAGCAGCTGGAAGCGTGTCACATGCCTGGTGGGAATGCAGGCTGGCACACAGCGTTAAGTATGCACTTACCATGTGCTCTGGCAGTGCTGCTCCAGGGTCATTACCCAGTGAAACTTTTGTTCACACAAAGACTGTGCTTGAGTGTTCATAGCAGTTGTATTCATAACAGCCAGAACTGGAAACAGCCAAAATATCCTTCAGTAGGTGACTGAACAAACGGGTCCGTCCATGCTGTGCCGTCCTACTCCTCAGCAACAGGAAGTTTTGGTACAGGCAACTCGTGGGTTGAATCTCCAAGGCTTTATGTTGAGCGAAAGAAGCCAGGCTTAAAGGTGTGATTCTCTTTCTGTGACATTCTCATGGCCAGGTCAGTGGTTGCCAGAGGGCAGGGGTCAGGGGAGGGTGCGGGGATGGAGCTTTTTGGGGTGATGGAACTGTTATGTACTCTGATGGTGGTGGTGGGAATGCATTTTTTTTTTTTTAAAGATTTTTTAATCTATTTTTTGACAGAGACACAGTGAGAGAGGGAACACAAGCAGGGGGAGTGGGAGAGGGAGAAGCAGACTCCCCGCCGAGCAGGGAGCCCGATGCGGGGCTCGGTCCCAGGACCCTGGTATCATGACCTGAGCCCAAGCAAGGCGCTTGATGACTGAGCCACCCAGGTGCCCCGGGAATGCATTTTTAAAACCTTAGAACTACACATCAGAAGTAAAGTTAATTTTACTGTATGACAATCAGTAGTTTTTTTCTACAGTATTATGTAAAGTTGACAAAGGAATTGCCAAAATTGACGTGAAATGTCACTATATGTCATGTTGGGTCCATGAGGCATGTGTCTTATAAAAATCTACCATCTTGTTGGCCTTCTAGGTTTCTGTAAACTGGCAGAAAGGCTTACTTTCCTGTCAGCTTTGCTTAGAGAAATCTTTTTTGACTTCGAAGAGTATGTCTTTGGTAGAGTAATAATTGTAATTTTTTTGGTACAGTAATAATTATATTTCTTTAACCATTAGGAGTTGGCCTATGAATCGGCTAATTTTGTTCAGGTCACTGAACTGCCTGGCCTGAGCTTGGCCTCTGCCAGTTACTGGGAGTGTTTCCTCTTGTGTGCTTTGAGTCATCACAACCTTTGTAACTTCAGGGAGGGACTGATATTTATTTAAAAATCTTTGTGGCATTAAATCCCTGGAGCTTTCCTAAATGTTCCTGCCACAAGACTTGAGTCGGTGCGGGTTTATAATGAAGACCTTCAGATCTTCCCCTGAGCCGGTGCTCTGGCATATTTAGTTAGGTCTGACATAATAAAGCCGTGCTCCTGCTTTACGTCAGTGGAAGTCTGTGAGATTTGGCTGTGGCTTGAGATTTTGGGATGATGATGCGTACCCGATGGGGCAGGGACTGACTTGTCAGGTGCCTGCCCTCGCTGGGCCCTTTCACGGCGTTGTCTCATCTGGCCAGCACAGGGTTTTGTTACCCATTTTATATAGGATGAGACAGGATTGCTGAGTAGGCTACATCTGGGGACAAGTAACCAGTAACCTTCTCAAGGAGGAAGTGCCGAGCTGAAGGCAAAGTTCAGTTGCTTTGTGTAAGAATGCCTCAGGGTGTGCCTACCTGCACTTCACTCCCAGGTCAGATCCGATAGCACTGCCTCTGCTGTGTTTCCAGCTACAGTGGGAGTGGCACGGTTTCTATCCAGGAGAGGCCAAAAACTAGTCGTTACACCTTGTTCTCTAAGACCTTGAATTGACCAGGGAATACTTAGGTTCAAAATTGACCACATTACAACCGAAACCAGTCACCCATGTAAAATACTTATTTTAAAATATTTATTATCTTGCAGTGTACCAATTTTGGACTGGCTTAACTCAGCCTAATGTCTTCAAGATTCATCCATGTTGTGACATTGTGTTAGTTACCCTCCTTTTTAAAGACTGCATAATATTCCACAGACCACATTTGGTTTATCCATCCATCTGTCCATGGATGCTTGGGTTGCTTCCCCTTTTGTGTGTTGTGAATAATGAGTCATGCTGCTATGAACTTGGGTGTGCTCTGTTTGAGCCCCAGCTGTAGTTCTTTTGGAGATGCCTAGAAGTGGAATTGGTAGGTCATATGGTAATTCCGTGTTTAATTTCTCGAGGAATTGCCATACTGTTTTCTGTAGCAGCTGCCTATGTATGTTTTCTATTATACATTACACAACATATTATGTACTATCACCATATGGTTTTAATTTTTAACATTAATGTGATCACACAATACATTATTCAGCAATTTGCTTTTTTAAATAAGGATGTAAAAAATCTTTATATGTTTATATAATTCTAATTCTTTTTAATGCCTGCATAGTGTTCCATAGTTTATCCAGCCCCCTGCTAATGGTGCACACACAAACTTGGTAGATCCAAGAGTGTGCATGTTTTAAAAACCTTATTGGACTCTAGAGCCGGCATTATCAGACTTCACGTTTTTCAAGAAAGCCAGGAATCCAGACTTTTATTTGAAATTATCCCATTTAAAAAATACTATTTAAGCCAAACAAAATAGGCTGTGGGTTGGATTATGCTCTTGAGCCCCCGATTTGTGGTTTCAGCACTGATTTCTATAACATTCATCACCATGTCTAAATCTCTTCCCTTTTCTTGAAGTTAGACTGATCAAAGCCAGCATTTCTCCTTTGTCTGCCTTGTTGAACCCTTTTCGATGATCAGAGTGCTTCTGTTTCCTGGAGCTACTGAAATAAGACTTCCCATAATTGCCACTGTTCTCCACTGCATGCTCTTCCTCCTCATAATCGCAGCATCACCTCTTTGAAGTTACTGCTGTCCACGTGTGCACACAGCTTCTGACCAGTCCCACGGCCTGCTCGGGAGACTTGTCGGGCCGTTGGTGTTATGTGCTTGACAGCGTGTCTCCTGACCACTCAGCACCCCCTTGCTGCCTCCTGTCCCTCACATCAGGTGGCCATTGTGCTTGTGCTTTAGCCACCCCAGATGGGACCCTGTAATTAGCGGGAAACTTCACCGTTAAGACTTTGAAATGCTGTCTCCCTTCTGTAGCCCCAACCCCTTCTGAGCTAGTCTTCATTCTTGTTTCTGTTCCATCCTCTGTGCGCTTGGGCTCCTCGGATTTTGCTTATAACCTTCACTGGTTTGAGCCTCGTCATCCACTTCAAGGTCACACTCCTGGCCCCCTAGAGTCGTCGTGTTGCCCCCTCCCCCTGCATTTCATGACCCAGCCTGCTGGTCCCTCTGCAAGCCCGGCAGTCTCCCACGTGCCCTTCCTCACTCCAGTACCCCCACCATGTGAACTCTCCAAGTGGAGCCTATAGGCCGAATAAGTGATTGTGCAAACCCCTTGGTGCTTGTGAAACCAAATTATTGGGTATTTACCGGCATTTAGAAAAAATGATACAGAATAATAAAATAGAGCAAAAAGTACACTGCTAGACTTACCCTAAGGGTACCATTTTATTCACCAGTGTCTAAGTGTGGGCAGCCGTCAGAATTGTATCTCATCTGACTGGGCCCCACGCCTGCTGCCTCACTTGTGGAACTCACCCTGCACACCTTGTCGGTGCGGCCTGCGGCCTCCTCCGGTTCGTCACTCCTGCCGGCACCTTGAACAAAACCATTAATCCAAACTCTGTACTGAGGGTCAGACCCTCCTGAACTGAGCTCCTTCCACCTGCCCGCATGGCTCACAGTTCCTCTGCTCTCCTTTGTCAGCGCTTCAGCCATCCCACTCCCTGCTTCCCCAGGAAACGTTCAGCTTCCCCACTCTGTTCGTGTTGCTCCTTCTTGTCCAACTACCCACTTCTGCTGGTCAGGATTTTGCTCATACTTTAAAGTCCATGTCAGGTGCCAGCTTCCTTCATGGAGCCTCTTTTTTTTTTTTGTAAAGATTTTATTGATTTATTTGAGAGAGACAACATGAACAGGGGAGGGGCAGAGGAGAAGGAGAAGCAGACACCCATTGCTGCATCGTAGGACCCTGAGGTCATATCATGACCTGAGCCAAAGGCAGACGCTTACCTGACTAAGCCACCCGGGCGCCCCACATGGAGCCTCTTCTGATGATCCCACAGGTTGGACCAGGCATACGCACAGTGCGCCTGTGCATCTGGGCTTCCTGGGTCCCGCTTTGTTACAGCTGCCTGGTGCGTCCCCAGCTGACTGCAAGCTGCTTGAGGCTGGGGACTCAGTTTACTCCTCTTGCATGTATGTAGTGTAGGTGCTTAACTTTTTAATCAGATATTTGCTTTGTTCTATTTATATAGACAGACATTTAATTATTTTCCTTCAACACCTGGATCAATGGCCATTGTGTAAGATTTATTTGCTCACCTTATATTCTTGATACTCTCTTTTCTGACTGGTTCCCAGTTGATGATTCATCTTCCCTTTAGCAAAAATCGAGTACCTGTTATTGGCCAGGCATTAAGGCAATCTATTAAAGAGATTGCAAAGAAAAAAGGAAGTCTCAGCCTATTACATAGCCTGGCAGCCACAGTCCTTGCTAATGATGCACACTAACGTCGTCATCTGAAGGAAAAGTAAAACCTCTATCTTTGACAAGTAGGAAGTTACCTCTTGGAGCCAAGTGCTTAGGCTTCTTAAGAAGACAGGTTGATGGCACAAAACGCTCTTTTTATTATTATATATTCTTAATTTTATTTTTTTAAATTGTGGTAAACTATAACAAATCTTACTGTTTTAACCATTGTTAAGTGTACAGTGTGGTGGCATTAAGTACAATCACACTGTCGTGCAACCATCCGCACCATCTGTTTCCAGAACTTTCTCATCTTCCCAAACTGAAACTCTGTCCCCACTAAACACCCAAACTGAAACTCTACCCCCCCCAACCCCCCCCACCCCAGCCCCTGGCGCCCACTACCTACTCTGTCTTGGAATTTCACTGCTGTCGGGACCTCATGTAAGTAGAATTGTACAGTATTTGTCCTTTTGTGACCAGCTTATTTCACTTAATACAGTGTTCTCAAGGTTCATCCATGTTTTGTAGCAGGTGTCAGGAGTTTATTCTTTTTCAAGGCTGAGTAATATTCTACTGTGTCTATACACATTTTCTTTATCCATTCATCTGTTGATGGTTGCTTCCACCTTTTGGCTGTTGTGATAATATTATTATGAAAATGGGTGTACAAATACCTGTTTGAGTTTCTGCTTTCAGTTCTTTTGGTATATACCTGGAAGTCGAATTGCTGGATCATAGGGTAGTTCTCTGGGTAATTTTTTGAGGAATGGTCATACTGTTTTCCACAGCAGCTGCGCCCTTTTGCATTCCCACCAGCAGTGTGTGAGGCTCCAATTTCTTCACCTCGCCAACACCTGCTTATTTATGTTTATTTTTTTGATAGTAGCCATCCTTATGGGTTTTGAATGGTATCTCATTGTGGTTTTGATTTTCATTTCCTTTATGATTAATGAAGTCGAGAATCTTTTCATGTGCCACTCACTTATTTTGAAAAATTATTTTTCCTTCTAAGACCACTATAACCAGTTCTTATAGAATAGGCAAGAGATGTGTAAGGTAAGAAGCTCTTCAGCTCTGATTCCAGATTTCCTCAGGGGGAGAGACTTAGTTTTTAGAGACATCGCTAAAATATGTCATAACTTGAAATTGCCCTTTTAATGTTGACAACAACAATAAAAATCTTCCGCCAAATTGGAGTTGACTTTTATGTCCTCATTCCTCTGTTGGACTCGAGCAGGAGTGAGTAGCTTGAGTAATCTCACCCACCCAGGACCTGGCAACTAGAGTTCAAGATCAAGGTGTCATTTTTTAAAAAAGCAAAAGAATTTAGGTCGACTCCTATCCTCTTACGTTCAGGTTAACTTACATCTTTTAAATCTCATAAGTGGCTGGAGGGTGTGTCACATTATTCCCTGAGCTGGTATAAAACCGTTCTAAAGAAAAACCTCACAGTATTTTTTTTCTTGATGTCGGAAAATCTATTTATGACAACTCATAGTGTTTCAGGTCCCATATGTTTGAAAAGTATGAAGAAGCAGATCCTTTCTTATGCAGCTTTCTTAAAGACAAATGGTAGCCGACTTTTATCAGCGTTTGTTATTTATGAAGGACTGAACTGTTTACATGCAGTTGCTCATTAACCGTTGCAGCTGCCCTTTGAGGTGTAGGGATGGTGTTACTTTTGCAGATGAAGAAGTGGAAGTGCAGAAAGTGTTAAAGTGGGCAGTGGGGTTCACCCCCTGGCACCAGAGACAGAAACCTGCCTTTATGGCGTCCGTGGTCTCGGGGTACCAGCCTGGGGTTTTCCTTACTGAGGCCGTGCAGAATTCCAGGTTTGGCTCACTCTCGGGGAGGGAGGCTTTACCCCTCTACTACCGCTTGTAGGAAGGTGGGTCTCAGGGCTTCAAGTTTTTAGCTTGAAATAATCATCCCAGTATCGTATGTCATAGTTTTCCCTCACTTCTAAAATTAGAATTAAGAACCAGGTGTACCGATTTCGTTATATTCTGCCCAGTTTGCACCTGGAGCTGGAGGCCAGGGAATCAGAGAAGCAGGGTGCTGTCCCCGGGCAGCTTAGGTGGGAGGCGGGCCCCAGAGCAGAGGACTTACAGGCCCGGAGAGCAGATGCTCAAAAGAGAGGGACAGCCAGCGCCTGTCAGACCCTGCTTCCCTGAAGCCTAACTCTGACATTTACTTTTTATCTTTAATTAAATAATTGCCTTTCAAGTCCTGTTTTGACGCAGCCTAGACCCTTTTCCTGTCCCTAGCCAGACCTTGCACCGACCCAGTCCCAACACCTGCTCTTTGAGGTGGTGCTCGTCTTGAGGCATTGTCCCGGGGCCCTCTGGCCAGGGGACTTGGTTCGTTTATTCGCAGGTCTGTAGTGGCCCAGTCTCACCTGCAGTGGGCTCTCCTGCTTCCTGAAGCCCCACGATCTGCGGAGAGATGTGTTTTCACATAATAGGATCTTAGACTGTGCTGTTCATGCCTGTTAATGCTGTGTTCACCTGGTGAAGTAGCTTAAAATAGTCTTCCAGCTGGTGTCTTGTAGACTGTTGACTTTTTTCTTTTTTAAAATAAACTTAACTGTGGAATAATTTTAGGTTTATAGAAAAGTTGCCAAGAGGGTACAGAGGGTTCCCGAATAACCTTCCCTCCGCTTCCATGCGTGGTAACAGCTTGTGAGCGAGCGGTTATCAAAACTAAGAAGTTCGCATTGATGCGGTACCATGAGCCTCACTGTGTTCTTCATTCAGTTCTTATCCCTCCTTCCGCCGGGGTTCTTTTAGGCTCCGTGCCCCGATCTGGGTTGCCCTGTGGCCTTCAGGTGTCTCATCTCCTCAGGCCCCTCTGGTCCAGGACAGCTCCTCAACCTCTGTTTCTTTGGTGTCCTTGGCACTTTGGGTTACTGAGCAGGTATTTTGTAGGCTGGCCTCCAGTTTGGGCTGCCTGGTGCTTTCTCATGTTTTGGGAGGAATGCCCCAGAGGTGCAGTGCCCTTTGCCACACCATACCATGGTGGAGTCTGCTGGCATCTGCTCTGTGACACGACTTCATCCCGTTGCTGGTTTGCTTCTTTGGAAGTGGTCCTTTAGGCTAGCCCCCTCTCGGGGGGACGGTGGGGGTGAGCTTCAGCTCCTGGGAGGGATTTCACATTATTGTTGGAATTCTTGTGTAGGGCAGACTGTGTTTATGTAATCATTTGTTTGGACTAATATGGGCTCGTGTATTAGTTTTATACTTTAGGTGATAACCTAATATGTTCTTTATTTTGTTGCATAAATTATTCTAGCTTTGGCCATTGGGAGTCTCTCGGGGGGGGGGGCGGTTTCCTGTGTCCTGGCACACCCCTCCTTCGTTTTGTGAGCACCTCCTTCCTTTCTGGCACTACAGAGACGTGCCCTAGGACCGTCTTGGATTTCCCTGCCCTGGCATCACCCATTTTTCTCAAGGGCCCTGGTTCCATTTCGTGGAGAATGGAATTTAGAAACCACATCAGAGCGCAGGTGTTCTCACTCCTGGGGTGTCGCTGCTTTTCAGCTGTCTTTCAACAGCGGGGAGGTGTGTGTGTACACACGTCACCTCTGATGATTTCTGTGCCTGTCTGTGTTGTCACCTACACATCAGTTCATAGGACGTCTCCATGGCTAAGCTGGCACCATAGGGTCGTGCCAGCCTCCTCCTTTTGCCCATGTGTAACCCCGTTCTCTGACGGTGAGACACCTGGCTCGTCCACCATTCATGATGTGGTCTCAGCGCTGTCACCTGCACCCCTGTGCCCTCGAGATACACATTACCAGGAGAGGTCAGCATCTGAGTGGTGCCTGTCCTCAGAAGTCTGACCTTCCATTCAAAACATTGTTCTCCAAAGTTACCTAGGGCAGCAGCCCCCACCCCACTCAGAGAGGTCATTTCAGACTTTTCTAGTACAGTTCTGTACCTTAGCCAGTCTGCATTCATTCCTGGCCCCCAGATGTCCCGGCCGATTTGTTTTTAATTTGCATACGTTAAAGTTCATTCTCCGTGTGAGAGGTGTAGTTGTATGAGTTTGGACAGTGCATATGTCATGTGTGTCCACCACCTACATCCCCAGCTCTGAACTCTGGCCTCAGGGTTTTGTGGTAACGGACCACCACGCGTCCATTACCCGCCCGCCGGGGGAGGATCGTGTCTCTGTTACCTTATGGTTTTAAGGCCATGTTGCCTTTCCTCAGGTAAAGGTGGGAGAGAATACCAGAAATTTGGAAGTTGAAGGAAACTTAAAGACCCATGAATTGTACATTCCTGGCTGGGCAGGTGGGCGTCAAGCCAGAACTGGGACCTAGGCGTTCTGGTTCTGTCCCCTTTGCCGGCCCTCAGGGTGCCTGAGGTGGGAAAGATGAGCAAGACAGGGGCACAGGTCAGCCCACCTTGACTCGAGCCTTGAAGTCCATGCTCACGGGCTTGATTCCTCCATCTTTTGTTTTAGGACGTTAATTCTAGTGGGCAGCTATTTGTTTAACGCTGGGTGTGCTTTGAGGGAGGATAAGGTATTGTTAATCATTTGCAAGTTAGTGTTCTAGTGAATTAATAAGAGCTCATTCACTTTGCTTTTTAATGCCAACTGAAACCAGATGTTCTGAAAGAACAGGGAACTGTGCTTGGGATGGCGGAAGGAGGCGATGGTGGAGAGCCCCAAGTCCGCCCTCTGCGAGGCCCTCTGCCTGCTCCTTCTGCTGGATAGAGCAGATCTCACCCATCTGCGCAGGTAGCTTAAAGACTCCTGGGGCCCCGTAATGGGGCCCCCAGTGTTCTTCTTTCTTTTGGAATTTACCATGTGCCAGATGCCAGGCTAGACCCCTGGTTGGCAGATGAGTAAGTGCATGCCTTGTCATCCTTGGGGAAGGAAGAGCGCCTGTCCCCACTGTGGTGACACTGAGGAGGCCAGTGTGGGTGTGGCTTATCCTAGTGCTGCTTCAGCGTTTTTATTCATTTTTTTTTCCTCTAAGGAAGTTTTCGTTAAGCTTAATTGCACCGTCCTGACACAGCTGTTGGCGTTTGCTGTGTCCCTTCCAGTGTTTCCCCACTGACGCAGCTTCGCGCTGCTCTGTGTACAGGGGATTGATTCTGAACAGTTTGCTTAGTGTTTTGTCGAAAGCTTTTGCCCGTGTTTCTGCACAACACTGCGGGCTGCTGTGTTTGCCCAGCTCCTGGGTGTTAGCTTACGTTCTCCCACGGGAGCCTGCTCTGACCCTCTGACGCTCCCAGCATTTGTTACCGGTGCTGGTTTCTTAGGCTCCGTTTCCTGGAGTGAGATCACCGGGTCAAAGGGCACGCACATTTTCAGGTTCTGAAAGTATAGTGCCGATTGTTGTAGGACTCTGAAGCCTTCCTTGAGAACTGCCAGGTGAGACCCCATCCCTGCTTCCTCTGAGTTTGCCACTGCCACCTCCCCGCTGTGCTCACGTCGGGCCAGTGCACCTGCCCTCCCCCCTGGGGCCCTGGTCGTGGGCCCTCATACCGGGCTGGTCCCCCTCCCCTCCTCCCCTTCCCGGGTGGCTGTGAGGCGTGCAGCCTGGTGACTGGCACGGGGGCGCTCAGGAAGGATGACGGCCCCGGCTGCAGCGTCCTGGGAGAGTGGTTTAATAGACTCTGTCACAAACGTACATACCGGGTGTGCAGTGTGCAGCTCCTGCACTTAATTCTGCCCCATCTCCACAGGGCGCCTGGCTCTGGAGCAAGTTGCCATGCTGCCTTTTCTGGAACTCCTTGGAGGGGTGGGGGGTGAGGGGTGGTCACTCACAGTCTCCTTTCATTTCAGGGCTTCTGGGGAGATTGTGCAGATTTATGATTAAAGTTGTCTGGACGACAGCCAGGGTTTGCTGTGATTTAGAAATGTTTTAAGACGTTGCTGTCATTATAAAGTTGTGCATCCTGAAGTGGGGGGAGGCGGGGGCTTGGGCTGGGAGAGGTGGAGCTGGCCTCACTTCAGAATTTTCTTAAACTGTACTTTTCTGTTTTAGTGAAGGTACAGTGTTTTTAGATAAGGGACGAAAGTGCATTTTTCTATTCTAAGAAATAGAAATAAATTGACTAAATGTTTATATTTTTCTTACGAAGTAAAATGTTTTTATAAAAGTATTAAGAGAATGCAGGAAATTACTTTTCCTCTAAATAGCATTTTTAAAGGGTTTGCCTTGCTTCTAAGTGAGATTTCATTATAACTAACTTTCCAACAAAATACGGTGACCACTTGTCCTGTGAAATTCAGTGAGAAATGGGAGCAACTCCACAGTGTGCCCAGCCGGTGACCCCTGAACACTCGTACTTACTGTTTGGATGTGATTTAGTTTTGATTTTAATTCAGTATAGCCACACATTGGACAGTATAGTTCTAGACACTTATATTTAAGGCGCATGTTTTTCAACTTTAGGGCTCTTTGGGGAGTTAATTTTCTACCGTTAGCTGAGTCACTTGATTTAATTTAAAAATCTGTTTTCTCAAATACCTTATCTATTGTAGAAACAAAAAATCTACCAGATTTCAGTTGGTTGAATGAATTTGGGAAATAGGAGAAGAATTGATTGTCTTTGACTTTATATATTTTAGGAAAGTGTTTTTCAAATGCCTTTTGGTATGTTTTGGGAGTAGAAAGATTCCTAGAGCCTTTTACTTTTCCACGGGTGTTGCCCGCTGCCCGCCCTTAGGATGCTACGGTCCCCGAGATTCCTGGGTCTCCGGGATACCTGCGGCGGACCACTCACCCTGGGAGAGTCGGGACAAGGAAAGAAGCTGCAGCTTTGTAGTCTTCATCACTAAGCAGGCAGTGAGTTTCAGCCTGGTCCCCATGGTGGTCCTGAGCCTGGGACTACACCACCAGGTCTGATCCTTTGCACGGGGTAACCATGTGACAGTGTTGTTTGGGGTAAATGTTCACCTTTACTACTGTCCCCATATGCTGAGTGCTCTAGCGTGTATAATAACTAGCAGATCTGTGGGTGAAGGGTAACGCTTGGCTTTTCTGTAAAAAAAAAAATCGTTTTTATTATTTTACCTATTTGACATATTTCTACTTTGAAGAAATTATTTGGTTTTACCGAGGTGGCTGGCTTCTGTCTCCTGCTTTGACACTTGTTTATTTTCCTCTTTTATCCGTGTTTCTTCTCCCTTTTTTCCCTCAGAATACTGTTAACGGGGATCAGCTGGCATTGTGTATTTTTAAGCAGGACGATCTTTGACTATGACAAGAAATGGGCAGTTAATTTGCAGTTTAGATGGGATTGTAGTCACTGACCAGGAGATGGCTCCCACAGAGCTTGCTCCCACGAGCGGTGTGCCACACCCTTTTTATGGTTCTTTGATTCTTTGGCTCTTTTGGGTGTTTCTGTATCTGGGATCTGCAGGTTCTGCACAGAGGCGTCTGCATGGGCACTGTGGCGGGCGGGCTCTGACCACATGCTCCTCTTGCTTGCACAGGTGGCCCAGAGCATCGAGGACCACCATCAGGAAGTGATCGGTTTCTGCAGAGAAAACGGCTTCCACGGCTTGGTCGCCTACGACTCCGACTACGCGCTGTGCAACATCCCTTACTACTTCAGTGCCCACGCCCTCAAACTGAGCCGGAATGGGAAAAGTCTCACCACGAGCCAGTATCTGATGCACGAGGTCGCCAAGCAGCTGGACCTGAACCCAAACCGCTTCCCTATCTTTGCTGCTCTGTTAGGTAGGTGGGCAGTGTGAACTGCTTCGTTTGATAGGGTTCTACGCTGGGAACACATATATATATATATATATTTTTTAAGATTTTATTTATTTATTTGACAGAGAGAGAGACAGCGAGAGAGGGAACACAAGCAGGGGGAGGGGGAGAGGGAGAAGCAGGCTTCCCGCGGAGCGGGGAGCCTGATGCGGGGCTCGATCCCAGATCCCGGGATCATGACCTGAGCCGAAAGCAGATGCTTAACGACTGAGCCACCCAGGCACCCCGCACACTGATATTTTTAAATGTCAGTGCTGGAATGTTGTGGAGTGTGCCCCTCCTCAGTGGTGTTCCTTACTCAGTATTATTTTTTGGTGTCGCTGATAATGTGCTTCTTTTGTTCTTAAGTATTCGTTTATGTGTTGTTCTTTCCGGGGCGGAAAACTAATTTTGTGAATAAATTCACTAATACTTTGGGGAAAATGGTATTTTAAAATCACAAATGTTAAGCACATCCTCACTATGAAAATTAGACATTTAACCCTTTGTCATAACTTATGTTTGTTAGAGAAGAAAATGTGTTGTGAACTCAGCTCTGTCATGGGTTCTTGTGTGTTGGGGGCACTCACTGCTTTGAAAGAAAAACAACAAACATAAGCTACCTTAGCTCACCTCCAATACCTGCATTTTAGATGTCTAGAAACTCCCTCGGAGGAATTCCTCATGCTGGATACCTAGAAGAGATGAAATCTTGTTTTGATTGAAGTTTTATATATTAATTCGTTTCATGTAAAAACGACTTTCCAATAGTTATATATTCATCTATCACTTTTGTTTGCATTTTGCAGTTTTTTCTTTCTTTTCTGTTCATTCCTGGTTTTGTGCTTGTAGTATGCACGTTTAAAGCTACTTGGACACCCAGCTGTAGTGGCTGGTTTTGTAAGAATTGTGCCCACAGTGTGAATGGGCGTTCTCCAGGCTGGGCCCTCCTGGGATCGCAGCCCAGGGGCCGCAGTGGCGGGTGGGGGGCCGCTAGGGACATGCAGGCCCTGTTTGAATGCTCCGTGGTCTCCAGATAAGTGAGATCTTACTGTGTTCTCCGTTTGTCTTCTCTGAAATGTGTAGGATGGCAGTCATATTGTGAGCTGTGTTTAGATGTTTCTACTTATGAGATTTTATAAACATTCCAAAAAGTTTTTACACAGTTAGAAATTACACTGAGGGAGCCACAATTTTTTTTGTGTTGTATTTGGTGATAGCATTTCAAACTGTGTAACCACCAATCCGTCAACAGTTCTGATTTTGCAGATTATCCTTGCTTGAATCTCACCTTAACTATGTGTTGTTAAGCACGTGGCTGTTTTCTGTCCATTTGGACTTGGGATTTGGAGAATTAAAACCAATTTTCTAAATATACTTTCATATTTTCAAATATTAAAATATAGAAGGTATTTTCTCTGATGTTAAAAGTGATTATGTAAATGGGGATATTGTGAAAAGTTTCCTGTTTACCTAAATGTTACACAAAATGACTTCGGCATATTAATTGACCTTAAATGAACTGGAAAATTGAATGCTTGCAGAATATTGGGATTCCCTAGCTAATTTGAGATATGGAGGATATTTGTTTATTGTATTTGAGAAACGTTGAATATATTTCTTAGGAGAGAGTGCAAACTCTGTACTCTTCTGGCTAAATTACCCTGTGAAGTCTTTTTTTTTTTTTTTTTTTTAAAGATTTTTTATTTATTTATTTGAGAGAGAGAGAATGAGAGAGAGCAAGCACATGAGAGGGGGGAGGGTCAGAGGGAGAAGCAGACTCCCTGCCGAGCAGGGAGCCCAATGCGGGACTCGATCCAGGGACTCCAGGATCATGACCTGAGCCGAAGGCAGTCGCTTAACCAGCTGAGCCACCCAGGCGCCCATACCCTGTGAAGTCTTAAAATGAGTGAAAAACAATAGTTACATTTTGAATAATAATGAATTTAGGGCTTGGAATTTCTTTAAAAATTTTATTTTTTTTATTTTTTATTTTTTTTTATTTTTTTTTTAAAGATTTTATTTATTTATTTGAGAGAGAGAATGAGACAGAGAGAGAGGGCATGAGATGGGGGAGGATCAGAGGGAGAAGCAGACTCCCTGCCGAGCAGGGAGCCTGATGCGGGACTCGATCCCGGGACTCCAGGATCATGACCTGAGCCGAAGGCAGTCGCCTAACCAACTGAGCCACCCAGGCGCCCTCTTTAAAAATTTTAGACTAGTTGCAGGTAAAGTCTTAATTGGGCGCGCATTTTTATTTTAGATTTTGTGTAAAAGTTTCAGTGTTCTCAAATGAGAAAGATTATTTTTCTTTTCCTTTTCCTTTTTGTAATGGGTAGTGTAGTTATATGAGTTATTTTGTTTTAGAGAGGTTGGGTAGAATATTCAGTTAAGTATGTGACCCAGATTTTAATAGACTATTACTGATGTTGGAATTGGCCTCATATTTTTTCAGATAGAAGCTTCAAAAAAAATCTAAGATGCATCATACTTCACAGTAAAGTTCTGTGCACCTGTGAACCCAGGAAGGCAGTGCAAAGCTCAGTAAGACAGTGAGGACGTAACTTTGCTCCTCTGGAATTCATGGCAGCTCAGCGCTCATGTGTCGAGTACTTTCATGTTTAGAGTATTAAGATTAATTAATTAGTTACTAAGAAATCACTTTTTTTTTTTTTAGATTTTATTTATTTGAGAGTGAGAGAGCATGCACAAGCGGGGGGGGGAGGGGCATTGGGAGAGGGAGAAGCAGACTCCCCCCTGAGCAGGGAGCCCGATGCGGGGCTCGATCCCAGGACCCTGGGATCATGACCTGAGCTGAAGGCAGACGCTTAACAACTGAGCCACCCAGGCGCCCCGAACTCATCTTGTTTTGCTTTCTCTTAGTAGTTAATTAATGAATCTGCCCTCTCAGTGGGGAGGGGACTAAATCATGATATAAAAATCACAGAATTATTCAGGAACTTGACACTTTTAAATTGCATCGAGAGAACTAACACGCTAATGATGTTGGCATGTTGGCATCCAAGTGCTACAGTGAAGGGAGAGTGTTCCCCAAAGTCCAGTTTCTCAGCCGGATGCAGCTCGTATTTTTGAGGCAGCCCTGGTGATAGGGCGTCCAGCCGAGTGGCATTCCTGGTGCTGGTGTGGTCTGTGCTTCGTCATCTGTGGGTGATGGTGGAAGTGATGGGAGGAGGTTGACCCATGTCACAAGTCACGTAACTGTGCTTAGAGAGATTCTGGAAGTGCGCAGTCTGCCTCTGCTGTGGAACCTGGAGTTTGAAGCCTAGGGTCTCGTGAGCAGACGAAACCCGATATCCCAGCATTGTCAGACTGACCTTAGCACTGTCGAGCGAAGTCACTTCAGGTTTATGCAGTTTGTTCCGTTGGAATGCTGTTGGAACTGTCCTGGAGACTCACGTCGTGCTGAGGCAGCTGCAGGAGGTCTGCCTGCTGGCTGTTGCTTTGTATGAAAAGATGAAGATGTATTTTCAGTGTTTGTGTGGAAGTTTTATGTGGTATGTCAAAGGAGACGGTCCTAAGTTACCGCAGCGTCTAAAACGAAGCCCCTAGGGACCTGCGGATGGTGGTGTGCAGTGTCAGTGACGCGCTCTTTCTCACTGTGCCGTGTCTGTGTTGCAGGGAATCACATCCTGCCCGACGAAGACCTGGCCTCCTTCCACTGGAGCTTACTGGGCCCAGAGCATCCACTAGCCTCGCTGAAGGTACAAGTGCACTTGGTCTCCAACGCTGGTGACGGTCAGCTGTTGAGTTTGCTGCTGCTGTAGTGATGTGAATGATGTTCCGTTACTGTAGAAGGAGATAGGCTGCAGAGTGAGCGATACCACGCCTCCCCTCACCACCGTCAGCACTGACAGACCCACAAACCTGCCTTATCTTGTTCCCAACACTTAGGCTTTAGCGAGATAAATGAATGTCCTTAAACGTCTCCTTAGAGGAATTCATGCTTTGTTCCTAGGTAGGTGGAAATCTTTTAGCTAAAGGTTTTTTATATTGTTTTACAAATCCTAATATTTTTAATAGGTAATACAGTCAGCTGTTACTTGGATCATGTCTTAGCATAGTTTGATAAATTTCATAATGTTCTATAATTTTCTAAAATAATAAAAGTCTAATTAATAATTAAGGTTTTAGTGTTTGGGTGATGGAGGGGACCCGACCAAGTTCGTTAGAGAAATGTTCCCTTTATACTGCTTTATTAACACTTTATATTTTTATCTTTCTTGCCTTCCTGTTGTGAAAGTGAGGAGCGTTGGAAACACGCACGGTTTTCTAAAGCGGGAGGGCTGTGGGGACGCCTGCCTGGTGTGTACTGGCCAGCAGCCTCCTGGGACTCTTGAGTCCCCTTTGCCGTGACCACAGTCGCTCTTGGGGGGCGGGTGGGAAGTCTGTCGGGCAGCCTGGGCCTTGGTTCCTGTAGCGAAGGGGCTGCTTGGGATGGTTCCCAGGGGTGCTTCTGTGAAATTCTGTCTCCTGTCAGATTGACCCTCCCGCTGTAAACTATCTTCTGTGGTGGTTAGTTTCAAAGCGGATTTTGTGTGTAACTTGGCGTGAACTTTGGAGAAACCGGATCATTCAAGCGCATCTCTTTCCTGCCTCTTTCCTCTGGCTCCTTGCCCCCTGGGCCCCTCCCTTCTGGCGTGCTGGCTGTCAGGACGCTTTCCTTGTCCTTCTGACAGTTTTCGGGCCTGGGGTTTTCAACTTCTCCTCTTGTTAGAAGCTACTTGTTTTCTTTGTGTTTTTCATCCTTGAAGGAGAGAAGCTTTCTTCCTGCTGTTGGCCGTAGTGTCATTCCTGTGTCCTCATGGATGGAAGTGCTGCCGTTTGTGGTCCTGCCGGTCCACTGCTGATGTGCAGCCTGAAGGCAGGTGCGCTTGCATGAGGTGTTGTGCTCATCCGGTTTGCCTGGCAGTGAGCTTTTGTAGGTGGGATGAAGGGAAGGCTGGCTTCTTACAAGGGTCAGGCAGTTTTGGGTAGCAGCGGAGAGGCTCCCGAGACCCCAGACCACACGTGCATTTCAGCCGAGCTGGCTTTGGTCACACGTCAGACATTAGACAGCAGCACTGTTGATGGGGTTAGTGGGGGACCAGCTCAATCTCGTGGCAGGTCACTAACATCATTAGCATGTGCTTTTCCTCACTTTGTTTAAGAAAAATATTCAGTACGTGGAAAGTTGAAATAGACAATGTCCATCCATGTATCTACTTGGTTCTACAGTTAACATTTTGCCATAAAGTATATTTCTATTTATCTTTGTTTTTTAACTCCACTATTTGGAAGTTAGTTGCAGACATCCTAACACTTCACCTGTGAAAACTTCGGTTTCTATCACGACCCCCTAGAAATAAGGCTAGTCTCTTCCTCACTCATATTACTATTAGCAAACCGAACTACATCAGCAGCAGCCCCTGCGTTCTGTAAGGTCAGGTTCATGTTCACGTTTTTCACTTGTTCCTGCAAGTCATTTAAAGTGTGTGTGTGGTTTTTTTTTAAAGTCAGGATCCAATCAGGTTTTTCGTATTATCATGTGTACTGTAAATATCAGCTGGGGGTTTTTGTGGGTATGATGGAGAAGCAATCTGCAATAATTTTTCAATGACTTGATAAGTTCTGGGTGTTTCAGAGTCACGGTCTGCAATGCAGGCACACCTGGCTTTGAGTTCAGGTACTGCGCAGTGTCTGTGTTTGGCCTTTTGTGCACACGTCCTGTGTGTAGCATCATTTTGGCATCGTGGCAGACGTGGGGAAGTCGGACATGATGGTGCCCTTTCTCATGAGCATCCCTGCTGTGTCACACTGTTCCTATCCTGTCTGCTTTACCCCGCTCGTAAAAGTAACCACATCTTTTGAAAATTTGGTTAGTTGCGTGTGACACTTTCTTGTGATTTTTAACAGTCTGTGGTAGACACAGCTTTCACAGGCATCTGATTCATGTCCCCAAGTGCAGGTGTTCCTCGCCCTTTCTTGTCCTACTGGGTTGCGTTTTGCCAAAGTCACTCCCACTGGATTGCTGTTTCCAGAAGGTGGGTGTTCTGTGAACTCCTTACGTGATGAGCCCACAGCACCCCTTGCCATGGAGGGCTCTTCACCCTCTCACAGCGACCTCCTTGCCCACAACTGCAGGTGGGTGCAGAACAGTGCAGACAGCCAGATCGAGGGGTGAAACCTGCAGACAGTGGGCAGGGAGGGGAACAGACTCTGTGCCGTGCTGTTAATCAGGGTGTGCTCACTGCGGGGGGAGGGCAGTGCTGGACACACTTAGAACCTAAAATCTCACAACGGTGGTAGAAAAGAGGAGGTGAGGCAGCCGGGCAGGTGTTGAGCTTTTTAGTTCTTCAGTTTCTATGGGAAGAGGTGCTGGTAAGGTGGCATCACATGTCTTAGGTTTGACTCAGAAGTAAAGAATATTTCATTTGTGTTCAGGACAGCAGGCAGCCATGTTATGTGATGGAAAATTCTAGAACTAGGGGCGGGGCCTTTGGGGCATGGGGTGGGCAGCCCTGGTGGGAACACCTCCTGGCCATAAGCACATGCTGAGTGAGCTCCCTTTTTAAATGTGCTTTTTGGGTTTTTATTGCTCTATGATTTTGAGTCCTAGTAAGTGGTAGAATTTTTATTTTGGATAGGCATTTAGTTTTAATTTTAAAAACGTTTTTAAGTTGGACCATTAGTTACAGGTCTTTGTATTCATTTTAATGGTTGTTCCTAAACTTCATGTTCAGTTTCCCGCATTTGGAGTTTTTATCCCGATCAGTGGTTCTGACCGCCAAGCATCTCCTGTCACGGAGCCCCTCGTCCACCTGTTGTTTGGGCGTGCCCCCTTGCAGGTCTGTGCCGGCCTTTCCTGTCCCTAGACCTCCTGGGGCACACACGCACACCTGGTGCCCCACCAGTGACCTCTGCATAGTAAGCACTACAAGGCGGCTCAACCAGAGACATTTCCCTTCTTGACACGAGCCATGTGTGGGACCAGAAAGATATGTGATAAAGCTGGGATTTGCCGGGCATTTACTCCAAAAGTGCCACTTGCTTAGAAAGCTTGTTTTTCTTTTTGTAGCAGCTTTATTGAGTTATAATTCACATGTCATAAAATCTATCTTTTCAGAATATACAGTTCAGTGATTTTTAGCTTTCACAGAGTTGTGCAACCATCACCACTGTCTAATTTTGGAATATTTTCATCACCCCAAAAGAAACCCAGTGCTTATTGGCAGTCATTCCCCACTTTTCCGCCTCCCTGCCCGTGGCAACCACTGATGTACATCTGTCTCTGGACACTTGATATAAGTAGACTTACGTGTCCTTTTTTGTCTGGTTTCTCTCACGAGCATAACTGCCTGGTTCATCCATGCGGGAGCAGCTGTTGGTGCTCACTCCTGTTTCTGGCAGGAGGACACTGTTCCCCTGGGGGCGGACTCAGCTGGTGGACGTTCACGTTGTGCCTACCATTTGGCCGCCGTGAGCATCTGTGCCCACGTCTGTATGGACTTCCCTTTCTGTCAGGCATGTGCCTGGGGCCAGAGTTGCCGGTCCTGCTCGCCTTCTCGTGGAGCCACCGGAAGGCTTCCTGTGGGGGCTGCCCTGCTCCCACTCCCAGCAGCAAGTGTGTGAGGGTTCTGATTTCCTCGCATCCATGCCAACACTTGCTATTGTCTGTTGTATTTTCAGCCGTCCCAGTGGGTGTGAGGGGGTTTGGATTTGCATTTCTCTGATGAGTGATGGTGTTGAGCATCTTCTCCTGTGCTCGCTGACCATTCATTTATCTTCTTTGGAGAAATGTCTGTTCAAGTCCTTTGTCCATTTTTAAATTGGGTAATTTGTCTTTTTATTATTGAGTTGTAAGGGCTTTTTTTAGTTTTTGTGTTTTTGTTTGTTTTGTATTCTGGATTCTGTCTCTTAGCAGACACATGATCTGCAAATACTCTCCCCCATTCTGTGGGCTGTGCTTTTCCTTTCCTGATGTGGCTCTTTGGTAACTCTGAAGAGTTAGGCCATCTAAACACCACCTCTCACCCTCCTAGTGGCTGTACTCAATCACTTTTTGTCACTTGGGAAAGCCTTGGGGTCCTTGCCAGTCTTCCCCTTTACCTTCCAGAGCCCTTGGGAGCTCTGTGCACTGGGGCTGCCAGACAGCTTGGCTGCACGTCCTTCACCTCCTGTCAGGTCTGCGGTCGGCCCTGCTGGACCACGGCCTCCTGGGCCCAGCGGCCTGCCCTGGGTCTCCTCTCAGAAGAGCTCCATCTCCCCTCGTAAGCTTCCCTACCCCTCACCCTCTGTCACCGGTGCCACCTTCTGCTGGTGCTAGTTCTCAGTGTGGACACTTGCTGCTGGGCCTCTGGGGGCTCTCTGCTCACCTCTTCTCATACCGCCCTTCCGGGGCACCCTCTCAAGCTGGTTATGCCAGCACCACCTGCCTTGGGCTCCTCATCAACCCCCTGCCCAGCAAACCCTCCTCCCTCGATGGTGCTGCACTATCTCTTCTTGAGAACTGCCCACCTGAGCAGATGGTGAATTTACAGTTGTGGTTAAAGAAGGACCTAAACAAATGGAAAAAAACACTGTGTTCATGGATTAAAAGACTTACTTAGATTTTATTACCTCCCTATCAGAATCCTAGCGAACTTTTTTTTTTTTGAAGTAAGTGAAAACTGATTTTAAAATTCATGTGGAACTGCAAAGGACCTAGACTAACAACAAAAATGTTGAGAAGGAAGAACAGAGTTGGAAGGCGCTCATGTCAGAAGCCCAAGGTAACAAAATGGGGAAGGGATAGTTTTTACAGTAATTGGATATCCATGTGCAAAAATGAAAAGAATATAAAAATCAAGTCTAGAAGAAACATAAGAAATCTTTACAACCTTAATTGAGGCAAAGATTTCTTATTGAAAAGCAAGCGGCCGAGGGAAAGGGTCAGAGTGTGTCTCTGGTAACAGACCCATGTCCAGAATTTGTAAAGGACAGCACAGTAAGATGATACAACCCAGCAAAAAAGGATGGGGGACAGTTTGAGCAGGCATTTTCCGGAATGTTCAGTAGGTGCGCAGAGGCGCTCTGCATCATGAGGGAATGCCAGTCACAGCCAGGGGAGGTGGCGGGACAGCACAGGCCGCCGCTGTCCAGGTGGCTGCCAGGGGAGCACGGCGAGTGGCCACCTGGAGAGCAGCCCGGCAGCTTCGCACAACACTGAACACACACCTCCTTGTGACCCGCACTCCCACTTGGCGACACTCGCCCCAAGTGAAGCTGTGTGTTCACACACACCTAGGTCTGAGCGTCCCTGGGGCTTTACCTGGGGCCTCCGAATCACCCCTGGGCCGGCCGGTGAGTGATGGGTGGAAGAGTCGCACGGGGAGGCCCTGGGAGTGGCGAAGAAATAAACTTCTCTTCAGTGAGAACTCAGACACAAAGGAAAGCTCTGAGACCGCCTCTGCATAAACCCAGAAAGGAGAGAACTCGAGAGAGGGCGCTGCGTGCAGCTGCTGCCTGGGGCTGGCTGGGAAGGGGCGCAGGGGGCCGGGGGCGTCTCGGGCGCTGTTCCCCATGGCGGTGCCGGCTCCGCTGAGGTGTGCCTTCCTCAGAACTCAGTGGATTGTGTGCCTGAGGTGGACGGGTTTTACTGCATGTAAAATGCCTCCGTAAAGCAGATTTAAACATTAGGGTCCCCATCACGAACCGGGCTGCCCGTGTCCGCAGGTAAAATCTCTCCTCCTGAACGTGTCGTGAACATTCATTGCTGTCTTCCAGGCTCTCCTGGTCACACACTGCTCCCACTTACCCTTCGTCCCAGCGCTGGGGCTGCTGCCCCCGTGGCCCCCTCCCCACTGCCCGTTCTCCCCAGCTAGGCCCGTTGCCACTGCCGTTTTCTGGTCTGAGACTGGTCTGTGATGTGTTCTCGAGCCGAGCTGTTTTCATTGGATGCTTCTGGGGCCCTGCACACCCGGTCCCGTCTCCCCTGTGCTCTCATGGCCCTCAATTTGTAAATGTGCTCCAGTCTTTCCCACGTTCTCCCAGCCCCACAGCTCCTCTACAAATCTCCGGAGGGTGGCCTCTAGTAATGTGCTCCGCAGCTTAACCCTGCAGTGAATTTAGGCCACCACAGTGGGCCTTTGTCCAAGGCCGCTGAGGACTCGGTTGACGTCTGTGAAGTGTTGAATGGTTTTCATCTCCCTGGGGTGTGAAACACTCAACGCTCAGCCACCCTGTTCTCCTTACCTCTGGGAACCCCTGCTTTTCTTCCTGGACCCCAGCCTTGTTCTGTGTCCCTCATGTGCCGTGTCCTCTTCCTGACTCCTGTGTGAGCGGGCTTCCTCTGCTTGTGTGTGTGTGTTCCTTAGTCCATGTGCATCTTGCTGCGGCCTCAAGCTTTCTGCCACATCTCATCTGCTCTGAGGGTTTCAGCTGCCATCGCTGTGTTGACCACTCTCCAGTGTAGTTCAGCCACGAGACCCCTTCCCTGACTGTGGGGTGTAGCCCATCATCTGCCAAGGCATCTCCACTGGGATGCTCCCCCTGCACACCAAATAAGGTATTCCTCCTTGCCTAAGTGGGTTTATCCCCTGGATTCTGTTTCTCAGAGAGTGATAACCAGCTGGCCCTGTTGACCCTCTCGGGTACAGCTTGGGGGTGTCTCTGATTCTTCCCCTCTCCTACATCTGGTCTGACCCTTCCTGCCCCCGTCCTTTCCTTCCTGCCTGCCTGCAGTGACGGTGCTCAGGTGTGTGCCAGAGCCCCCGGCCCCCGTGCCCATCCTCCCTGCGTCTGACAAGGCCTGACCTCCTGTCTCTCCTGTGGACAGTCTTTCTGTGGCTCGATCAACAGCATGGATTCAGGTTTCATGGACCTGTTAAAAAAAAGGTTGGGAGGGCTACTGTAGTGTTGCCAACTCTTAGCTGTGTAGGAATACCAAAAGGAAAAGGAGCTCGCCATCTGCCATTGTTTCATAGAAAGGACATCTCAACCCTAGAAGAGGTGTCACTTAGAAGGTAGGAGACCGGAGTGTGCTCTGCCTCGGGGTGGCCGCGCTGCTCACCTGGGTGCTCCTACGAGCAAGCACCTTAGTGGGCCCCTCTGTCCCCTCGGGACGTCCAGAGTGCACCGCACGGTGGTGGTGTGGGGGTAAAACACAGCGGTGCTCCTCTACGCGGCCCTCCGAGGGTCCCTCCTACGTCAGCAGTTTGTCTCCAACAAGAATGTGAGCCCCTGGCGTCCCATGTTCATGCACGAGTGAAGGAGTGTTGTTGGCAAAGTGGCTTTCTGGTTTCCTTCCCTGACACTGCCAGGATTGAGACGTACGCCGTCACAGCTGCGGCTTTCCTAATGGTGACGGAGCAGAGCTGTTGTGTGGAACTTGTGTTCGCTCACCCGTGTTGCAGCGAGCGGCCGGGAGGCCGTGTGCGAGCAGCAGCACCAAGCCCCAGAATCCTGGTTTTGTGGTGTGTTTGTTCAGTTAGCAGGGAGTCCTGTAGGGATCCCTGTGGGTCTCAGAGCTCAGGCCAGATGCACTGACGACTGGCCTGACGGGGACTGAGTGGCCATGACAGCCGTGCCGCCCCAGCTGTTGGCGTGAGAGCAGTACGCGTTCTGGCTTGCTCGTAGCCTCGCGCTGAGCAGTGAGACGAGAGGATACGGGAGGGAACAGCCGTGCACTTGCAGAAACGTACGTGATGGACGGATCGCATTTATGCAAAGTTTGGACACAAGCTGGGAGAGATCGTGAAGGGTTTTTTGTTCTTTTTTGTTCTTGTTTTTTTCACTTAGTCAAAATTTATTTCAGACTAACCAAAATAGTAGCACAGTAGTCTCCTATGTAAAACGTCATGTAAAACTTTTTGAAAAAGTTGATATTATTATTTAATTCATAACAGCATATTATAAGATTTTCAAAAGCAAAATAAAATACCATTGAACTTTGACATACTTATGATGACATAATTAGCAGAATTAAAATATAACTACAGTGTTTTTCAAACAAAACGGACATGAATCTGTTATACTTTGCATCTTATTTTTAACTTTGCTTCATTTTAAAGCATTTGGATTTCTAACATTTATATTTCCTGTCTTTCTAAAGAAACAAACTGTATTGTTTACCATAAACTAACATCCATGAAGTCAGACATGGTCTGGCTACATGCACCCGTCTTCCCTTCCAGTGTCAGCTTTATAAATGTTGCCCTGAAGTCAGCTGTGCAGCTCCTTTATGCAGGTGGGGGCGTGGTGGACAGCAAGTCATGCCCTGCAGCGGCCTCCAAGGGCCGCATCCCTACACAGTTGCTGCTGAAGGGGCCCCATTTGTGTCTTCCCGTTTCCTGAACATCTGAGGATTTCAGATTCCTGTCAACATGAAGAATAAGACTTAAGTGGCCCCAAATCATCTGTTCTGTATGAAGAAAATGCACGGGAGAAAGTTTAAGAGCAAGTGAAACTTCACCATGGGCTCTCTGCCCCAGGCTTCGAGCACCGCCAGGCCAACGTCAAACTGCACGTGCGCGCACGTCTAAACGCAGTTTAATGGGCTCTTGACTGGTTCCCTTGGTGTGTGCGGGGCTAAATTTTCGTTTTAAGAAACTGGTGTATATAAATGTGTTCAGCTAAATTGTGTGTCAGAATGCTGATGCTCTTTTCCTAAAGACGCAACACATAAAATCTTACAAAAATAAAGGGAGGGGGAGCCCCCTAGGTGGCTGCCTGGCTCAGTCGGTGAAGCATCTGCCTTTGGCTCAGGTCATGATCGCAGGGTCCTGGGGTCAAGCCCCGCGTCGGGCTCCCGCTCAGTAGGGAGTCTGCTTCTCCCTTCCCAGCTCGCTCTGCTTGTGCTCTCTGTCAAATAATAAATCTTTTAAAAGAAAAAAAAAAGCTTTAGAAGAGCCTTTGATACAATCTACATACTGTCTGGGAGAAAATCTTGGATTTTAGTGGAATCCTTTGCTGCTGTGGCATAATGGATTTAATTTAACAGTTGAAGTGTCATGTGGTAACTGCATTGTGCCATTTAAATTAATTTGCAGAAAAGTCTTTGATTTTTGAAATGTAACCAAGATGAGGCGACAGAATCACCTAAGTAGTGGAATGCTAGAACCTGGTGGCTACAAGTTGGTTCTATGGCAGGACCCTCATTATTTCCCCTCTAGGGGTGGGAAGAGATTATCTCCTTGGGGAGACAGATGCTAACTCGTGTTGTGGCCTTTGAATTGCTAGCGTATGGATGGGAATGGGGGCCCTAAAGAGTGGGAGCCTGTTGCTGCCTGTGGCGGCTGGTGCTGGCTCTGCTGGGGGGTGCGTGGCGAGGGCTTCCGTGGACCCGGTCGCATCCCTGTGGGGTGGGTGCGTCCCGTGCTCATACCACTGAGTTCATGACAGCTCCAGCACTGGACCAGGGGTCGGAAGAAAATACAAGGTAGAGGTTGTCAAGAGAGGCACATGGAACAGGATTATCATGGCTGGCAAAACAGGGGGCGCCTGCTGGCTTGCAGCTCTGAGAGGTCCCAGAGGGAAAGCCAGGGGGTGCACGAAGGGCCAGCGTGGAGGCCACCTGGCTGAGTGCCTTCCGCACTCGCCACCTGTCCACGACCCGCAGGAGACGGCAGCACGTGGTCTTCAGTAGGAAATGGGACCTTGGGGAAAGATGAGGCTCAGTGCAGATGGCCCCGTCGGAGGTGCGCCTGCCGCCCCCACCACGCAGGGTGTGTCTGCCACACCAGTGTCCCGTCTGCAAGCAAGGGGGCTGCACACTCTGGGAGGTCTTTGCCAGTTCCAGATTTCGTCTTTTTGCTTGCAAAGTGAGTAACTAACAATTACTGCAATTGCTACAAAGTGCTGTAAAAAGGCAGATGATCATAAACGTTTGGTTTTTAATTAAACAGAATTTACTTTCTATCCTTGGAGACAAAAAATACCTGTTCTCAACTTTAGATATATTGCAATTTATTTAAATTTTGGTTTTTTCCCCCTAATGTTAAGCTTTGGGCTAAAATAAAAGTACAGCTGCTCAAAGAAAAGAAAAAAGAAGTGGGACTTTCATAAAAATACCTTGAAGCCTCTCTCCAAGGAGCGAACACTTCATTTGTGTGGTTTGAGTGTTGATTTTGTTTTTATGAGTGGACAGGGGTGGATTGCTGTAAGTCTCCTGCAGTTGCTGCTGTGGGGGGGGGGGCACATGCTCCCCCAGAGCATCTTCGGGAGGTTTTAGCGCTTTTTGAGGGACAGCAGATCAGTGTTTTGCACCAGCCGAAAGTTGGCTGAGAAACACCTTCGTGTGGTGTGCGTGTGCGGGTATGTGTGGACGGAGAGCCGTAAGCCGTGTTCGAGGTGGCCGGGATCTTCAGGGACTGTTTCTTTGTCCGTTTGATTGGCGCTCTCAGCACCATTTTCCAGCCCGTAGGAATGCGCGATTCCTTCCCAGTGTGACATGGCCAGGTTTTTAAAGAAAGTACAAATTGGGGCGCCTGGGTGGCTCAGTCATTAAGCGTCTGCCTTCGGCTCAGGTCAGGATCCCAGGGTCCTGGGATCGAGCCCCGCATCGGGCTCCCTGCTCTGCAGGAAGCCTGCTTTCCCTCTCCCACTCCCCCTGCTTGTGTTCCCTCTCTCGCTGTCTCTCTCTCTGTCAAATAAATAAATAAAAATCTTTAAAAAATAAATTAATTTAAAAAAAAGTACAAATTAAAAGTTGTCAGGAATGTCAGAAGTTTAATAAATTGGTTGGTTATCTGCAAATATATCCTTATTTGAATGTACCAGGAATCTTTCTCATAAAAGGAATTCTGTGGTAAATCATTTTGAAACGTGTATAATCTTTTGGCGAATGTTTTGAGGTTATAACAGTGCCATCTGAGTTGCAGAAATTACTTTGTGTGCTCTTTCTTCCTGAGTTAAAGCCTCTCTTGTGTGCCCCAAGCCGTGCGTGTGCTCATGCTGTCCCCTGGGCCTGGCCGCTGCCACTGGGTGCCGCCCTGAGGTGGGTTTGGGAGGCTTGATTCTGAATGAAGCTGCAGGGCCAGTGGTGGCTGGTGTGAGGGAGTCAGGGCCGTGGGGACTTCTGCACCACTCGGGGCGGAGGGGGGGGCACTCAGGAGTCCTCACTGGTAGCGTCGGCTGTTTTCCTTCAAGGCTCGTGCAGCACAGCAGTCGTGGGGGCGGGAGTGAAGCAAGGATGTCCACAGGAACGAAAGTGACAGGTGGTCCTTTTCACTCGAGGTGGGACAGACTGTGAGTGGCTCCCCATCATCTGCAGAGTCCCAGTGACAGGGTGCACACCCCAGGAGAGGTAGCCTGTGCCACCGTTAGCTCCCCACCCCTGGGGGACAGCCCTTTCCAAATTTGGCTGTTTTTATATCCTGTAGGTTGTTCTCACCATGTTGTTATCGCTCTGTTCTGTATCTGAAATCCTCGTACAAGAGCCAGCCCTGGCAGTATGGTATGAAAACCTCGAGGGCCCCGTAGGCTTTCAGGGTGCCAGGGGCACACCTGGTCAGCCAGGTCCACACTGCTGAGGCCGGGAGTCGAGGCCCTGGGCCCTCGGGCACGGCTGTCCCTGGCCCCGTCCATGTTCCTTGAGGACGGTGCAGGGTTTCTGTTCCGATGCCTCCCTCCTGGGCTGCCACCAGCTGGTCCTGCTCCTGCCCGGCCATGGGACCAGACACCCCAGAAGGGGGAGCACAGATGGGACTTGCATTCCTCCCAGACTGGCTGGCACACGCTGTTCGCCAGGCTTCGTCCCGTGGAACATGTGTGCACCCATGGGCTTTTGTCTTCATGGGGGGTTGGGTTTCTAGGACTGAGCTTGTGATGTGTGCGCATAGACGTGTGCATGGCTCTCTGCAGGCCTCGCGATGGGGTGTCCCTTCATGAGCACTAATGACCGGCACATGGGGGCTGAGAACCTTGACTAGGACATGAGGAACGGTGCTTCAGGGAAACCTGTTGCTTCTGTGAGGAGAGAGTGAATGTAGTCTGCGCATCTGAAAACTTTCTTGATGGTGACTTAAAAGTGTAAATGTCTGTTTTCTGGTGGGTTCTTCCACGTCTTGTGCTCAGGCTCAGGTTTTCTGAGTTTTTTCTTTTGTTTTTCTCTGTCTTTGTGCATGTGTGCGCATGTCTTAAAACAACTCAGATTTATCATCTTACCGTTCTAAAGGCCACACTCCTTCTGGAAGCTCTAAGGGTGTTTTCTGCCTCTTCCAGGTTCAGGGGCCGCCGCACTCCATGGTGTGTGGCCCTTCCTCACTCCTTGTCCCTGAAGCCAGGTCCCCTGTGGTGACCCTGGGCCCACCTGCACAGCCCAGGGTGGTGGGCGGGAGCGGACAGTTCTGGAGGCACAGGGCTTTTTGGGGTCTGTGCCCTGTTTTTTTATCTTTGTGATCTTTGTGGTTATATGGGAAATAAAGATTATTTCTTGCTATCATTTGACTTTTTTTAATTGCTAGAAACAGACTTAGTGCCTGATTCATCTTTGTTTCTAAGAAAAGGGCGAAACTATAGTTTTAGCTGAAATCATATTTTTTCATGGTTTTTTAGTTTTTATTAAAGAGCATAAAACCTTTTAAAATAAAATCTGTTTACTTACCTTTTGGTGGAATGAGCTATTCTGAGACAATGAAGTATTACGACACTTGTTCCGTGTATCTTTCACAAGACATGACCGTCAGCATCAGCAGTCAGGGACCCACCTTTCTTCCCACTCAGAGCCGACTTGGCTTTCTTGGTGCTCTGGTGCCTGGGCTGCGTTCACCCGGCACGGCCTCCTGTTGGCTGGCGTAGGAAGAACGGAAGTGTCTGCAGCCCGTGGCTTCTTGCGCTATGTTCGCTGCTCTGGGGCACGGGGTTTTGAGCCCAGGGTTGATGGTGAGCAGGTCGCAGATGTGTCAGAAGTAACGTAGGACTGCCAGGCGCTCCGTGACCTAGCTTGGTGGAAGTGGCCGAGTTGTACTTAATAGCCGAGGGGAGCTACGGCTTGAGCCTCAGCACCAGAGTCTTGGGACCGAGACTCACCGAGGGGTCATGATGGGGCCTGCAGCTTCTGGGCCCTGCCCTTGGGACTCATGTACTGACCTGTGCGCTTCTTTCTCAGGTCCGGGCCCACCAGCTAGTCCTGCCGCCGTGTGATGTGGTGATCAAGGCTGTGGCCGACTACGTCCGCAACATCCAGGACCCCTCGGACTTGGATGCCGTAGCTAAAGATGTGTTCCAGCATTCTCAGGTACAGCGCAGGCTTGGAGCACTCTGCACGGCGGGGGTGGGTGTGGCAGGGGCCCCTCACCTGGCTCCCGGCCTCCCCGCGGCTGCACCGGGAGGGCTCGAGGTAGACGCCTGGGAGGTCTGCTGCTCCTGCAGTCTCCATCATGATTGATAACGTTTCTCCTGAGAAGACAGACCTATCACGCGGGCTGAGTGGAATTGTGAACATGACTTGTCCATCCCTTCAGGTGATGGTCAGGGATTTCTTCTTCTTTTTTGGGGAAAGTAGGGAATGTGAGCGAGTCGGGGTTAATGGAGGACATGAGGTTGGTGTGATCTCCCATGTCTCTCTGGAAAGCTGAAACCACTGTCCTGCTTGCTGGAGACAGGACAGAAAACCTCCCCCGGCCGCACCAGGGACGTGGCCCGGAGAAGCCCGGGACTCCTAAGGGCTGCATTGCAGACCCAGGTCTCCTGACGGGGTGCCAGTCTGTGTTAACCCACGTCACTCTGAGAGGATTAGTGTCTGATTTGTTGCTTTTCCTGGAAGATTTTAATGTCACTTTAAACTCTTCTCTAACTTGAAAAGCTGTAGATGATACATGTGCTGAATTGTGAAAGTATGTTCATGCACAGGACCAGTGGCATGCGATTTACAAAGGTTTTCCTACGTTTATTCCAGTCTAGAACAGATGACAAAGTTATTCGATTTAAGAGAGCAATTGGATATTACTCAGCGACTAGTAAGCCTATGGCATTTCACCCAGCACATTACTTAGGTAAGTAAATCCAAGCCTCTGTGACGGACGCTGACCATGCAGTCACCAGAGAGATTAAAACGTGGGCCCAGTAGTCTTGTAGTTTTATTCATTAGAGTGAGGTTTCCGCCGCTGGCATGAGTGCATGGAGCTGCACCTCCTGGGCAGACTCCTCAGTGGCCCCTGAAAGGCTGAGGAGCAGGACAGACAGACCTGGGAGTTGGGGGCGGGCCAGGAGGTGGCCACGGGGTGCTCTGCGGGGAGGCCTCTGGACCTGCAGACGCCTTCGTAAATCCACTTCAGAAAAGCAGATGGGTGTCTTCTCTTTTGCTGCCTCTTTTTTTGTTTTTTGTTTGCAAAAGACCAAATTTAACTCAGAGATTTGAAATTGGGGAATAAAAGTAATTATAAGCTATTTACGTGAAGCCTGCCTGGTGGTGCTCTCAGGGAGGCTGTGAAGCCCCGAGTCACGTGCCAGACTTCTCCCTGCGTCCGATTGCCCCTGTCTGGGGCCGGAGCCACGAAGCTCTGAGAGACTGTGCCGCCCACTGGTGTTTCTGTTGTGTTTGCTTCCACGTTCCTGATGTGGTTTGAGAGCGCCTCTGTGGACTGGTTTCAGAAGATTAGTCCCAGGTTTGCAATGTCCCAGACAGATGTCCCTTATGGGGTACGTTCATCAGCTCACCAAGCGTAGAGCTGCAGTGAGCGTGTAGGGCCCCCAGGTCCAGAGGAGTGTGGCTGCTGGTGGTGGTCGCTGTGGGTGCCCAGTGCCCAAGGAGGGCGGGGCCGCAGGCTGCTCTGCTGGCCTGTCCGCTGGGACCCACAGTCAGGGCTTCTGTCGGTGGGGCTCATCCTCCTGCTGCTCTGGCCCCCTGCAGCCATGGTGCTGTTTAAACTACTTGGCATGCGCAGTCCCAGCATGCTTGGGACGAGCTCTCAGCTGTGCCCCTGCTTCCCCCACGGCTTGGTCCTGCGCCCGTGGCTCTGCGTTGTCCAGGCCCTGCTGGCTTCTGCCGGGGATGTGCCATGCCGGCTCCCGCCTCGGGGCCTCAACGCCCTGCAGTCAGGAGTGCGCCCTGACCTCCTGTGCCTGGGACACTCCAATTTCTGAGGTCCCGGCTTCACTGTCACTTGTCTGAGGCCATCAGCCAGCAGCCGTCATGTCTCAGCACCTTGCTTTAATCCTCTGCACACTGCCTCCCACTCCTCCCCCAGGAATGTCAGGTCTGCAGCCAGGGCCCCACCTGCCACCTTCACCCTCATGCCCCCGTGGGAAAGTATTTGACTGAGTGACTCAATCCAGGAAAAGCTGTTGAACTGGGACAGTGAGAGGATCGTGATTTGGGGTCACTGTGCTGGACAGAGGGAGATGTGGCAGGCAGGTCATGTGGGTTGCTTTATTCCTATGGCAGGGGCACCCAGTGGACACTGTTGAGACAGGTGACAGGCAAGGTCTGACGCCAGGGGTGGACATCCTGACCCCACGGTCTTCGGCCTCAGGCTTCCTGGTTCTGGAGATGGGTGTATGTGACGTGCTCTGTGGCCCCTTGTCACAGGGCAGACACTGTCTCTGTTTTCAGAGGGACAGTGGCTGGGAAAGGCAAGGAATGGTCTGCAGCCACAGAGCCTGGGGGGAGCTCCCAGAAGGGCATCTTTGCCCCTCATGTGTCTGAGGGGACACCTGGTCCTCGTGTGACAGGGTAGTTGAAGCAGTCACTCTAGTGCACTAGGGACTAGAACGCTTACTCAGGAGGGGCCGGCAGGGAGGTCAGGGTGGAAAAGGGCATGAGGCAGCGTTTGGTGCTGGTCTGAGCTGCTAACAGGGTTGACGATATGTTGAAGAGGCGAGATGGGCTTTAAATTCATGTTTAAATTTGAGCTGCCTTTTTTTTTTTTTTTTTTAAAGATTTTATTTATTTATTTGGGAGAGAGAGAGCACGAGCAGGGGGAGTGGGAGAGGGAGAATCAGACTCCTCGTTGAGCAGGGAGCCCGATGGCAGGGCTCGATCCCAGGACCCTGAGATCATGACCTGAGCCGAAGGCAGTCGCTTCACCGACTGAGCCACCCAGGGGCCCCTGAATTTGAGCTTCTTAAAAACTTATATGTTGTACAAAGTGCTCTCGTGTTCTTACGTTGTCAGACAATATGTGAAGGAAGTATTTTATGGATGAAGGTGATGCTCCTGGAATTTAGTTTCACTTCCTGTCCGTGGGGTTTGGGGAATGGTGGTGGGTTGGGGAAGAATTTGTGGTGGTGGGGGCGGTATTTTTAAGCAGGTCCATGTGGGTGATAACTACCGTGTGTTACGTTAAAGCCTTCTCTGCAGGGTCTCCTGGTGCTGCTGCCTGTGGCGGAGACTGAGCCGTGGGGCACAGAGTTTGGGGCAGCTGAAAGTGCAGGCCGGCAGCTCTGTGGCCTGGAATGTGGGTGACTGGGGACAGAGGTTGGGGCAAGGCTGGGAGGAAGGTGTATTTCAAGTTACAGATACACAATTTGGAGCCAGCAGAAGTGGGTTCATGTAAAATCGTTTTTGTTGTTTTCCTGACAAGTATAAAGAAACAAAATAATGTGGAGATGGTGCCCATCCCTCTTGCCTGTACGTGCTGTCAGGCTCCCGCCGTGGAGCTGAGTGGGAATGGAGGGCCTAGAAGGAGCAGCGTGGGATTGGGGAGAGGCTTTCTTGGTATTCCACGTGAGAACCCAAGACACATTTCCCATAAAAATGTTTTTGTGAGCAGTAGGTAGGTCCTAAGTGGTCTTTTCTGACCTTGGTCCATTATGTTATTCTCTGGGAAGATGCATTCAGAACTTTGACAGCCAGTGTTGGAACATAATTTTATCATTCATTAGAACTTGTCTGTATGAATCATTTTAGAAACTGAAATATGTATAGTTTTAAAGACATTTAAAACATTGTATTAGCCCCTTGGAGGCTATTGGGAGTAAAAATGGGGAGAGTTGACTCTAACCAGGGGTTCCTAACCTGGCTGGAGTTGAGGTTCTAGGCCAGAACTGTTGCGTCAGGATCTTCACTGGGCCTCCATGATCCAGGAACACCTTCCTGGCCTGGCTGTGGTCAGGGAGACCGGCACGGGGCAGGGCTGCTGTGTTGGAGCCCGTGGGCCTCTGTGGCCCCGAGGGAGCCTCTGCTCCCCACACTGATGCAGAGGGTGTGGAATTGACAGGAGGGCCTGCACGCCCTGTTGCGCCATGGTGCTGGGAGGCCTGGCCTGCACAGCGTGTGGTATTGTTCAGGGTGAAAAATGGGTTCCCGTCCGTACTGTCTTTGCATAGTGGACCCCCAGAAATGATCTGTTTTGAGATGGGTTTTTAAAGTCAGTTACAGGTGAGATTAGTATTCATTTTGTAAACATTTATTATGTCAGAAACACCGTGTTGGGACCAGGGACCTGGAGATGGTTATGATTTTGTGCTTTCTGTCCCAGCACATAATGCCTCCCATGGCCACAGAGTCCCATCTGAATGTAGGTGCACATAAGAGCGGTCAGAATGGAAGCTTGTCAGCAGTGTGGGGCTCCCGGCTGCCGGAGGCCCAGCTCAGGCCTGTGAACGGAGACGGGAGCCTTCGGCTCACCCTGGTGTTCTTGTAAAAAGGCTGCACAAGTGAAACCGAGGCCCAGTGAATCTGAGGATGCACACGCTGTGTCTTCCTGGCCTCTTCAGTGAAAAGTAGCTGAGCTCCCACTGCACACTTGTCAGAACGGCCAACATCCGGAACGCCGACACCACCAGATGCTGGCGGGATGCGGCACAGCGCGAGCGTGTGTTGCCGCTGCTGCGGAAGACCGTGTGACAGTGTCTCAGAAAACGCAACACACTCTTTCCATGTGGTCCAGCAGCCAGGCTCCTCCGTGTTTACCCCGAGGAATTGGAAACTTCTGTCCACACAGAACTTTGCACTTTATTCATAATTGCTGAAACGTGGAAGCATCCAAGACATCCTTCAATGGGTGGTGGACAAATAAATTGTGGTGCATCCAGGCAATGACGTATTATTCAGTGCTAAAAAAAAAATGGGTTATTAACTCACGAAGATCTTGAATACATTCACTGAGAGAAGCCACTCTTCAGGCTCCCTGCTGTATGATTCCAGCTGCATGACATTCTGGAAAAGGCACAGCCACGGAGCCTGTGGAAAGTCAGCGGAGGTATGAACGTAGGCAGAGCACGGAGGATTTTGTGTGACACTATAGTGGTGGATATGTGTCCTTAAAAATTCATCCAAACCCATAGCGTGAGCACCGAGCTGTGGGCTCTGGTTCATAATTGTCACGTATCAGAAGTAGACCATCTGTTGAACACGTATCATACGAATGCAAGGGTTGTGTTTTCTGCTTAGGTTTTCTATAGACCTAAAACTGCTCAGAAATATTAATTAAAAAGACCAAAAACTCCTTGATGTGTCTGGCCCATGCCAGCACTTGCCGGTTCTGGACAGTGTGGTAGAGCAGACGTGCCATCCTGGGCCTTGCACACGAGTGAGACGCGGACTCGTACGGCTCGGGAGCAGGCAGTTCTGGGAAGCCCGGGAGACTAAGCTGGTACCGGTTACGTCAGGGCTTGGTTCTGCTTGACTGAGTTAACGTTGAGCTCAGGCTTGAAGGTAGAGCAGGAGTTTAGCGAGGTGGCGATGGGGAGGAAGTCTGTTCCAAGCGGAGGAGACCCAAGGTGGCGGCGCTGCGCATGGAAGCAGCGGAAGGGAGTGGCTGGAGCCCAGGACGCAGGGAGCAGGCAAGGGCTGGTGTGGCTGTGGGCAGTGGCCACCGGCCAAACACAGCCTGAGGCTTCAGACTCTCTAGGGGCTGTGAAAGCTCACTGAAGGATTTATAGTGTTAAAAGTTGTTACTTTGTACCTGTCGCACACCAGGTGCGTTTGGCACATGACCAATAGCCTGTGTGCAGTTAATGAAACCAGCCTCAGTGGGACATGACCAGTAGCCCATCTCCCCATCAGGTTCCCCTGCCCACCGGCTCCCTGAATTCTGTGTCATTCGTCCCCTTTTCTTTATCGTGTCTGTACCCCGAGTGCTAAGTGGAGACATGGAAGTAGGAGGGCTTCCCTGGGGCTTCTGTGGACAGAGTGGCTCGGGTCAGGGAGAGGAGGGGGAGCCGGGAGTGAGGTCGGGCTCGCAGGAGACAGCAGCGGTGTGGCAGGAACATCAGTTGTCAAGAGGTGAGGGGGGGACTTCTGTGGCTCCCAGGTGTGTGTGGCTGCTTGGTCCTCAGCGAGGTGTAGGGAGTCCGAGGAGAAACCGTTTTTAGCGCTGCAGCTGCTGCCACCCCACCAGGCACGGAGCAGGGAGGGCCAGGGGCCGTGGCAGCCTGTTTCCGTGGCTTTCGTAAAGGATAGGGCTTGAAACGGGAGGGGGTTGACTGGGCTTGCACCGTCCGAAGTGGGGGTCTGGCGGTGCGTGGCGCACATGTGGGGACTTCGGCAGGGCAGTCAGAGCGTGGAGGGTTTCAGAACGTGCCGGGCCCCAGAGCATGTAGGCCAGGGAGGAGCCTGCAGGACCAGGCCTGTGCCCGGGGTTGTGTGGGGATGGGAGCTGCCCCCAGGAAGCCAGGACCAGACTGACCGCGACCACAGGAAGGGGCCCCTGGGAGCCTGCATCCTCACTGGTCCCCTTCTGTCAGACCGGGTCACGGGAGAGCATACCTGACTGCTGTCTCACCTGGAAGGAGTAGGCCCGGGTCGTTGGCCTTCTGGAGCCAGCTCTCGGGGCCCGGGCTCAGGAAGGCGCAGGAGTAAACGCGAGGAGAGACGACTGGTCCGTGGGCCCTGGTTCTGGGCTGCGGCTCTGCCGGCAGGCGTCCCTTCCTGGTGACTGAAGGGGACCAGCTGTGGCCACACGGCCTGCGTAGCTCGCGTCACCAGCCTGTCCCAGCAGCTGTCGCTGGGCTTTCTGGGTTAACAGTCTCTTTGGAAGTACAGCTCTGCCTCCCCACAGTGTGGCTCCCAGCCTGTCAGGGCACGGTCGGCAGATGTCACTCTGGAAACGGAGACACAGTCTGGGAAGAAGGACGCAGCTCCTGCAAGGCTGCTTCAGCTGATGAGGCAGCTCCATCTCCAGGAAAGCAGGGTTGTCCAGGCGGGAGCACACGGATGCAGCGGTCACGCGGCCTGCCCGGAGCAGAGGGTGATGGCAGGTTCGTGTGTGCCCGGGGAGCGAGCCCAAGTGAGGACCCAGCACTGCCCGCACTGCTCCGTCCTGCTCGGTCGGTGCCACCTCCGCGGGAGCACGGCGGGACGGCCGCACGCTGCAGACAGCCTGCCCGCTCCCGCCCGGCCACTGTGGCTGAGGCCCGTCGCGGTCTTCGCCCTCTCCAGGTCTGCCCCATCGTCCCGGCTGCCGCCTGTGCTCGTCGTCTGGGGTATTTCCAGTGTTTGGCTGTTAACAATGATGGCTTTTTATATCATTAAACAATGAGAGTCCATGTTATACTGCTCCGCATGTTACTAGTGAGTCTTTGAAATTTGGCATTTAAAGTTTATGTGGTGTTCAGCCTTACAGTTCTGCTTACTAAAGCCACCATTTCCATGGTTTCTGCTTAAGCTTTTTTATTGTGGAAAAACTTTAAATGTAACTGTCAGTACAGGGCAGTGTCACGAGCAGCGGCGAGCCCACAGCACAGGGTCAGCAAATGGTAATGTTTGTTTCACGTCTTTCTTTAAAGAAATTCATTAGGCTTTTCTGAAGGTCCCATCTGTCCCCTCAAACAGGTTTCTTTGTTTTCTTACCTTGTATGTGTGGGATCATCGGGGGCTGTATTGTGCGTGTCATTCTGCCCTTGCTGGTTTTGGAGATGTGTCTGTGTGTCCGTCTGTTCCCATTTTTATCTCAAGCTGGAGCACATGGTACTGATGTCAGGCCCCAGGGTCTAAGTCAGCTCTGCCAGAGAGAAGCCACGGCGCTCTCACGTGGAGCAGAAGGTCAGCCTCATCTCACTCCCTTTCGATTCCTGAACATCATCCTCAGGCTCGACATCTGTTCCCATGACCTTTCATTAAGATTTTTGTGAGTTTATTTTAGTCCGTGTACTATGAACTGATACAGCCTGTCTGGTCTCATGGCTTTTTGAAAGGTCGTTTTTTAAAAAACACCTGAACAATCAGTCATTTTGGGGTAACTTGGCAGCCATTCGACAAGGTGTCTTTGCAGGATGACCAGCTCATCGTCAGGTCTGTTGGCGGCTTTTCAGGGCGTGGTGACAAAAGGGCACGGCCACTTCAGTTGGCAGGGACTCTCCCTGCAGGTTGTGCATTTCTGAAATCCACAGCGGACAGAGACTGATTTGTTGTGTTGGGCTCACGAAGCCACGTGGGCAGCCACGTGAGGCATTGGTGCTCCTTCCCGCTCCCCATCTCTGCCAGCCCATGTGCACGGCATCCTTCGCTGTGGGACTGCGCCGTTCTGGCTCGGCGTGAGTGAGCCGGGAGCTCGACAGATTTGGATACAACTTGGGTGCATCCGTCGCTCGTCAGCTTCTGCTCTTGAGGACTTGGGTGCTATGTGGGCTTGAGGGATGCTGCACCACGAGGTCCACGTGCGCTGTCCAGGCTCCGTGGTGCTAGAGGTGCTGGGGGAGCAGCCCGCTGGCGCCCAGCCATGGGCTGCTCTATGCCCACAGTCCCACGATCAGGAAGGCTGCCCTTGTCATGGTGAACTGCTCCAGTTCCCGGAGTTCTTACTCCTGCTGGCCTGAGTGTGCTTCCCCAGGGTCCGTGGTTCTGTCAGGTGCTTACTTGCTTGATTCTCAGCCCTGCACTCAGCCTGCTCGTGCTTCTCTGCAGATGGCGGCCTCTGGCTCCTCTTGGGGGGCCTGGCTGTGTGGGTGTGCCAGCTCTGAGCCCCCGGGAGCTGGTGCTCCTGGAAAGCGACCGGGTTCAGCCCCTCAAAGCTGGCTGACTTCCTCTCCTCCTGCTTCTGCCTTCACCATCTTTGGCCTGTGGCCTGCCTTCGGAAGCTACTCATCTGGAAGACGATGGAAGCAAGTTACACAAGATTCTCCATGTGGCTTTGTGTCTTCACTTCTGTACAATATCAGTGCTGAGTAAATACATCTATTTCGATACGGTTAATGTCGTTGGAAAATTTGACCTTTTTTATAGGTGTTGAAAATGAGTATTGGTGGTAGGGAACATATTGACTTGTTCTCTGAATCTGAATTTTCAAAGCTATGTTTTTTGTACAACACTTGAAAATCATGCATCCATTGGCATTAGAGAATTTTAAGAGTTCATGACTTTGGTACTCATTTGTTTGGTTGGCCTAACGTCTCTGCCGCTAAATGCCTGGTGGTAGATGAGTCTGTGCTAGGCGGGCCGGGGCGTGGGTAGGCCGACTGGTTCTCAGCAAAGCTTCTTGGTCAACACCATTCTTGGTTAAGATGTGTCTTCTCTTACTTCAGGGGATGGCTGAGCAGGTCCCCGGGGGCGCAGTAGGTAACTGAGGCAGTGGGTGCTGGGCGGCGTCTCGCCCACAGCACTGCTAACTTAGCGTAGCTGTCAGGCTGCCATGCGTGTGCTTTTCTCATCATTCACAAAGAAGTCTGAAAATTTTTTTAATTGTGAAAATATATTTCATACAGTAATTACACACTTTCCACTTGTCTGTCTCCGTCTGCATGGTCTGCTGACAACAGCCCTTCTCTCAGTAGAGTGTCTGTGAATGGAGGAGAGTGACAGGTTGGCGGTGTTCACCTCCACACGCAAGCCAGGGTCAGTCCCAGGAAAGACGGCCTTGTCACATGGCACCCAGTGCTCTGCTTGTTGACTCGAGGGCAGTGACGACCAGAACCCGAGCACAGGGAGGTGCGCCGCATCCAGAGGCAGGCCCGGCTTGCTGGGCCGTCCTCCAGCCTTCACAGAAGTGCAGACAGATGATTCACTTATTGGACTAGGTTCTCATAGATTAGTAACTAGCTTTGTAGCTTCTCATAGGTTTTTTTATTTGACGTCGGTGATTACAATGTGATTTTAGAAAATGTTCTTTCTTTGAAAATCTTTGCTTTTAAGTTATAGTTTATTTTTGTTTTTAAAGAAGCTTGTGCTTTTCAGGAACTTTGTAGCACATAATGGCCCAAAATAGAGACAAAAGGATCCCCTTCCCTGGAATGCTGCTAATTGGCATGGCCGACATTCCGTGTGGTCACTCAGAAGTTCGGTGGGGCAGGTCAGCCACAAGAGGTTGTAAACTGCGCTTCTCACGGTGACTTAAATTGTAGTGTTAGAGCTTGAATGGAGTTCCTAGTGTTCTGGATACGATTCAGAATCTCCTGAGAAGGAACTGAACCAGTTACAGCATCTTATGTCTCAGACTCAGAGGTTCCGATCTCCTGGGTCTGAACTATTTGATCAGGAATGTTTCCCTCTGTGTTTGCATGTGTACACATGTGTGTATGTATGTGGGGTGTGTTCATGTGTATGTGTGGTGAACATGTGTGTGTGTGTATTTGGGGTGAATGCACATACGCGTGCAGTACATGTCACACGTAGGGGCATGTGGGTGAGTGCACGTATGTAATGAACATGTGCGTGTGGGGTGAGTACGTAAGTGTGGTGAATGTGTGCATGTGTCATGAATGCATACCTGTGGTGAACATGCATGTGCGGCTGTGTGTACATGCATGTGGGTGAGTGCACGTATGTAATGAACATGTGTGTGTGGGGTGAGTACGTAAGTGTGGTGAATGTGTGCATGTGTCATGAATGCATACCTGTGGTGAACATGCATGTGTGGCTGTGTGTACGTGCATGTGGGTGAGTGCGTGCACATGCATGTGGTGAATGAGCATGCGTGTCTCTGGGGTGAATATGGTGAGTGTAGTGAACACGTGTGTACACACATGTATGTGTGGTCAGTGCGTGCGTGTGTTTTGTGTGCGGTGAGCATGTGAGTGCGTGTGCGCGTGCGCCAGCGTCATCGTTCCCAGTTACTCGCCCCACAGCTGTGGAAGCCGTGTCCCCAGCTCCTCTCAGTGCAGGCCATGTGCCGGGCACCTGGAGACGGGCTCTTGCAGCGGGCTGGGGCTTCCAGGCGCGTGGGTCCTTGTTGGGTGGGGAGAAGCGAGCCGCTGCCCCTCCCTCCCGGCTCCACCAGGACTGGGTGGCTCTGGAAGCTCAGCTTACATACCAGTGGGAATTTTCTTTCAGAGAATGAGAGGGAGGGTTTGGGTTTTGGGGTGCTTTATTACTATTTTTATTTAAATGTGTTTATCTTGGCAAGTATTGGGCTCCTTGTTTGGCCTTGAGTTGCCCAGATTCTGAAGTTGGAGGAACACCTTTCCTGGTAAAGGATGTTGGCGTTCAGGGGTCTCTAGGCTTGGTTTTGTTCAGTTTCTAAAAGAAGCCTAAGGAGGAGATCGTGTAGCTCTGCGGCCCCCCGTGTCTGCTGTCTGTTCCCACCATCTGGGTCGTGGGAACATTTGGGGCTCAGGTGCCCCAGGCCCGGCCTTGCGGCCTCACCTCACAGGTGCCCCATACCTGACTGTTCAGTGGGGGAGCAAAGCCGCAAAGGGTCTCCTTCCTATTTTTATTACGTTAGTAACTAGTTTGTGGTATTTGGAGGTGTTCTGATCCTGAGGCCACAGTCCTCATCACCACGTGTTAGTCACCACGTGTTGTGCCAGCTGATGGCTCTGCGTCCCGTCTTAGCACTTGGCCTGGTCTTGGTGTGTGTCCACAGCTGCTTCTGTCCCGGCTGCGCTCGCTCCCCTCAGCACGGGGCAGCTGAGCGAGTGCGGCGTCCGTCAGAGCAGGTTTAGAGAGTCACGTTCTGAGAGCACAGAATGCCAGGTTACTGGCCTGTAACACACATTGGTACGTGCAGCCCCATCGTGGTTCTGCTTCGCAGTGGAAAACTGGGAGGTACCGGTAGCAACTTCCACATGTCGCTGTTTCTGTTGAATAGCCAAGAGCTGAATTTTAGTCTCAACAGGAAGATTCCGTTGCCTCACTTACATGAGGGGAAGTATCTGTCCCTGCTTTGTCCCTTCAGCACCTGCAGTCTTAGGGCTTTGAGAGGCCGGCAGGGGCAGAGAGAGGGTGGCCCAAACGCCTGTAAGTTAAAATCCTAGGCCCAGTCTACAAGTTGATCACCATAAAATGCAGTATTTTTTCATGTGAAACATGAATTTCTGAAGGTGGGGATTGGTGGTGTCTTGTCACCTGAGGGGGCAGGGCAGGTGGGGGCATGTGCTGGCCACTGGGTGTCTGGGGCATGTCCTCTGCTAACCCTGTACCGCTGTCTTTCCTTGTCGATGAAACAGCCAGACCAAATCCGTTTGGAATGCCTGGGATCGTGCCGCCGTACGTCCCCCCCCAGATGCTCAACATTCCGCAGACCCCTCTGCAAGCAAAGCCTGTGGTAAGACCCTCCTCCCCCTCCCGCAGCTGGTCTGCCTGCCTTGGGGGTTGTTGCATACACATCAGGTTTTAACAAAAGCTAAAATAATTTTTTAGGCTGTTGAGCTGATATGTGAAGCAAGTGCCAGTGTTTCTTGAGTTAAGACGTAGCCAGGACCAGGCAGTGCGACCGGAGCCGGGTGCTGCGGGCGTCGAGTGCGCACGTGACCTCTGCCCTCTGTTTCAGGCCCCACAGGTGCCCAGCCCAGGTGCTGCGGGCCAGGGTCCACACCCGTACAGCCTCACTGAGCCGGCCCTCGCTGTGGAAACGAGTGGAAAGAGTCTGACTGAGCACAGCACCTACAGCAACATTCCTCACGAAGGAAAGCATACCCCGCTGTACGAACGGTCATCCCCGATCCACCCGGCTCCGGGCGGCAGCCCCAACCATGTGGACTCAGCGTACTTTCCAGGGTCTTCTACGCCGTCGTCTTCCGACAACGATGAAGGTGGTGGAGCAGCTGCAAAGTGAGTGGGTGCGGTGTAGCCGGTGCTTCCCGGACTTGTATCGGCTGCGTGAGGCCCGTCACATAGCTCGGTCTCCTGGGAAGCCGCCTTCCATCCTCTGGCGGCCGAGAGTTGTGTGCAGAGAGAGCTGTCATTTGTGGTAGGAAGGGGACATCTCTGTGCACAGACTCGGGCTTCTTGGAGATGAGGAGCAGAGGTGAGACACCTCCTCATGGCTTCCCGGGCTGAAAATCCGCACCGTTCCAGCTGCGTGCGGCCTTGGGCCACTCCTCTGCTGGGGTGGAGTTTTGGGAAAATTGGTTTGTGTGACCCTTAGATGTGGTGAAGTTATCTGGTCAAGTGCTGCTGACCCTTACTCTCCCCTGGGCTGTGAGACCCCATCCCACCCCCAGAAAGCATTTTAAGTTAGACCCTGGTGGCTTTCAGTCTTGGCTCCTGGATCAAGGGGAACTCTGAATGTCCTCTCCTGAATTGGATCTAGCAACTCACATCTCAACTCAGCAGCTTGTAGACCGTTCCTGAAATCATGCCGTTTACCTGACCGGAACCACAGAAAGCTGCAATCCGGGTTGGAACTGGAGAGGAGTATTTTAAATGTGTGTCCCTGAGTAAATGAATTTTCAAATATGTAGTTTGTTAGAATCTGATCAAGAAAGTCTTAAATGCACTGTCTTCCTCCTCCTGTCAAATACCGTTGTTTTAAGAAACCTGATTCACAAACGGGAAGAAATGGGGAAAAGCAAGGGCCTACCATACTGCTGTGTCTCCTCTTCCTCATTGCTCCCTGGCTCGTGGCTGGATGGCCAGGGCCCCGTGGTACTCCATCGATAGAGATGGTTTCTCGTCTTCTGCGAACGCTCGGTGAGCGTAGAGCCTGAGGCCGGACGTCCCCTCTCCTCCTCTGTGGAGTGGGCGCGAGTGTCCGCTGACCTTGGGCGCAGCTACCGAGGGCTTTGCTGCCGTGCACGGCTGTGTGCTCCACGGAATGGTGGGGCATAACTCCGTGTGTAAGTGATTATCGTGGTGGTGCAGTTCTGCAATCCCAAGGCGAATCACAGGTTGTACCTTTGCACTTCTGAGTTAACCTTCTGGAAAGGGAGTATAGTGAAGATGTACTGGGTGTGACCCTCTGGGCCGGGGTCCAGGCTCGTGTGCAAACGAGAACAGCTGGTCACATCCCAGAAGCTCTTCCCCTCTGGAATTCGAAGGCACTGAGTATTATCTGTTGAAAATCACCTCGCGCCAGCACACCCAAGATGTCTGTGTGGCACATGTTTGGTCTAGCGAGGGACGCTTTTCCTAGTCAGCTGGGAGCAAGGCCCAAAGCAGGAGGGGGTGTGCCGTGTGCCCGGGCCCTGAGCTGCCTGCAGTGGTCCCCCACCTAGCTTGGCCAGCCACCCTGTGGGGGTGGTAATTGCTGGAGGGCTCCTCGCTTCTCTTGTGTACCCTCAGCTCTGCCCTGTCCCCAAAGGCTCAGGCCTCGTCGCCTCTCTGGCTCTGCCCCGCCTTGGTGCTTTCACGGTGCTCTCTGGAGGAGCTGTCGGAAGGTGGGCTCGCGTGTGGGGTGATGGGAAGTGTGGTGAAGCCTCAAATCCAGACATTGGGTAGCCTTGTGGGCCTATCAACACTTTAGTGTCCTTGAATCCCCATTTATCGTGATTAGCAGACATGTTAAAACAGAGAGGAGGGCGGGAAGGGAGAGGCTCTGGGGCCATACGCCAGGCAGAGCAGGACCCGGGGCCTTGCTGTGCGCAGGACAGGGTTTCACCCTACTGGCTCAGAAACTTAGCTGGAGCAGGAAGGCGTGACCTGCTTTACCTTTGGTTTGGATCTGAGTCGGGAGCTCTGGACCTGCGGCTGCCCTCTGGACGGTCTAGGGGGAAGGAGGTGCATTTAGCCAGACACAACCTGAGCGCTCGCGGTGCTCTGTGAGCACGGCGACAGCGCAGACCAGGCGCGGGCTCAGGCTGGCGTGGCCTGTGTTGGTGGCATGTTTTTAAAGGATGGTGCTGGTAGGTGACAGGACCATTACTGAATGAAAGTGAATTGACCTCTTCTCTCCGTCAAAGCATCCTACAAGTGAAAAAGACAAGTATTTTAAGTAGCAAAGAACATAAACGTGCAGTTCACAGAAGAAACACAGATGGTCAGGAAGCATGAAAGGATGTTCACTCTCCCTTTAAAAAAAAAAAAAGGAATGTTAAAACATAACAAAGTGCATTTTTGTGAAACATAAAGTTGGCAAACACATACTTTTAAAGATAAAGTACAGTAGATGCAAGATCTTGGCTCTCCTGGCACGTTCTCTGGAGCGTGGCTCCCTGCGCCGAGGTGAGCGTGAGGTGTGCTCTGTGCCCTAATTGTGGACAGCGGGGAAAGTGGGAGCCCTACGAGCGTGTGCTCACGGGAGAGGGTGTCTCAGGAGTCCTGAGGCAGGAACTTGCCTCCTGCCTGCCGCCCAGGTTCACGTGTGTGTGTGTGTGTGTGTGAGAGAGAGAGAGAGAGAGAGAGGTGCCGGGCATGGTCGGTGTGTGTGTGTGAGAGAGAGAGAGAGAGAGAGAGAGAGAGGTGCCGGGCATGGTCGGTGTGTGTGTGAGAGAGAGAGAGAGAGAGAGAGAGAGAGAGGTGCCGGGCATGGTCGGTGTGTGTGTGTGAGAGAGAGAGAGAGAGAGAGAGAGAGGTGCCGGGCATGGTCGGTGTGTGTGTGAGAGAGAGAGAGAGAGAGAGGTGCCGGGCATGGTCGGTGTGTGTGTGAGAGAGAGAGAGAGAGAGAGAGGTGCCGGGCATGGTCGGTGTGTGTGTGAGAGAGAGAGAGAGAGAGAGGTGCCGGGCATGGTCGGTGTGTGTGAGAGAGAGAGAGAGAGAGAGAGAGGTGCCGGGCATGGTCGGTGTGTGTGTGAGAGAGAGAGAGAGAGAGGTGCCGGGCATGGTTGGTGTGTGTGAGAGAGAGAGAGAGAGAGAGAGGTGCCGGGCATGGTCGGTGTGTGAGAGAGAGAGAGAGAGAGAGAGAGGTGCCGGGCATGGTCGGTGTGTGAGAGAGAGAGAGAGAGAGAGAGGTGCCGGGCATGGTCGGTGTGTGTGAGAGAGAGAGAGAGAGAGAGGTGCCGGGCATGGTCGGTGTGTGTGTGAGAGAGAGAGAGAGAGAGAGAGGTGCCGGGCATGGTCGGTGTGTGTGTGTGTGTGAGAGAGAGAGAGAGAGAGAGAGAGGTGCCGGGCATGGTCGGTGTGTGTGTGAGAGAGAGAGAGAGAGAGGTGCCGGGCATGGTCGGTGTGAGAGAGAGAGAGAGAGAGAGAGAGAGGTGCCGGGCATGGTCGGTGTGTGTGTGAGAGAGAGAGAGAGAGAGAGGTGCCGGGCATGGTCGGTGTGTGTGTGAGAGAGAGAGAGAGAGAGGTGCCGGGCATGGTCGGTGTGTGTGTGTGTGTGTGTGTGTGTGTGTGAGTGTGAGTGAGATGCTGGGCATCCTCTGTGTGTGTGTGTGTCTGTGTGTGAGTGAGATGCCCGCCATGCTTGGTAGGCCTGCCCCTATTCCCGCCTGCTTGAATACCTCAGCGGCATCTTGGCCCTGGAGCTGGGGTGGGAGGCCGGGGCTGTTGCTCTCACGGGTGCTCCTGAGCCCCGTCTGCGTCCCTGCTGGCCCAGGAGTCCCGGGGCCTCAGAGGCTGCTGTCCACGCAGTGTGCTTACGTCAGGGTGTGTGCATACCTGTGTGCCTGAGTGTCTGTGCTTGCACCACGTGTCGCCTCTGTGTTTGGCTGTCATCACTGACGCTTTTAAATGGACGTCAGAAAGTCCGTTGGGAGAGAACGTGAATGTAATTTGTATGCTCTGTGGGGTCATTTGTGTGGATTGCTGTTTCTTGTTCCCGTGCACGTGGGTGCGGTACCGGGTCCAAGCAGCATCTGTCGGGTGTAGACCCGCTGTGGACCCTGTGGGACCGGATCTGGGCTGTGGAAGGTCCCCGTCGGTGCCCGAGGGCCTGTGCACCCATGTGAGGACTCAGGCCCCGGCCTCCCGTGGCAGGTCATGCTGCGCTGGGCGTGGATGGGAAGCGTCTGGGTTGTTTGTGAACCGTGAGCTGGTGCGTGAGCTCAGTAAGCGATAGACAGTGTCCGTGGTGTCAGAGCACCGTGTCCGTGTCAGAGACACTGAAGAACCTGGTGGCCCAGGGAATGTGCACCTTCCAGTGCACCTTTTGCCATGAAACGGTAGTGCTGTTGGGCTGTTCGGCTTCTACCCTGTGTCCTTTCAGGCTCCTTTCCCAAAGACACGGGTGGTTCACAGAGAGAACCACGTCTTCCCCGGCCCGGCGGCTCCCGGCCCCGGACAGGCTGAACACGGCTGTGGGTTCTTCCTTCCGGAGCCCTGCGCTCTGTCTTGTGCCAGACGGGTAGCAAACCTTCTGTCTCCTCGTAGAAATAATTCTGAGGTACTTTTCTATGTCGGTAAGACTTAATAAACTTCTGTGCCATCGCAGGAGGGGGTCTGCACGTGTCCTGGCCGTGCAAAGACCCGGGTGGGCATTTTGTGTGGAGCTCGTCTGCCTCTCTTAGGTGTCGGCGCCCTCCCTCGTGGGCGGAGAGGTGTGAGGAGTCCTGGCAAATGCGCGAGAGGCGCACACGGACGCCAGCCCCATCTGGCTGCTGCGTGGGAATTGGACCACCACCTCCTCTGTTCCCAGCTTCTTGTGAGGAAGCCTGAGCGTGTGACATGAGCTTAAATCGGAGCCTAAGGAGACTGCACCTGCTGCAGTGTCGTGGGTCCAGCTCCCAGCTCCCCTGTCCCGGAGCCGCGCCCTCTGCTCTGCGGTGGGAGCCCCTGGCTGCGGGCCTCAGAGCTCTGCAGGTCTGCGGCGGGGACAGGTGTGCATCCGGGCTCCTCCTACCGCGAGCTGGGGAGCACACAGACGTGAAAATGTACTGCTCGCGCTTGTTGCAGGCCATCTGCACTCACGGACCACATCTGTGACTTCCCGTGCACACTGGATACTTCTGCTGGAGATTGGATCTTTTACCTTTCTCTCCTGTTTTGTTGTTTCCCATCTGGTTTCATTTGCCTTTGCTGTTTCTTTGCTGTTGACAAGTCAGTCAGCTCGTGGTCAGTGCCCCATCAGGGCAGCCTGCTCCCGTGTAGTGGGGGCGGGAGTGAGAAGTCAGTGTGGTGGGCCAGCCGCCCTCCCCCGTGGTGCGCACGCACCCCAGAACCCCCATCCCGCCGACTGGACCCGAGTGGAGGAGGGGACCCAGTGGGAAGGGTGCTGTGCTGTCTCCCGCAAGCTCTGGTGCAGGATGGCCCCAAGTGTCCACCCGCAAAGTGAGGCCCACAGAGCCCAGTGGTGTGGTGCTGGCCTTCGTCCTCGCCACCGTCCTGGGTATGTTGATGGCTGCGTACAGCCCCTCTGCCGTGCGTGGGTCCCTTCTCCCTGAGCCTGACTCCTGTCAGCAGGATTTGGCATGAGCATGCAGGCTTCCCGTGGCCTGTGTGGGGCCCAGCAGGTCTCTCCAGGGCGTGGCCGGCGACAGGGTGCCGTTCTGAGGAGTTGTGGGGAGTGGAACCCAACTGCGTGTTCTTCAAGGCAAGGCATCTGTCATATGGCCAGTAGCTTGTTTCACGTTGTAAAGTGACATAGTCATCCTAGTGAGATGTTCAGCACTTTAGAGAAACTGGCTGTTGTCAAGATGCTTTTCAGGCAGAATTTCAGGTTTTATAGTATGATTATTAGGAGACTGTGAGATCATCTAGATTATGACATTACTGTTAATTTGGTAACCACTCTGCTTGGGTGCTCGCTGCCCTGGGGCCCATCTCATGAGGTTCACATGCTTACAGGCCTGCATGTGTAACGAGTCCCCGTGTTGAGCTTTGTGTCGCGTGGAGGAGAAGTCAGGTTTATGCTGTCTTCACCTTACACCTTTAGGCTGCAGTTACATGATTCGTTCCTTTAGCCACTGGGCTCCAGCTCGGCAGTGGCTGTGAGTGCTTATCTTCGTGGAACGTATAATTGAGTGATGGAGATGGACAGTAATTCAGTGCCAATGTGACGCATGCCGTGAGCGACTCGGCTGTGAGAATAGCAGAGACGGGCGGGTAGGGAAGCCTGCACTGAGGTGACGTGGCTGCCAAGGCCTGCAAGATGAGGCATCACAAATAAGAACCTGTCTGTCATGAAGAAAGGAGCTGGAAGTCCACCAGAGTGTGAGATCCCTCTGCCTCACCAAGGACTTGTATCCAGAATAGGGGACTTCCTAGAAGTCTTAAGAAGAACATTTTGCACGTTTTCTGCAATGGAGAAAGCATATGGATTATTTGTACAGGCAGCCCCAAGAGAAGATGTCACACGTGGAGAGGTGCTCATCTCCTTCGTCATCAGGGAAATGCAGACCAGACCATGTGGGGGTCACCACATCCCGAGAAAGGCTGAGGTGGGCGCCACAGGAGACCCAGCGTGTCAAGGGTGGGAGCTCCTAGGATGTCTTGTGGGCTGGACTGTAGCCCTGATGGTGGCGTGCTCTCCCTGGAACACGTCCAGCAGGGAGGCTGAACCAGCATGGCGGGCAGGAAGATGGCTGAGTCCAAACCGCGGGCCACAGGAAGTGCACAGCTGCACCGTTCCAATTTTGTGGCGCTCGAAGCCTAGGGAAGGCTGTGTTTGCTGTTAGAAGTAAAGCAGCCGATGTCCTTGGGGAGGAGGTCTGGATCAGGGCAAGGAGGGGCCGCCTGGTGCGTCAGCCCTGTCTCAGTTTGGCTGCCCACACGTGTGCTCAAATTATGGCCACCCATTAAGCTGTTCACTTGTAACTCATGCAGTTTTTTTTTACAGGTATGTTATACCTAATTGTTTAAAATAGTAATTAATGGATGTTATATCTCTTTATAAAATTTGTAAGCACTTGGGCACCTGGGTGGCTCAGTCGTTGAGCTGCCTTCAGCTCAGGTCATGATCCCAGGGTCCTGGGATCGAGCCCTGCATCGGGCTCCCTGCTCGGCGGGAAGCCTGCTTCTCCCTCTCCCTCTCCCCCTGCTTGTGTTCCCTCTCTCGCTGTGTCTGTGTCAGAAAATAAAATCTTTAAAAAAAACCAAACTTGTAAGCATTTAAGTAATTTGTTCCAAAGTTTCAGTAAATAAAGGTCATTGACTTCTTAGTGAAAAAGTACGTAGGCAGCTCTGTTTGTGCCGTGTTCTAGACACTTCAGTGCTGCCAACTTTTGCTTCCCAGTGCTTGGAATGTGTGCTCTACATGTGTGGTGGGGCTGTCCTCTCCGTCTCCCACTCAGGTGTAGGGTCTGTGGGCTCACATCCTGAGCCCTGCTGCAGCCTCTCCTCCACCATGGCTGCTTTTGTCTCGAGTTTAAACAGAATGATCGTTATGCTCTCGGAGTACTTCCATGTCCTGTGGTGCCGCAGCTCATCACTAGGGCTCCTTCTGGTTTGGCAGAGCTGTGGGCTGAAGGCGCACATAGGAGGAGCGGACCTGCACAGAGCAGTGCTTTCTGCGTCCTTGCTGATGACCAGGAACCTGGACGCCGGGCAGCTGTCCAGGTGCCCCGTCCCGTGGCTGGGACTGAGGAGCCGAATGGGCTCTGAGAGACACAACGGGGGGCACGACCCTTGGTTTACGATGGGCAGCCTGCTTCTCGTCTCTCCTTTTTGCATTTTTTTGTTTTGTTCTGTTTTGTTTTGGTAACAACTAAAATGAAGTCAGTTGGAAGATAGGAAAATTCGTGGGTCTTTTTTTTTTTAAAGATTTATTTATTTGCTTGAGAGAGAACACACTCATGAGCTGGTGGGTGGGGGTGTGGCAGAGGGACAAGCAGACTCCTCGCTGACTCCCTGCTGACTGCAGAGCCGATGCGGGGTTGATTCCAGGACCCTGAGATCATGACTTGAGCCGAAATCAAAAGTTGGACTCTTAACCAACTGAGCTGCCCAGGCATCCCAGGGAAATTAGTGGGTCTTAACAAATCTCCATCTGTCCCGTGGGTCTGTTAGAAAGTCAAGTCTGGTAAAAGCGCTCTTCCCTGGCAGGCCTTGTGGCCAGCGTTGGTTTTAGAAGCGGGTTTTGGCGTGGGGAGGGATGACGACGGAAGGCTCCCGTCTGCAGGGCTGTGCCTCAGCACCAGATTCCCAGCTTCCTCCAGGGTAGCGCTTTTCACGAGTTTGCCCCGGGACCACAGTAAACTTTCTTTTGTGTTGTGGTCTATAATAACAAGTGAAGAAAAGATGTATGCGATAATGTCATGTGTCCCACATTTACTGCATTCTGTTCCATTTTAAAATGCTTGAAAAAATGCTGGTTAGGGGCGCCTGGGTGGCTCAGTCGGTGAAGCGTCTGCCTTCGGCTCAGGTCATGATCCCAGGGTCCTGGGATTGAGCCCCGCATCGGGCTCCCTGCTCAGTGGGGAGCCTGCTTCTGCCCCTCCCCCTGCTCATGTTCTCTCTCTCTTGCTCTCTCTCTCTCAAATAAATAAATAAAATCTTTTAAAAATGCTGGTTAAGGGGCGCCTGGGTGGCTCAGTTGGTTAAGCAACTGCCTTCGGCTCAGGTCATGATTCTGGAGTCCCGGGATCGAGTCCCACATCGGGCTCCCTGCTCGGCAGGGGGTCTGCTTCTCCCTCTGACCCTTCCCCTCTCATGCTCTCTGTCGCCCATTCTCTCTCTCAGATAAATAAATAAAATCTTTAAAAAAAAAAATAAAAATAAAAATGCTGGTTAAGCCCACTGAATTGTTTTCCTGAGCTGCTAATGGGTCACAACCTACAGAGTTTTCAAGTTGCTGACTGACATGCCTCGTTCTGGCCTGTGAGCCCCTCCGTGCTCTTCCCCATCCCTTTCCAGGCCCTAGTTGCTGCTTTGTCACTTGAAGCCATTCCCCAAATAAGACTGTGCTGTCCGTTTGTTCTCTGAACCCACCTCTGGCTTCCCTGATGAGTCTCCCTCGCCGGTGCTCCTGCAGCCTCTCTGAGAACAGGCCAAGCGCCCCGTGTATGGTCTCTCAGCGCCTCATAGCTTACGTGTCTGTATGAATTATGAGTGACACTCGATCCACATGACATGTAACCCTCCCCTGCCTGATCGCTGTCAGTTCAATGGGATTGTTTTATCCTGTCTCCACGACGGCTGAGCCTCCTCCATTGGTCCCCTCCGTGGTCGTCCCTGGGCCTCTTTGGGCCCTGTGCTGGGTTCGGTGCTCCGTGTTTTCTGGAGAGTGGGGTCGCTGCCCCACTGAGCAAGCAGAGAGTGTTCCCAGTGCAGGGCTCTCTCTGGCGGGGGTTTGCTGGGGGAGCCGAGGTCCGTAGAGCCGGTCTGTGGGCTCGGTGCAGGCTGTCTTGTCGTGGCCGGTGTGATGGGACGCAGACGCTAATCGGTAACCGTGTTCCTTTTGTTTCTGTTCAGCCACATCAGTGGGAACAAGATTGGCTGGGACAAGACGGGGAGCCACGGGGAGCCACAAGCTCGGGGAGACCCAGGAGACCAAACAAAGGTAGTAGCTCGGCTTTTATTCCTTCAGATCTTGACTCTTTGAGCATGTGATGTTAGGGCTTGGTTTGAAGCAAAGTGCTGTTTTTTTAAGCGTGTTGTAATAGACACTGGCAGGTGGGAAGGCAAGGGGGCGTCACACACTTTGGGGACGAGGGGGGGGTCACAGACTGGCGGGGGGGTGTCAAGGACAGTGACTGGGGGATGGGTCCCAGATGTCGTTGCGGGGGAGGGGGTCCCAGACGTCAGTGTGAGAGGGGGTCCAAGATGTCGTTGCGGGGGAGGGGGTCCCAGACGTCAGTGTGGGGGAAGAGGGGTCCCAGATATCAGTGTGGGGGAGAGGGTCCCAGATGTCAGTGTGAGAGGGGGTCCAAGATGTCGTTGCGGGGGAGGGGGTCTCGGGTGTCAATGTCGGGGAGGGGGTCCTGGACGTCAGTGTGGGGGAAGAGGGGTCCCAGACATCAGTGTGGGGGAGGGGGTCCCAGACGTCAGTGCGGGGGAGGGGTCCCAGACATGGGGGAGAGGGGGTCCTGGACGTCGGTGCGGGGGAGGGGGTCCCAGACATGGGGGAGAGGGGGTCCCGGACGTCGGTGCGGGGGAGGGGGTCCCAGATGCACGGGGGAGGGGAAGGCGACAGCTCCTGTCTTCCACAGGCTGGGCGGGGCCTACTGGAAAGCCTCCTGTCCGCTGGTACACACTCCTGTCAGGACTTAGAGCCTTGCAGAGCCCTCATCTCCTGCAGGGTTTTGTGGGGATTGAATGAGGAATCACTTCGAATGTACACGTTAGAAATGAAAGTAAAGTTCATTCCGTTCCCCCTTTTATCTGCCTCCCCCTGTTGCTAGTGACCCCTAGCATAGCCTCCTGCTGCAGAGCCATACCTGTGCCCGCACGTGTTTGTACACAAGGTGACGCCGTGTCGGGAATTCGTGTAAGGCTCCGGGTACTCTCGCTGTTGAAGGCTCATCCTGTGCATGAGCAACAGAAATGCTCTGTGGATGCCTGTTATTTGCAGAGCATCTTCCAAAATTTTCAGCTGCTTGTGTCTCTGTTCTGTGAATGGAGAGTATAGAAAACACTTATGGATTATCCTTGAGTTTTTTTTAAGGCCAGTTCTGGTACTTTGTGTTTTAAAGGATAAAATTAAGCACTTAAGTACATACCACTGTAAAGAATATGTTTTGTTTCAAAACAGAGAAATGTATATTCCTTAGATTGACACGAAATCAAGCAATAAGCAATTATTATTTCCAGCATTTATCATGAGAAAGAATAAAACCGTTTGTTATGCAAATAATAATTGATCTCAGTAAACACTTTGGACTTCGCTAAATTCATGAAGAGAAAGTGAAGGGTGTCCCTCTGCAGACTTCCCTTTCCCCAGCCCGCTTCCTGCAGCCTTCCATCCCTGAGCCCCACGTGGGGCCCACTCTCCCCTCTGCAGCTTGTGCACGTTCTGTGCTTTGGCGATTGGTTGTTACAGGATGGATATTTTTCACTTAATGCTATCCTACGTTCATATTTCTGTGTCATTATGTAAGGATCTGACTCATCAGTTTTAATGGAATTAGTTTGTTTTTTGCTTTACTTTTTAGTAAGCAGCTCCCTGTGTATACTTAATTTGGGGCGTTATGATGACCTGGGTTTGGGTTTCTGTCTGTTCTCTGAACGCCAGCTGTGGTGGTGAGGAGTGGGTGTGAGCCGCGGTGCTGCGAGTTCCTGGGCAGTGACACAGTGTCTCTGAGCGTCCCCTCCCATTTCCACACAGCGAGCAGGGGGGGACACGGTGGCTGCCCGGGGGTCAGCAAGCACAGAAGGCCACTCCCACCCTTAGGGGCCCCTGGGAATAGTGTGGCGGGGTCACCCACCCCCACCCAGGCTCGGGGGGCCACTCCCACTCCCTCTCTTTGGGGAGGGGTCCTCTGCACGAGACACACAGTGAAAGGAGTGGAAACATGACCTGACCCGTTCTCCCCTGTCGCCCATGGCTCTGCAGACGGAAGGCTCATCCACTGCCTCCTCGGGCAGCCAGCTCGCTGAAGGAAAGGGGAGCCAGATGGGCACTGTGCAGCCGATCCCGTGCCTCCTGTCCATGCCCACCCGCAACCACATGGACATCACCACACCGCCCTTGCCCCCGGTGGCGCCCGAGGTACTGAGAGTGGCGGAGCATCGGCACAAGAAGGGGCTGATGTACCCCTACATCTTCCACGTCCTGACAAAGGTACGGGTGGCCGCTTTCCATCTGACCAGGCACCTGAAACGGACTGCATTTCCCCATTCCTAAACGTTGAGAGAAAAGGCAAAAATGCGTACCTGTCAACGCACAAAGAGAAGAACGTGGGAAAGGGTTATTTTCCCCTTCGGTTTGATAGGAAATAGTTTTGAGATGTGTAATTAATGGCACATCATGTTATTTTTCTGACTTGTGATTTTATTTTCATTTCTAATTTTAAAATTTTCTGTACCATATTTATACCATAGTGTGAGGTTTAATTAGCTGTCACGTGCACTGCCTGTCTTCTCTGTCATCTGTCCTAGAGCACCCCTGTGGAGTGGCGGACAGCGCTCCGCATCCTCGGGCTTGTCGAGTGCAGCTTATAGCCCTTCAGCAGAAAATCGAACACAGGACTGTGTGACATGCTAACAGTCAGAAAATGTGATTTTGTGTTTATACAGTATCAGGATTTCACTTTATTAGTGTCTTACCAAACATATGCTTCAATAGATATCCAGTGTGGCATCGTTTTTGAATCTTGGTGTCTCGAATGGATCTATGTGTCCATTTAAATTTTCTCAGTGACTTGTAGTCTTTCTGTTGATGTTTATGGCCCTAGACCCACGATTTAACATGTAACCTCGGTGACCAGATTTCTCATGTGGATGGGTTTATTGCCATCATGTATTTTTAACATGTTTTCATCAGTGTCTGTACCCCCACAGATAATCAGACATTTTTCTCCCTGTTTTCTGCAATCCATCTGTGCTTTGTAAGGTGGGGTCAGTAAGTGCACAAGCCCCCCTGCCCCACAGCACCCCGAGCCGGACTGCGACCGTTAGCTGGCTGACCCGAGCATCGCTCCCTCGGTGTCAGTCCAAGGGCACCCAGAGTTTTATGTTTAAACCGCAGTCGCCTCCAGGTGTCATGCACTCTGTGATACGGGTCTGCACGTATGGTATCACTTTTCAGATTACGGTTGTGAGGTAAACATTTTATTTTTCAGGGGCAACGCATGTTGTAAGGGTAAGTGGAAAGTTCCTCTCGCGGGAGGATTTCCCGAGTTTAAAGGGACCTAGGTTTGGGGGAGATTGCGCCCTTTCCCCGTGGGGTTATGTGGGCTGTGAGGCCCTGGACCCCTGTGCTTCTGCCCTGCTGCTGTGGTCTACTCGGGGGCAGGCTGAGTGACAGACGGCCTGTCCTCTTCCACCACTCCCTCATCTCAAGGGCAAATATTGATAAAGTGACTGTGGTTGAGAAAAGTAAATGATTATCTCTTCAGATTTTAAAATGCCACCTACCATTTTTCTGTATGTCAGGGCAGGCTTAGCGTGTCAGGCATGCTGTTTGCTGTGAGCTACGTGGCTCTGGTATTAAATTGTCAGGCCGACGTGTCTTCAGTGAGGCGAGAGCTTCACACTCACGCAGGCAGCCGGCTGAGCCAGGGACCCGGAGAGAGTGCCCACCGCACTCTCTCTCACATAAATCTATGTGAAGAAAGAGCAAAGGCCAGGGAATTACTGAAAGAGTAGGTAGTGATAAATTTAACAGACATTGAAGGTCATATGTATACTCTTATGTCATGAACATTCCTAAATAAAGTTCCTGCAAAATCTCTCGAGATGTACCTTGATGCCATAGAATGTCGGAGACGGGGCCACAGAGGTCTTGCCACCACCTCAGGTGTGGATGCCCAGCCCCTTGTCTCGTGCCGTGTTGGCTGCGGGATGTGAGCAGAGTGGGCCTTCCTTCGAGGGCTGCCCCAGCGGCTGTGCGTGCCCCTCATTCAGGAGGCACGTCTCCCGAGTCCTGGCACATGCTGAAATTGTGCAGAATGAGGGAGGCTGCAGGGCGTGCTCGTTGGGAGACCATGTACGCACATGCTAACGTTTTATGGAAGAGCTTGGTAAAGACAATTTGACCATTTTATTTTCAGGATACTCATTTCTTGGATTTCACATAGGTCATTAAAAATTATGAATTTCATTACATATGACCATCTTGACTCATAAGTAAAATTTGCAAGTTCTCAGCATTTTCTATTCTATTTGTTGTCTGCTCTTATCTGTCCAGATTGGTTCAAAGATTTCGGGGTCGTCTATGTGGTTTCCTTATGCTCTTGGTTCCAGGTTAAAGATGAAACCATGTAGATTTTATTTTGACTCTTTGAGCGCATGTTTTGACAACCCACTAAATGAACTCTCCCTAACACCCCACTGCACGCAAGTGGTTAAGCAATTGATTTGGAATAGAATTGCAATGTCGTTAACTGGAGATAATGCAGTGTATTTCTGTGAGTTTGTTGTAAATTCAACATGAAAAATGTGCAATATTATTCTGCTTTCTTCCATGCAAAGGGTGAAATCAAAATTGCTGTTTCTATTGAAGATGAAGCCAGCAAAGACCTGCCTCCCGCCGCCCTGCTCTATAGGCCAGTTCGCCAGTATGTTTACGGAGTGCTGTTTAGCTTGGCAGAAAGCAGAAAGAAAACTGAGAGACTTGCTTTTAGAAAGAACAGACTTCCACCAGAATGTATGTACTGTGAAATCCATTGTTTGTTTTCCTCGGTACCTCGTAACCTCTTGTGCATTTTCCAAAGCCTCAGAGGATCGTGACTGAGTCTGCCCCGAGCGTCCCCACGCAAGACGGTGGGCTCCACGGGGTCCTTAGGACAGGAGGACCAGCCCCAGGCTGTTTTCCTCAGTAATGTTCCAGTCATGCTGTGTATTTGGTAAAACATGTGCACTTTAAACTGGATGTTGATCTGGAAACAGTCCGGACGGGCACCCTCTCCTGTGGCAAGCGCGTCCCAGGCAGGGCGACAGTGGCGTGTGCTCCGGTATCTGGTCCGTGTTCCTGGGGAGGCCCTCACTCCGTGTGGCTGCTTCTGTGCGGGTGTCGTGTGCCCGTGCACAGCCCGCAGCAGACAGGGCCCTGGTCACTGTCCCCCTCGAGGACTCCAGCTGATCGACCCTGGGGTGGAGGGGAAGTGCAAAGACGGAAGGTGCTGTTTGACAGGTTGGCAAAAGCTGAGGTCAGAGCATGCATTTTCCATCTTCCAATGGGGCAGCGTAATATTTGGGGAGAACCGTGTCTATCTTAGGTTATTTTATTTACTAATGTAGGAGATGTTAAAAGTCACTGTATATTTATTAGGAAATATAGAAAAGTTTCCCAAAACATACAGTCTAAAATAAGAATATCCTGACCTGTGGACATTGTGGATGACCAGAGCATCGCCTCAACTAAGACTGTTTAGGGACAGATCCCCTGTGTGTGCAGCGGGTCAGAGCAGGCCTGGTGGCATGCCGCAGCTGAGCTGTGCTCAGGGACGCACGTGACGGTCTTACCTTTGGACTCTGAACTGGAGAGATTCTAGCAATTCTAAAAGCTCGTTCCATAGGTTCTGACGTTTTCTGTTTCTGATTACTACGCTGCAGCGTGGTTCAGTAAGCCTTAAAATGAAGCGCCTCCATGCCCTGACCTGAGGGTGGCCACTGAGCTCTGTAGCTGCCTATAGCTAATGCGTCTGCCTCCTCGCCTGGGGCTGGAGGCCCCGCGGGAAATACTGAGTGTTGTCAGTGGACTCTACCGCGCCGGGACGGCCCTGGTGGACACATCCTCTTTCTCGCTTCGCACAGGGTTGGCCAGTGTTCTGCACCGGCCGGCGCAGGCCCTGCAGCTGCGACCTCCGTTCCAGGGCCGTGGCCCCTTGCTTCTGCCTTGGCCTAGACTGCCAGGTGCTGCAGAGTGCTGGGCAGCCCCATTTCCTGCTGTGCCCTCGGCTCCGGAGCACAAGTCTGGCTTTCGTGGTGAAAGCTGTTCTCTTCCTCATTTGGTTATGTTCCAGAAACAGTTCTCTGTATTTAGCACACTCCTGGGAGTTTTCCAGGATGGGTCCCCTCTGCAGCGCCCACAGCTTTGTAGAGCAGTCCAGGTGGGCTGCTGAGCTCTGTGTGCACCTCAGCGGTGGGCAGGTGCGCTCTTCCCATCTCGGGAGTTCTGTGTCACAGGTGAGCTGCGGGTGCCAGGGACGGCAGGAAGTCAGGGGGTCTCTGCCCTGCTGCAGGTGTGCGGTGCAGCCCTGTGCCATGCAGCATGCGCACCCCCTTGTTGCTTGCTCCGCACCTGGGCGGTGCAGGTGCCCGACTGGGCCCTGAGCAGGCAGTAGGGGATGCCGGAGGCACGGGATGGTGCTCGCTGCACAGACCAGCACCCTCTGGTCATAAGCAAGAGAGCAGTGCCCTGTGGTGCAGGGCTGGGCGTGCACGCGCACCACGCTGGTGGGGCTTGGCGCTTGTGGGGAGAGGACGGGTGGGGGGGGTGTAGGGACAGGACAGTGAAGAAGGGAGGAGTGGTACAGATGAGCTCTGTGAGCTCTAAAGCTCTTGTGCATGGGGGCGTGTGGACTGGCTGAGTTTCTTTTATATGTATGTATTTTTTTTTTTAAGATTTTTAAATTTATTTTGAAAGAGAGAGATCTGGGGAGGGGGGGCAGAGGGAGAGGGAGAATCTTGAGCAGACTCCGCACCAAGCATGGAGCCTGACGCGGGGCTCTATCTCACGACCCTGAGATCATGAACTGAGCCGAAACCAAGAGTCAGACACCTAACTGAATGCGCCTCCCAGGTGCCCCCCGGCTGAGTTTCTGGGGGAGGTTGGTGCTGAGCGCATTGTAGTTTTTCTGCTCAGGCGACGAAAGAAAGTGGGTTCTCACTTTTCTGTCAGTCACGGGGAAACCACTGAAGGGTGGGGAAGGGTGGGACATTTCTGTTCAGGAGGGTGGGCTGGGTAGGGACAGGCGGCTGAACGGAGGCAATGGGAAAGCAGCTGTGAACCAGCCCTGGGACGTCAGTGGCACCTAGAAAAGTGTGATTCACGTGGGTTACAGGTAACGGTGAACCTCTAGGTGGAAAGATGTGTCCATTTGACCTCTGAGTTTACAGGTTAAGAGACCGTTGTTAGCTCTGTAATGAGTGGCTTTAGAACCCAGGTCTCTTTGGTCTTTTTGGGGACCTGATACACTTGAATTTGTTTCATGCATTGGTTGTCTTAATGAGGGGAAAACAGCCTTAGAAAAGGTTCTTAGGTCAGTAATGCATGCTCTTTATTTGCTGGTGATCATGCTAACTGGAGCACCAGCTCTCCACAGGGAAGAGTTTTGTCCTTAGGAGCTTTTGTGAGCCTTGAGCCTCAACGCTGGGAGCTTACTCAGAGCAAACCTTGTGTGAGAGAGGAACGTGGTGACCTTCACCTCTCATTACAGTGCATTATGATTGTTCCCTGAGGACTGCTCCCTGAAGCCCGCTCTTAGATCCCAGCTGACTCAACGCAGATGTGGTGATGCCCCTGCCGTGGGTTTCCCGCCTGAAACATGTCATAAGTGATTGCGCATTTTGGTGTTCTTAGGGAGGAAGCCCTTGGGGCTGTGGATGAGGTGCGGTTGTTGTTGCTGCTCAGGAGTTCCCGGTTGATTAGGTTTGAAAGTTGAGTCTGTTGAAACCATGATTTACCCGTGGCCACTCTTAGACCATCTGTGGATGAAATGAGGTCAGTGGTACTTTGCAGGAGATTCATAAAGCCCTGACCGTGCACCATGAGGTCTCTGGGGCAGGTTTGTTTCTCAGCTGCCTGCTGGCCCCGCCGTCCACTCCGTGGGTCCCAGGTGAGCCCGCCGTCTGTGGCAGGTGAGGAGGCTCCGGGTCCAGCATGGTGTCAGCGTGATGTTGGTTCGATGTGCTCGCCGTGACAGCTGGGGGCTCCCCAGGAGGGCTTTGTTGTCAGAACCAGTCAGAGGACCCGTGAAGTCTGAAGGGTTGTTTAAAAATATTGAACTCTCACCACATTTAAGACCTGTATCCATTTGGAAATGCAGTCTCTCTCTCTCTCTCTTTTTTAAGTAGGCTCCATGCCCAGCATGGAGCTCATTGCCGGGCCTGAACTCATGACCCTGAGATCAAGACCTGAGTCAAGATCAAGAGTCAGACACTTAACTGACTGAGCCACCCAGGCGCCCCGGAAATGCAGTCTCTTGATCAAGACACAGGATAAAGCGTTTCATAATCTGTAACAAGTGCTCTAGTGCTCGTGTGATTTTAGCGAGTTTCATTTTTAAAGTCATATGGTTAAAGCGGGATATCCACCCTCAGATCCTTAAAAACTCTGGCCTGTGAAAGTCATACTGAATTACATGCTGGCAGTTTATTTTCTGTGTGTCCATCCCTGGGTTCCATTGTCTGCTGTTAGGAAATTCATCAGAAGATTATTTATTATGACAGTTAGCTGCTCAAAGTCACCGACGGGGGCGCTCCAGGCCCCTCCAGTGGGCCACGTGGAAGACCGCAGACCTGGCACAAGCGATTTGCCCCATATTCTGGATGGGGACAGTGGCAGTTGCTGGGATCTGCCTTTATGGCTGCTGGCTCTTGGGTGGGGCCTGGGGACAGTTGTCCGGCTGGAGGCTTGGAGCATGAAGCTCCCGCCCTGCTGGTGGCCCCAGGCTTGCTGCCCCCTGGGGGTGCCCCTCAGCTGTCCCTCACCCCGCCAGGGCAGTCAGGAGGGGCAGGAAGAAAGGGGGTCTGGTTCCAAAAAGACTGCAGGGTAACAAGACTCCTGGCCACGGTGGAAGAGGTAAAAATCCAGGAAGTAAAGCCCAGTGATGGGCACATTTTCAAATTATTGTCCCCTTAGAAAAACTAGCCTCAGGACTCCCCAGGACGTCAAAATTAAGTAAGAGAAACAGGCTTCTAGAAAGTGAAGGGACATAAGGTGCAGACACAGGAGATGAAAGTCTCCACTTTCTAAATAGGAAAAGCCAAAGGAAACCTGGATTTCTTCGTGGTGCAGTTTGCTTTTGCTTTAGAAATTTTGTTTGTGCCAAGTAATTGGTTCTACTGATTAAAAAGGAGTAAAATTAAATTGGTTCACTGTGGATTATATTATAGAACAGAATAATATGACCAATATTAGTGCGTTGTTTTAATATGTGTGAAATTTGGTTATCATACACATTTCCCCTGTGATTTTGTGAAGGCTGTTTATATTTATCTGAGTTTCCTTACTCTACAAAGCTTTCCAGGAGTAGCATTAGCGACTGCCTTTTCCTCAGCGACCTGTGAGCAGCGGCTCCATGTGGCAGGTCGTGGCCCTCCTTCAGAGCCGTGTTTGTCCTGGGTCCCTGCCCTCCTGGGTCTGACACACCGGGAGCGGCGTGCGCAGGGGCAGGAAGCGGGCGTAGTCGCGGGCGTGTCGGGAGCACCGCGCTCTGCGGCCTGGGGGGCCTCGCGCCGTGTGCTAGAGGGCGCCCACACACGTTTTCGCACCAGGGAGCGGGCAGCCAGCTGGGCCGCGCCCCTCACGTGTCCACTCCTGTGAGGAGGCAGGTGCAGCTGCCATTTGCCCAGTGTTCTGTTTCGGCATAGATGCAGAAGAACCAGGTTTTGTTTTTACTTACTGTGTGGTTTTGTTGCTTCTCTGCGCCGTGAGGCTCAGCAGGCGCGGCAGCCCCCCTCCCGACGTGCGCGCACACGCCTGCCCGCAGACCGCAGGCCCGGTTGGCTTGCGCCCCTCCTCCCTACGTGCGCGCACACGCTGCCCGCAGACCGCAGGCCCGGTTGGCTTGCGCCCCTCCTCCCTCGGCCGTGCACACTCGGCCGGGGCGGGCGTGGCTAGCGCTCGCGGTCGCCGGCCCTGGGCGTGGGCGTTCTGCATCGCGCGCTCTGCCGGCAGCCACCGCCGGCTGGTTGGAGTTGGCTCACGAAATGAACATTTTCCTCATTCCTGGCCTGGGACGGCGTCAGAACAGATTGGCAAGGCAGCTGGCTGCCCTGGGCTTCCGTGCGGCCGTGCCTGGCGTCCGAGGGGGCTGCTGGGTCCTCGCCAGCAGCTCAGGTGTGACAGCGTGGTAGGTCCCAGCCTGTACTTTGAGGAGGTGCTTCCCGTAAAGAAGGCGCATTGTAGACGAGGCCTCTAGCAGGACAGAAAACCAGCACCCCGGGGTGGTTTTTGCCGACGTAAATGTCGCTTGAGCGTGAGGGAAGGAAGACAGTCTCCCGTTCAGTGTTTTCAGTTCTGCCTGAAAGGGTGAGTTTTTCTGTCGGTGGAAAAGCTGAGGTGAATGTTCGCTGATGGCGTCGCGGCAGGGTTTCTGGGCATGAGGGCGTGTCTTACACAACGTGGGGTCGTCGCGGCCATGCTGATCTATCACAGTGCTGTTGTCTGAGTGGCAGACGTGTGTGCCCAGGGGGCCCGTAATACCCCGGCTTCCCCATGTGTGATCCCCACGTAACCAGTGCTTTTGGCAAACACAGGAGCCCAGAGGTTGTGCTGTTGGCGCCTCTCCTTCTGATTGTCCCTGCGAGTGGAGTCACAGAGCCTGAGCCCTCCGTCCCGGGCGGGTGCGTGGATGGGGACATGCACACAGGGACGGCTGCGCGTCACCTGGAAACTGCCGTCCCTGGGATCCTTTATCCGCACTGGGCTGTGATGAGTTAACTGTGGTCAGCCTCACACAATGTAGCTTGTAGCCACATAACAGGCAGGAGGTGCCTGTGTTTCCTTCTCAAGGTTGCCTTAGGGTGAGTCCTCGGCCCCTTTCTGTGGTACCTGGTCCCAGGGCTGGGCCTCAGGGTTTGAGGACACCCTGGGTCTCGCGTGGCACGTGGCGGTTGGCCCCTGAGCCTCCCCTGCCTCCTCAGCTCCCCACCCCCGCCTGGTACATAGAAGGTGCTCAGTAAATACCTATGAGGTGATTGGCCATAGGCTCCCCCACTGTTAAGTGATGGTACGTGAGACGACTTCCAGAAGCAGATACACACACGTTAAAGGTAAAGCAAGTCAGGAGCAGCTTTGCTCTCGGGACAAAGTTTTGTGTTCCTTCCCTTGTATTTCCTAAATTAGATTCAAGCTGTTCATGAGTAGTGCAGTTAGGCAACAAAAATACTTAGAGCGACAAGAGGAAGTGACTACACGGGACCCCTCCTTCACAGGGAGCGCAGCCCTGCCCCCCCTCGCTCCTGGTGGGTGCAGAGCATGTCCCCGGCGGCCTCTGCCAGCTGGAAGATGCGTGCACAGCTGTCTGGGGAGCCCCGGGGGGAGTGGGGACAGGCGGGCGTGAGGGGCTGCCTCCATGCCCCCCACCCCCCCTTCCATGTGGGGCCTGGACCTCGAGAACAAGAGGGTGCTGCCCAGACCTGTTTCTAGATGAAAGCAGGACACAATAAAGTAGAATGACCGTGGCAGGTGTTAGAGAGCAGTGGGGACAGAGGTGCAGATGGACTTAGTGAGGACGCCTCCCAGAGGGCTCAGGTCAGAGACCTGGCACCGGGCAGCCACCTCGTGTGAGCGTGCGTGCGTGCGTGAGCGTGCGTGCGCGTGTGGTGAGGAGAAAGTGAAAGAACCGAGATTAGCGAATCCTACAGAGATAAAATCTAATCAGTGCCTTTAAACCTTTGCCACCAAAATGAATATGTTTCAAAATAGATTTGTGCGTTTTTGCTTCTTTTGGCAAGGAAATGAACATTGCGGATTAACCGGGAGACACACAGCAGCCTGCTGGTTAAGGGCTTGTTTTGTGACCAACCTTGTCCTCTTTATCTGGGGCTGACGACTGCCAGCCCCTGATACTAGTTGGGCTGAGGGGGCCTTGTGGTGACGGCTGCCGGTGTGCAGGCCGCGTGTGCCGAGGCCTGTCGGTGTGGGGCTAGATTGTGAGTCCAAGGACAGGGACTGCGTGGGTGCGTGTCTGACGTCTCAAAATACGGATGAATACAAAGATGCACGTATTTATGTATACATGTGTATCTGTTTGCGCTTAATGGACCTCAAGTATTTTACACATTTTAGATTTTTCTTTAGTGTTTAAATGTTAAGATACTCAAATGTGAATGAAAGGGATTTTCCCAGTGACAAAACAGTAACTTTTTTGTGAGAAGACAATTTTGGGGAGCTATCTTGACCGGCACCCTGCTCCAGCAGCCTGCTCCTGGGGTGGGAGTCCCAGGGTTCCGCAGCAGCGCACCTTTCCCTGCCTTGTCTGGGGCTGGGTGTGCGGAGCTGGCTGTCCTGTTGCTGATGCCCTGTGTGTCCAGGTGTCTGGCTGCCCACATTCTCCAGGACCCTGTGCAGGCAGGACTGGGGAGCTGCAGGTGGTCCATCGCTCATTCCACCAGAGTTTGGGCCTTCAGTCTCCCGTCTGCATTGGGCGGTACTTTCGGGAAAGTGAGCCCATCTGGGATGCTCTTGTTTGGGTAGAAGGGCCTGTGGAAGAGGACAGTGGAGTGCCAGTGCCATCTGGTTCTGGGTGGGTCACGCTGGCTGCTTCTTGGTTCCCACTTCTGCTCCAGCAGTCATGGGCCCAAGTGAGCTTTCATTGCCCAGGAAACACACACCCAAAGCCCAGCATCGGCCTGTCCCCTCAGTGCAGCGAGGGGACACTGGACGCGGTCCCTGTGGTGTGCCATGTCTTCACCGTGACTCCCCTGTCACACTTTTCTCTTACTGGATTTAAATGTATGTGGGAAGAGGTGCTTGTTTGTGCTTTAAGAATTAATGGACTCGAATAGTGGTAAGACAACTATGGGGAAGAGGCCACTGTTTCGTATTAGATCAGCTTAGACCTTCTTGCCTTTTTGGAGATGAAATGGGGAATTTTATTATGCTTTGTCTTCAGTCTTCCTGAATAGAATTACCATGTGCTGACATCACCTGGGATTTCAAAACACTGAATCTTGCCTCAGTTTGCCGCCTTACTGGGCTTTTAGGGTCTCACTGCAGGGCACTTATTTTTACTAATCTTTAAAAACACAGTTTAAAAGGGGACCTCCCAGCGAAGTGGCACCAAGTGCGGATTGTTTCTCAAATCTGATAGTGAAAGTGTCTATGTAGAAAAAGATTAGCTATCTAAATTGGATTTCCGTGATAATCATATACTTCTGTAAATTTTACCAGTTGTAAATATTAAAACGTAACAGACTTAATAAATTTTTTCCAACCTCTCTGATTTGTACATCTTAGTTGTATGGGGAAATCAAGTCATGATTTGATTGAGGAGAAACTTACCAGTGGCCTGAATGGAAATCTGATTGAGCCACGAGAAAGTGCGTAGGGGACAGAACGTTCTAGACCCGAGGACTGGTGGCCCGTGGCTTGCTGATGAGAGAATGCACTGACGTGTGAGCGGTGGCATCTGCAGACTGTAATTGTTGGAGGGTTGGATATGTTTCGGCTCCCAGTGGCTGAGCTGGGCGTAAATGGTTCTCCTCTGCTCTTCCCTCCTCCAGTTCCGCCTGTGATCATTAAAGAGTGGGCAGCTTACAAGGGGAAATCTCCGCAGACGCCAGAGCTGGTGGAAGCGCTTGCCTTCAGGGAGTGGACCTGCCCCAACTTGAAGCGGCTGTGGCTGGGGAAGGCGGTGGAAGACAAGAACCGCAGGATGAGGGCCTTCCTGGCCTGTATGAGGTCGGACACGCCCGCCATGCTCAACCCAGCCAGCGTGCCCACCCACCTCACGGTGCTGTGCTGCGTCCTACGGTAGGCGGGCCGGCGCCCCGGATGCCGTGCGTGTGCATGCGGAGTGGTCCCCGTCCCGTGTTCGCGTGGTGGAGATGCAGTGTGCGTCGGAACTGATCCTGTGTGGCATGTTGGTGGGATGGCTGTATGCGTGTACTGTATGTAAATATCATACTGATTTTAAACAGAATTTCTCCCTTAAACGTTAGAGATGTTGAAGGCTGTGTGTGTTATGTGTCGTTAGGAGTTCTGAAGGGCAGCTGTAGCTCTTTTAATCATGTGTAGATTGGTACGGACTTGTGGTTATCTGTTTTATTCCTAGGGTTATAACCTGACGTATCCTTGTTTGTTTGGTTGCTCAGATTGTTCCAGCTCGGGCCTCGGGGGCTCATTCAGTGGGCTCTTGTGTCCTCTGTGCCCCCAGCACATTCTTGCTTTCTGGTACCACAAGATGCCTGCTTCGCTCTGGACCCTGCCTTCTCCAGGGGTCCGGCTCCTGCCCCTTGGAGAGGGATTGAAAACCCGGATCTGGGCCTGCATGCTGGCATGCCCTCAGCCGACAGCCCCGGATGCCTGTGTGGACACTGTTGGTGTTGGGAGTTAGTTCGTGCTGACATGCATGTCTGAACTAGGTTCATTAGTTTTTTGAGGGGTTTTTTGAACCAATTTCCAACTTAGGAAAAAGTTGCAAGTACAGTACAAAGAGCTTTTTTTGTTTTAAGAGTTTAATTTTTTTGATTGAAGTATAATTAATATACATTATATTAGTTTCAGGCGTACAACGTATTGACTCAACAGTCGTGTGCATTATCAGTGCTCACCACACACACAGACTCCTAATACGGAGAAGAAACTGATGGTTGCAGAGCAGGAGGTGATGGGGTGGGCAAAATAGAGCCTTTTTTTAACCCACATACTGGAGTGTGGTTTTCGAACAAACAAGGGCATTTTCTGATAAAAGCACAATGTAGTCATCAGGATCAACATCATGCCTATTTCTGTCTAACTTCAGGGTCCGTTTAAGAGCCTCTGTTTGTGTTTGGAGGTAAAGTCCTGTTGGTTTTTCCGCCAAACGCTGGAAGGTGCGGCGGCCCCTCAGTTGCTGTGGTCTTGCACGGGCTGTGTGCCTGCACCCTGGCCGTGAGGCGGGGCGGGTGTCCACAGGCTTCTGCAGTGGGGCCGCTGTGTCCCCTGTGTAGCTAGGACACGTTCCGTGGGAGGCTGTTTGTGTGAACACTCCATTCCTCCTCAGACCTCCGTGGACTCACAGCTTCTGCCTTCTTCAGGGGCCCCTAGGCCACTCCTGCCATCACGAAATCTGGTGCTTCGTTGTCACTGGCTGGGGCCGTGTCGGGCTGGCCTGTGTGTTCTCCTGATGGGTCTCCATCATCCTAGGAGCACCACCCTTCTCTTTCTCCAGGCAGCCCTGCTTCCTAGGGGTAGAGACGGTCTCCCAGGCCCTCCCAGGGTGTTTCTGGTAAGCAGGTGCCTCATGCCTTTGGACCCTTCCCACGGGGCGGCCTCTGAGCCTGGCATCAGAGCCTGGGGGTCCAGCCCTGTGTGTCCCTCCTCCCTGGGCCCCGACTCCCCTGTTTCTCACCCTGGGCTGAGGACGGGACAGAGCTTTAGTTGAGTGTTTATTTCCTGATGTTTCTTAAATTCATCACAGGCTTTAAGGTCAGTGACTCATGTAGAAGCCTCTCCTTCTCTAAACTGAGGTTGGCACAAGCGTATTGAGGATTGGTTCGTGGGAGAGACTAGATCTTTGTTTCCAATCTTCTGTTTTCCTCAAATGGAAAATTCATTTATGGACCTGTTTTTATCAGTAAATATATATGTAGCCAAACATTAGAGATGAAGATTTTCGATGCTCTAAGATCAAATTAGCAAGAACAAATTTAGTTGATTGTATTTCTCTCTTCCAAGTTTGAATTGGTGTGTGGCCTTTACCCCAGCGGACAGCTGACCGTCCATCAACCTGGAGAGAGGATGCCGCCTGCCGCACCCAAGGCTGCCCTCCTCTCCTGGTCTCTGTCCTTGTCCTCATGGCCACTCCTTGGCCATCACCCCAGGCCTTTGTAAAGTCTTCCAGATTTCAGGATTGTCCTGGTCCCCATTTTTAAGACAATCTTTATGGTTGTTTATAGAAAATATACTCATTTTAGAACTTGGGACGATTAGTAAATGTGACTGGCCATGTCACGAGAGGCTCTAGCACTCTGGTGGGAGGCAGGTGCCTTGCTTGGCTGTGGAGATGGGCAGACATCTGGGGTTTCTTGCGTGGAGAGCCTCTCACGGTTTCAGGTCCTGTGGAGGTAGAGCTGGTTGAGGAGACGAAGTCAGGAAGAGGTGAGAGACTGCGGGTCACAGGACAAGTCCCCGGGGGCTTGGGGGCCGCCTGTAAGCAGGCTGGTCCACTTCCACTAAGAGAGTCTGTTCTACCTTCTGCATTTTGGGCTTGGGGACAGGCAGGTGACAGACGCACTGCATGGTCCCCTTTGGCTCCACCGTACGACCTCAGGTCATGGGGGTGGGCTGAGTCGAGGCCTCACAGTTTGGAGGGGGTGGTGCGTGGAAGGGTCAGGAGGAGGGGTCAGGGTTAATGTGTGCTCCTGAGGCCCTGGGGTCAGGCCTAGGTCCCGGGAGGGGAGGTGATAAGGCCCTGTGGGTGCCCAGCAGATGACCGTTCCTGGACAGAACCGGTTCTGAACTCAGGTTCGGCAGCTCCCCTCTCAAAAATCAACGTTCAAGAGAAAAGTGATGGTGGGAAAAGAGAGGTCGCTTTATTCAGAAAGCCAGCAACCGGGGAAGAGGGTGGACTAATGTCTGGAAGGCCACCGTCCCCGTCCAGGCCAAGCGGGAGGGTCTTAGAGGGGGAGGTGAGGGGAATGGGGAGGGGCCTGCGAGCAGGAGACACGGTGCCCAGGCAGTTGGCTCTATGTCCACGGGACCCTGACAGACTTGCTGGCATCCGTGGCAGGTATTTTTGAATGTGGTCTGGCCTTATCTCTTGGGAGAGACTGGTCCTTCACTCTCAAGGCCAGTGATCTGCAAATCCAAGGAGAGCAGGTTAGTTTGCTGCAGACGGCGACATCGGGCAGCAAGAAGGGGCGCGTCAGCCTGAGGCCAGCTCCCCACTGAGGCCGCGGGAGTGCTGCCGCTAACCCTTGGCTGTGGTGGCCGCGTGGGGCAGGGCTGGGGGTCGGCCACAGGGTTTCCCTTTCTTTTTCTGTTTCCTTGTTTTTCCTTTTTGGGTTTTGTTTGTTTGTTTTGCATAACTTCGAACTTGAGCAAATTGTGAGAGGGGTTTGAGGAGTTTGCGGCTGTCCTTCACCCAGACTCCCTACACACGCCCTTGAGTGGAAGTTGTGGATGCGATGCCTCTGTCCCTGAGCTCTTGGGTGTGTGTTTCTAAAAACAAAGACATTGTCAAAATCAGAAAAGTCATCTTAGTTCAGCTCGTGCATATGTCTCTGTGAGATTTTGCCTGCTGTCCAGTGATGTGCATCAGCAACGGGAGACCTCTGCTCGTGCTTGCGTTCAGCTGCCGAGTCTCTTCCAGTCCTTGAAGCGTCCAGGCTTCCCCTGGGTTGATGCGGGGCGAACACTGGCTTGTCTGCAGACGGTCTGTCTTGTAGACAGCACGTGAACTAACGGGGCGGCAGCTTCAGGAAGCTGTCCCTACAAATGGGTTCCCAGACCTTGGCTGCCGCTCGTCCGCCCCTGACTAGACCGTTTCTCGGTGCGTGTGTTCCAGTGTCTCTTTCCAGTGAGGTTTGTTCCTGCCTCCAGGGTCTTGATGTCTGTGTCCCTTCTGGGGCAGTTGACACTGTGACAGCAGTGGGGGATGGGAGGATGGCAGCCAGATCTCTAGAACCATCCTCACGAAGGGGGGATGGGGGTGGGGTGCACACCGGAGCCGAGGTTCAGTGTGGGAGTGGAGCGAGTGTTCAGAACAGGGCGGAAGGCGGCTTTCCCAGCGTACAGCCAAGACAGGCCCTCATCCCAGAGAACTCACGTTCTCCTGAGCAGCGGGCTGGCTTCAGTCCTGGTGGGACTCAGGTCAGTAGGTAGATAAGGGGGTGGAGGGCTTGAGCCCCCAAGCGAGACGCAGACAGTTGGTGGCACCTGTGCCCGCACCCTAGGAAGCACAGCCTTCCCAGGAGGGTCACACAGGGACCTGCCTCTGCCTGGCCCCACAGACAGCCTCCCACGTCTGCTCGTGTGGAGCGGCGTGGCAGGTGGGGGAGCAGGCCAGGCCGTTGTCCGTCACCTTTACTGATGACCGTGGGCATGGCCTGTGTGGTGTGGTTGAGTCCGACCTTTCCGCACATGCCTCGCTCCCTTGTGTACCCAGAAAGAGAGAGGTGAATGCTGGTTCTGTGAAAATGTGAATAGAAAGCCAAACGGGGGACATACCAGGGATTCTAACCAAAAACATTGTTGTTCAGCTAAACTGACTTTGGAGAGTCTTTGCTGCCAACAAAACCAGTCTGTCCCCAAGACGGCCTTTTTTCTCATTCATCATTTTAAAAGGAACAGGGGGAGGGGTGCTGGGGGAGGTGTTTGTGTCTGGTGGGCGCACAACGCCGAGCGGGTCTTAGGCCAGCGCTGTCCACGTGCGTGTGCTCACGACGGCAGGTCTCGTGTTCTGCGCATGTCATCACGATACAAGAGCAGCCAGGTGTGCAGCTGGAGTTCGTACACGGAGCAGTGTTTCCCACGGCCACTGCTGTCTGAGTGGGGGCCTTTGTGCACACCTGCTCTCTCGCATCGAGCCCTGACGCAGACCGCAGTCCCCCAGGCACGCGGCACCCACACCCCTGCAGGGGTGTGGTGTTCGTCCCTGTGGACAGTGGCAGCTCCGCGAAGTGAAGCTTACGTCTCCGTTAAATACATCCAGCTAAATCTAAATACCATACAGACGCAGCGTCTACCGTTTGTTTGCCTTGAAATTTCCTCCTCGCACCATGTAATGTTCCTGCAAAGCGCGTAAGCTCTGCCGCCGTGTCCCCATCTCTAAGGTGGGGCGGGGTGGCCCCTGCCCTGGGGTTGCTGGGGCCGCGGGGCTTGGAGGTGGTATGTGCCCGTGTAGACCGGTCCCTGGTACCGGTTTTTATTGAAAATACTTCTCCTAATCTGCTGGATGGAACCTCCTTTGTTGCCTGTTCACGCACGTTCCCGTGGATGAATATTGATTATTACCAAAATAGGGCTCCACACCACCTTGTTCCTGCTTTTGTTGACTTAGATTTTAAGCTCTGAGAGAACTTCCTCAGCAGACAGGACTGGAAGGAGCTTTGTGAGGCATGTCACAGCTGTCTCTGCTCTTTTTGAGCCGCCCATCAGAGGTCACAGAGGGGTCTGTCACCCCAGGTTATTTTTAGCAATCAGCGGCAACTTGACTGGGTCGTCCTTCAGGTTTGCCGAGTGCAGGGCTGGGGCCCTTGGGCTCTTGCGGAGCCTCAAGCCGGGGCTGGGGTTGTCATGGAGGCAGGGCTTGTGGCGAGGTGAGTAAGGAGGAAGACCATGGATGCCTGGCGGTTCCCAGGCAGATGGCGCAGATGGATGTTTCAGATTTAAAAGTCGGTTTCAGGGGCGCCTGGGTGGCTCAGTCGGTTAAGCGTCTGCCTTCGGCTCAGGTCATGATCCTGGGATCCTGGGAACGAGCCCCGCATCGGGCTTCCTGCTTGGCGAGGCGTCTGCTTCTCCCTCTGCCTCTGCCTGACACTCTGCCTACTTGTGCTCTCTCTGTCAAATAAATAAAAATTTAAAAATCTTAAAAAAAATAAAAGTCGATTTCACCTCCAGCTGCTCACACCAGAGCTGCCCCCGGGAGGTCAGCGTGTCCAAGGGTTGTGGGCACTGGTCTGGAGGCCGTGGTGTCCATTCTGGTCCCGTGGGCCCCGCTCTGTCCCCTCCCCTGGCGCGCTCCTGCAGTCGGGAGCCTCTGGTGTGCATGTGTCGCCCGCAACACTCGCTCTTGATCAGAAGCTGCGTCTTTTTTATTTGGACCTAGAGTCTGCCTTCCAGGTATCCGGTCTTGAATCGAAATAAATCAATCATGTAAATTGGTGCTTACATTGTATTTTCAGGGTTTGAATACCTTACCAGAGTGAAGTTGTACCAGAAATCGCTGAGCAGCCGCTTTGCAGCGTGTGCAAATGTGGTGTGCTATTTTAATCACCCTGAAAGCAAACACTGTGTTGAGCCCAGGTGATGAGACACGCGTTTGTAGCTGGTGTCATGCAGTGCGCATAAAGACACTGGGGGAGAACTCTCGGTGGTCCCCCCCCCCCCGCCAGCGCATGTCATCTGAGTGTCCCTAGAACCTGGATGCCAGGTTGTGTGTGTGACTGGTGACTGCTCCATCCTGACACCAGACCCTCTCTGTCCACCTGTAGGTATATGGTGCAGTGGCCTGGAGCACGGATCCTGCGTCGCCAGGAGCTGGACGCCTTCCTGGCTCAGGCGCTGTCCCCCAAACTCTATGAGCCTGACCAGCTGCAGGAGCTCAAGGTAATGGACAAGCCTCATTCCTTGTGTTGGGAAGCGTTGCTTCGGACTTCTGTGATGAGGGCTGACCTCACCGGGCAGAGCCGCTCAGAGCGCTAGACTAGAAAACCGAGCTGCAGACTTCGGAGCCTTCAGGGCAAAGGCAGTATCCTTCCCGGTGGTGGAAACGGTCAAGTCTACTTCTGTCCGATAGAGGTTTTCCCTCGTTACCAGGGGGCGTTTACTCTTATTTTCACATCAGGAAGTAAACTTGCTTTTGTTTCAGGTGGGGATCCCGAACCCCAGGGAGGGCTTGGTCTTCAGGATTTTCTCACATCTGGCCAGGATTCTTTTCTCGTTTCGTTCTGTTGTTCCTAATAACAGCATTCGTTTTCTCTAAAAAATAGTCTTGGCCCTCCTCGATTGTAAACCCCTTTAAAAAGCCACTTGAAGAACAGTGTGACGCCATCATCCCTGTGCCCCTTTTGCTTAGCATTTAACATCGTATTCCTTTTAAGTTTTCCTTCCAGTAACTCCTTTTGTTCTTTATTGTTTTGGCAACGTTAATTTTCTCCAAGTGGTCCCCTGATTTTTCGGGGTGCTTATCTTTTCAGTGCACTTGGGTTAGTCGCTGTGTTCGCACAGCTGTACTCGCTTTCTATAATGTCTGTACTAAACTTTAGAAAGTTTAAGACTTTCCAGAGTTAGCTAAATCAGTGGATCTGCCTTTTCTTTTTAATGTACAGGGTTTTTGTTTTTTTTCCTTTGACATAGTTTTTTTTTTGTTTTGTTTTTGTTTTTTAATACTTGGTTTGTAATCAAATAATCTCTTTTGACAAATTGCCTTCACTTTTAGATCTTTTAGCCATTCTTTATGAAGGCATTCTTTCCCTGCAGGGCTGTTTGGGGCTCGCTTTATAGATACTCAGTATTGCACAGTTGGGGCCCAGTCAATGTCTGGTTCCCCTGAATTATTTAGTTATATTCAGTAATTTGGTGTTGAGTGGCCCTCGACTGTGCAGAGCCCTGGGTCACCCGTGGTCGCCCTAGGCTTCTGATGACTTCGACACAAGCTAATAAATAAGACAACAAAACTTAGAACCCACCCCAAATTATATTCTTTACTTTGCAGATCAAGCTTTTCTGTTTGTTAGACAGAAATTATTTCATTTGTAATGTTTTTGAATTTAAGTTTTCGTTCTAGAGTATTTGGCTGGGTGTCCCCAAAAGGCTGGCCCTCAGCGCAGGCTCTCGCTTGCGTGCCCCCGGCTGGTGGTGCCATCAGCTCTGTCTTCGTCCCCAGCCTGTGCTCAGGGGTGTTGTGAATACTTTGACTAGCGTGTGGTGCCATCCCTCTACCTCTACTTCCTGTTTCTCTTATTTAGATTATTACATCAGTATTGACATCCCAGTTCTGAAAATCAGACCGCCAGGTATCAGGTATGCCCACCAAGCCTTACTCACCATCAAGTTGCTTTTCCTCAAAGTTCATCTTCTCTCCCATATCCTTTTCATTTTGGATCAACACACAGGGTGTAACTTTTGAAAGACAGCCACACTCTAAGCTTTCATTTTGGTTCTTTTGAGGTCTTAGTGCTTTCATGGTTTTCTCCTGATCCTTCATCTGAAGCCAGGTGTTTCTAGAGCTGTGTTTAGAAAGACCCATTTTATGTGCAGTGACTTGAGGCCCGCCACTGTCCCTTCGGCTCTTGCTGGTCTGGAGGTCCGCCTTCCCTTCAAGGACGGCCTGCACTGCTGGCACTTCACTCCCAAGCAGCCCAGATTCCGTAGAGCTAGAAGGGGGAAATAGTATTCACTGGGGGGAAAGGTAGTTTTTTGTTTTTTGTTTTTTTTAAGATTGAGGATTCTCTCAGCTATCAGATTGAGAATTGATAGGAATAATCATTATTTAAATGCTACAGAAATCCCTAGGCAAAGCTGAGAGTCCTAAAATTCAGTGATAGAAAAGTTAATTTTTAAATTGGTTTTTCATTTAACCATTAAAATTTGTTATATCGAAAGCAAGGATGATGCTTTTCCATGCAATGCCATTCCACTGTTTGGGATATAGTCAACTCTTGATTTTGGTAGTTGTCTTAGGGGCCTCTGTCCAGTTTGTGGATTGCCCAGACCCTATTTTTTTTCTCCCATTTTTGTCCATTCTATGCTTTTTAGAATAAAAAGGAGAAAAGTAAAAGACCCAATTCTGACTTTGGCCTCTCGTTGGCTTTTCTGATGGGAGGTTTGGTGGGGAAAGATGTTGAAAGCATTAATTTAGAATGACTTTGTAAGAGTGCTTGTGTGTGGGTGCTCAGTCTGCCCACCGTGACCGTGAACAGCTGCGTGTCCGGCGTGGCTCCTCGCAGACGTGGTCTACAGGGATCAACGGCCCTTGTTTTCCCTGCTGTATTTTTAGGTGCTTCTCTTAGGCTACCCGCATGAAGGTAGTGGAGAAGGTAAATCAGTGCTGACCCTGTGCCTGGAGGAAGGCGGGGAAAGGGTCAGGAGAAGGACTTTTGTACAGGCTCAATATTTATCCAGTTTCTTTCTCCCCTGCTCTTGATGTCCTTATAATTGCTTTAAATTCTTGTAACAGTTTCGCCTACTCAGTGCAGAACATAAAAGATGGAGGAGGAGGAGCTCTACGACTGGATCAGGCCCCTGTGGCGCCTGCAAGAGTCAGGGTGCGTGCAGGTGACATGGCCAATCAGAGGACGGGTCTGCGGCCCAGCAGAGAGGTGCTGGGCGGGGCAGCCTCACTGGCATTTGGTTCTTGAGCTAATTGGGCAGAGATTGAATTCCGTATTTGTATTTCCTATAAAGTCAGAGAATTGTGTCACTTTCTCTAGTTGAGGGACTTTGGATACTGCTGACGATTTTCTCTTCCTGGGTGTAAGAGAGTGAGGCTGGGATGCCACCGTCGCAGCTACACCCACGACCCAGGGATCAGACTCCGGTGCTGCCGATGACCGGTGTCAGGACCCCGAGCGCCCTGTGACTCCGTGTCCCACTCTGTGAAGTGGAGTGCTAGGAGAGGTGTGTGTATCGCACAGTGGTCGAGACGTAAACGAGAGAATGCACGTGACAGTGCGCACAGCGGTACCCGATACGTACGTGTCACGGTCCCTGTAGGTGTTACGTAGCGTTATTTGTATAATTAGCACGTAGGGAAAGAAATACAAAACACTGTGTGAAGTAATTTAGAAAACTGTTTGGACCAGGCAAGATCTGCACGGCAGTTGAGATTTTATTTACATTATTTAAACAGCGTTTATTTTGAGAATTTTTTCTGTGAAATTATGGTAGTTGTTGTTAGTAAAACTAAATGACTTGATAATCATTTTTGAAACCCATGCAAACGGTTCTTTCACTGATGGTGAGTCTTTTTAGAATAAGTAGATATGTGTGTGGGTGAGGCTGACTCCCCACACCTCCTGTCAGCTGCCCGGGAGAGCCCTCCATGTCTGCCCGCCGGGCGGCGGGGGCTCCGTCCTGCACGTGAGGGGTGGCATGTGCACGTGGCCACCACCGGGGACTGGGCGCTGGCAGCAGCTTCCCCAGAAGGCACTGCTGCCCTGCGGGACAACACTGGCCACCCCTGGCTTCCCCATGGTCCCCTCGCTGCGAGGCCACGTTCCCAGGGTCAGCTTTCCAGGAGGAAACGCTCCCACTTTCTGCTTCGAGACTCTCAGAGGAGAAGGGACTTTTCCACTTCAAATGAATTCTTTCTCCATTTTGTTCCTCTCTTTCTGTGTTTTCTGCTCATAAATATAAAAATGCACCCAGTCCCATCATGCAGCCCTGCCTGCCCTCAGCCGAGCGTGGTATCCCTCCCAGTGAGGCTGGAGGCTCCAGAGAAGCCGCTCCCAAAGCCGGGGCCGGCGGGCTAGGCTGTGGGCATGGACAGGCTTTTCCAGGTTTGGAAAAATCCAAAACACAGAGGTTGGAAAACGGCGTTAGCTGATTGTGGGGATGTTGGCACGAAATGGCAGATGCTCATAAATTCATCATTATCTGGCACGGGCATGACCTTTTTCCTTTTTAATGAAAAGCCAGGGCACCTGCCACTTTTAGGCACTTAGTGGGTGCCCCGTAAAGAATGCATTCTTGGGACACCATCACCTTAGAAAGTAAGCATGCAGGGCAGGAAGACAGAAGCCAGGCAGTGAGAGCTCGGTTCTGGATAATCCACAAACCAGGTCCTTCGTAGACAGACGATCAAGAGTTGACTGTATCTGTCAGTGTTCCTTGCCCAGCGCACCAGGTGTGAGCAGAGGGGGCGGCAGCACCAGCGGGGGGGGCCAGGAGAGATAGTCTGCATGGTCCAGACACAGTGTTTTTGTTGTTGTGTTCTCCATTTATAAGCTATCCATTTCTCCCGAAACATTTGACAGTCTCATTAATGAGTTGCTATCTAAAACATTAACATATAAAATGATATAAACATGAAGTACAGGTTTTAGAATGAAATTATACTGAGTACTTTTTTAATATAATGACTTGAAAAATGTAGAATCTTACTAGAATGTTCCTTGTTATAATCTTTCTGTTCCTACGTTGGCAGCATGTAGGATCTGCAGTGTGACTTGTTGTCATGCGTGAGTTGTGGACTTCCTGAGCGCTAAGGAGACTCCTGGTAGTCTGTTACTGTGTGGCGTCAGCCACAGCGCGGTCTCACTGTGCGCTGGTACAACGCTTTACAGTTCCACATTGAAATAAGCAGTATGTTTATACAGCGGTGTCTTAAACGTAAATCCGTTAAGTAACATAAAAAGTCTGTGCTCAGATAGGCCAGCGCTAGGGTCACTGTGCTTAGGGGCGTTTGGTGGAGGGGTGTCCACGTTAACCGTGGAGAGCTGTAGTTAGACGCTGCGAGAAGCGGGGCCTGTCGTGCTCTTACTCCACGGAAATCACTCTTTTCCATTTAAAGATTGAGAACCTCGACCCCCGAGGCATTCAGCTGTCAGCTCTCTTCATGAGTGGTGTGGACATGGCCCTGTTTGCGAACGACGCGTGTGGCCAGCCGGTGCCCTGGGAGCACTGCTGCCCTTGGATGTATTTTGATGGGAAGCTCTTCCAGTCCAAGCTCCTCAAAGCAAGCCGGGAAAAGACCCCACTCATCGACCTCTGTGATGGTCAGGTCAGTTGCGGGGAACGTCGGTGGGGGGCAGGGAGGAGGGGCGGGCCGCCTCAAACCAGGATGCAGGAACGTGCGCCGGCTCCTGAGCCCGGGCCAGCCCCGCGTGTGCGTGAGTGACCGTGCAGGCCGCGGGCGCCGAGCTCTGGATGTAGAGGCGGCGTGCTGTACCCACCTGAGCACTCAGTCACCGGACGCTGAACCTTGCTCCTGGGGGTCGTACGGGGCTGGGTTTCTACCGGCCCCTGGCCACATCTCTGTCACAGCTCCATACGCTGCCTTGTTTGTGTGTGTTTCTGTTGCCAGACGTCTCGATGGACATATGTTGCTCACTCACATTGTCCTCGCGGCCGCAGCACTCTAACAGCCTGAACAGTGCACGTGACACACGGGCTTTCTCCACAAGGCACATCCCACAGCCTGGCACTTAGGGACACGAGCCGGCACGCAGCACGATGCTCGGGCCCATTTCAAACAGCAGAATCACCCACAGAAACACAGAAACGTGGCACTAAGTAGACGGTGTAAAATCTGCAACAGGATGGCAGAGCCCTGGTGGCACCTCCCACCTCACCCTGCTCTGCACGGGTCTGCGGACCGCCACGAGAAGGTCACGAGCACTGATTCGGGGTTACAGATACATTTCAGCAGTAGGTGAATCCACAGACGTGGAACTCGTGGATAAGGAGGGATCATGCTTGTGTGAAATCCTGGTTTAAGCATAAGGTGAAGTCGGCCGTCAGGTGATCTTGTCCCGTTGCACGAAAGAGGCTCACGTTTGCTTCAGGCTTCTAACTACGTATTCTCCCCGAGCCACCGTGGCTCCCAAGTCAGCCTCAGTCTAAAGACAGATTCATGGGGTGCGCGGGTTTTCAGAGCCTCGGATCAAGAATTGGGGTTGCTGTATGTCTTTATGTATTTATTAACAAAAGACACTCCAGGCGAATGTTGTAGGTGTTTTTTCACGGTGAATTTGACGCACATGAGCAGTGTTGGGCGCGTTTGTGTGGGTGACGTTACCCTCTGCGATGTGACCCCCTCGGGCAGCTTCCTGTCCCACCCCAGCGCGGCCACTGTGTCTCAGTGTGCTCGGTATCATGCGCAGCACGCGCCGGCCTGAGCGCCAGTCCGTGGGCGCTGTCTGCGCTGCAGCGTGACCTGTCTGGACTCAGCCGCTGGTTTCCAGAACCAAAACACTTTCAATGAAGAACTCCTGTAGTAAATGGTTTTTGCCTGGAAATAAGCCAAGAAAGCCGGGGTTTAAGTTGATGTTTGTCTGGGATCGAGGTCATGGGAGCGAGAGGGATCTGTTCATTGCGTTTTCAGTCTTGCTTGCCTTCCGTATGAAGTGTGGCTACGCAGACCGTGACTTGTGGGAAGTATGCAGACGTGTCCTGGCAGTTGGCGTGTCTCCCTCTGTCCTGTCCGTTCCAATTCAAGTGAAGCCTGTGAGCCACGTTTTCACGTGCCGGCACTTGACTTGCAGGCCGAGCAAGCTGCCAAGGTGGAAAAGATGCGGCAGAGCATCCTGGAAGGGCTGAACCTCTCCCGGCAGAGCCACCCACTTCCCTTCCCGCCGCCTGCGGCGCTGCCTTTCTACCCTGCCTCCGTGTACCCCCGGCACTTCGGGCCCGTCCCCCCGGCTCAGGGCCGAGGGCGGGGCTTTGCAGGTGAGTGTGCAGGCGCTTCCGGGAGGGCCCGGCGGTGTGGGGGGACAGGCGCACATGCCATGTGCACCACGTGTAGCCCCGTGGTGGTCCATGTCTTGCTGTGCTGGGAACTGGTAATTAATCGTCAGGCTTATGATGAAGTTTGCAGCACCAGCTTTTCAGGAGTGACCAGTGCAGACTCGACTCCCGAAGCCGTGATGAGGAGGGGAGAGAGGGAAATACAACCTGCTGCAGAGATCAGGTGTTAGGGTTGGTCGGCTCATGTCTGGGGTGCCAGAGGAGTCCTCTCCGCCAAGGCCGCCCTCCCCTCCCCCTCCCCCCCCCCCAGCCAGTGGCTGAGCCCCTGTGGTTGACAGTTCAGAGTTATTCCAGTGCTGGTGCGGGGGGCTGGGAGACCCCCCTTCCTGGCAGCTGATGGTGTGGGAGCAGCAGCTGAAGGAGACGGGGTCGCTCTGCCCAGAAGTCCACCGGCGGCTCCCCCCGAACCTGCTCCTCATGGCTTCTCCGTCTCTCTCCACCCGGGTCCCACAGGAGTCTGTGGCTTTGGAGGCCCCTATGGGGAGACTGTAGCGACAGGCGCTTACCGTGCCTTCCGAGTGGCAACGGCAGCGGGGCACTGCGGAGCCTTCTCCGGCGGTGACAGCAGCAGGACTAGCAAGTCGCAGGGTGGTAATTATGCCATGCCTTCTCCTAGAGCTTCGCTGCCCCGCCTGGCCCCCCTCTGCTGTCCCGGCCCGGCACCGCATCCTTTCCGCTAGGCCCGCTCCAGCCCCCTCCACCCCCAGGTCTCTGCCTTGCAGCGGGGCCATCGGGTGTCCACGTGGCCCTGTGCGCCCGGCCCCAGCATCGCCTCCTGTCCTGGGACAGGCTGCCTGACGGTGCCCGTTGGTGGGCTGCTCCCCGGCGAGAGAGGACGAGCTGGTGTAGAAGGTTCCGAGGCCGTAGCAGAACTCCTGGCACAAAAACTTTCCACAGACTGTTTCATAGGAAACATTTTTAAAGAAAGTTCTAATACCACATATATAAATGAGTTTATTTTAAATTCCCTTTGCTTCTCTTCTTGTATGTGTTAGTCTTACAAGAGAGAAAAAAGTCTTAACATTTAGTTTTGAAATAACGTCTTGTGATTTTGCTGTAATTAGAGCTTGTGACTCGTAGCTTTGTCACATGTCCTATATTTTGGGACTGCAGAGTTAGACCCGGCCATCCCATCCACATTACAGGGCTCTTCAGATACATTTTTGAGTAACTTTAGGACAGGCAAGTCTTCCTCTCCTGCCCAGGAATGTTTTTCCAGCTCAGCTCCTTGGGGCTGGAGGGAGAGCTCTTCTGGAGCAGAAAAGACTCGCAGGCCAGCGCAGCGCCCCCTACCCCCCCACAGGGCTCTGGGGCCATTTCTCCCCCTCACCGGCCCCGCATGCCCCTCTCCTGCCTCCCACCGGCGCTTTTCTTCCTGCCCACGCCATGCAACGTGCAGTGACTCGTGCTCTCTGCTTCACCATTGGCTTCAGCTCCGTGCACCCCTTGTCTGGACACTCATGTCAGTGTGCAGTTGGGATACAATTCTGGGTGGGCTGGTGGCTGTGGACACTGTGGGGTCAGAAGTAGTTTCTTGAGGGGCGCCTGGGTGGCTCAGTCGGTTAAGCGACTGCCTTCAGCTCAGGTCATGATCCTGGAGTCCCGGGATCGAGTCCCACATCGGGCTCCCTGCTCAGCGGGGAGTCTGCTTCTCCCTCTGACCCTCCTCCCTCTCATGCTCTCTCTCTCTCATTCGCTCTCTCTCAAATAAATAAATAAAATCTTAAAAAAAAAAAGTAGTTGTTTCTTGGGCTGAAATGGCAAGAGGAACCTGTTTCATAACTTCCCCCAAATTGTGTCTGGAGCTCAGCTCTGCATTGTCTAGTGGAGTAACCGTCGGCCACCGTGGCTCTTGAGCACTTGACCTGGGCTCGTCCAAGCTGAGCTGGGCCCTAAACACAATATACACATCCAATTTTAGACCTAACATAGAAAAAAGAAAACAATATCTAATTAGTACTTTTTATATTGATTACACATTGAAATAATACTATTTGGGATATATTGGGTCAAATAAAACATTATCAAAACCTATTTCATCTGTTTTTGTATTTTTTCAGTGTGGCTGTTAGGAATGTGAGGCTTGTCGTAGATCTGCCTGTGGGGCAGTGCTGTGTGGCAGCTAACTGTCATGTCGAACACCTGGATGATGGAGAGTGTGTTAGAACCCATTCCATCTGCCAGGAAATAAGCAGCCTGAGGTTCTGTTCTGTTTGGTTTTTATCAGAAGTTTTGCTGTCAGTTAGTTGAGAATTTTCTTAGTTTAGTCAGAAAACCTTAGAAAATGCAGGCTATATGTAGCTAATAGAAGTTAATGAATACAGTGGATGTTTGTGACCCCACGTGAAGGAATTCTAATTTAACAATACAGTGAGAAATAACAGCCACGTTTACTGGTTAACTTCTGTAATGTTTGGTGAAGGCAGGAGACTTGGAAGCAGTTACGGGAAGAGAAAACATTGAGTTTGCAGGTGTCCACCTTGGTGGTGAAGGGGGTTCCTGAGCACCCAGTGGCAGCACTTTGTTGAACCTATTTCAGGCTAAAAGCCTTGCACAGTTGCATTTGTAGCTTGTTTCAATTGCCATGAGTTCTATGAATAGCCAACATGTTTGCTTACTCTCAGGTGTATTTTTAACAACAGTTAAAACCATTAAAATCAAATGATGTGCACATAGATACTTTACGTAATAAATAAGTCTTCACAAAACAAGGGAAGGGGGTTTTATATGAAACGTAAACCACAATTGAAAAGAAGTTGCTTGCTTGTTTTTGCTATTTTTAATTCTGTGATTGTCAAGATCTGTTCTGTTTTTTCTGCAGGAATCCAGCCGATACCTTCTCAGGGAGGGAAGCTAGAGATAGCAGGGACTGTGGTCGGCCACTGGGCTGGGAGCAGACGGGGCCGCGGGAGCCGCGGGCCCTTCCCCCTACAGGTGGTTTCTGTTGGAGGACCAGCGAGAGGGTAGGTTCTGAAAACGTGTTTGTATTAATAAGAAAACAGCCTCTTCTTTCAGTTATGACTGTACTAGGAACATTTTTATATCATTAGATACATTCTTTGATGTCACTGTTTGTGGTTACAAAGGATTCCATTATATGTAGTATTATGTAGTTGTTTTAACCATTATTAAATAATTATCCACACATTATTCAATTAACCGTTTTTCAATATTCAAAAAAAGTAACATTTTTGAAGTGTATTGTTTTTCAAATTGAATGCACTGGATATGGACCAAAACAATAAGATTGATTTCTTGGAATGTTGGGATAAACCCGTGCTGTGGCACAAGTCTACCGCGTGAGATGGACGTCATTTTAAATGTCTTAGCTGTCTCAGCAGATTCAAGCCTGTGTGCTTCTGTCCTCTTTTATCCATTCAGGCGTCCAAGGGGAGTTATTTCCACCCCGGTGATCAGAACGTTTGGAAGAGGTGGACGGTACTACGGCAGAGGCTATAAAAACCAGGGTGTGATTCAGGTAATCCGCAGCTCGGGGCGGTGGCGCACCCCGAGGGCCCGGTCTCGCGGGCTAGTCCTTCGGTGCCTGGGTCTAGACGGGGAGTGCTGGGGTGTTTCTGTCGCTGTCGAGTGTGCATCTAACACAGTGGTGGCGCGAGGCGTGACCCCTCAGCCCAGTTGGGCCGCCGTTGTCATCGGTGCCGAAGAGTATGGTCTCCTGGTCACAGCTGCACGGGGGATGTTCCAGGGCTGTCAGTGGCGTTTATGTTCTAAAACATTATTTAGGTAAATAGCAGTTAGGGTTTAAGAAGAAAACTGAAATCTTTTTCTTCTCCTGGACCATCTTGGCTAGCTTGTGAGGGGACAGAGTCATGTACATTTCTCCATGAAAAGAGCTGGAGTTTCGTCCCGCTTTGGCTGTTACCACTTTAGAACCTGGATCCTGATGAATTTCCCCTTGAGAAGGATCTTTTAGAAATGCCAGTCAGTCTACTTCTTGAGTTACAACATTTAATCAAAGTGTGCATTTCTGTCCATGCTGCAACGTGCAAACCTCAGGACTCCTGGGACTCACATACTAATAACCCACGCACGGAAATTTAATTGGCCAAGAGAAACTAAAATGCCTGCCTTTACCAGCTGACCTCAGCATCTTAAAAACTTCTGTTTTGTTTGTTTTAAGATTTTTATTGTAGAGAGAGAGTGAGTCGGGGGGAGGGGCAGAGGGAGAGAGAATCTCAAGCAGACTCCCCGCTGAGCGTGGAGCCCGATGTGGGGCTGGATCTCAGGACCCATGAGATCGTGACCTGAGCTGAAACCAAGAGTCAGACACTCAACCAACTGAGCCACCAGGCGCCCCAGAAACTTCTGTTTTGATGAAATCTAGCGAGTCAGGTACAAAGGCAGCCCCCTCCCTAGAAGCAGGGCCCAGTCTGCAGTGCAGCATCCCCCGGGGTGGGGGGTGGGCTCTGCTCACTTTGGCCCCCCAGCCCCACCCCGACCTCCCTCTGCTTTCAGAAACGCCCCTCTGAGTGGAAGGCACTCAGCCTCTGAATCAGGTTGACGAGAGGGAGGGGAAGCCGCCCTTGCTGTGCTCCAGCCCAGAGCCTGTCCTGTGCAGAAGCCCGCGTGCTGCTGCCGGCCCTGCTGGCTACGGGGCCTTTGTATAAAACACAGACACCAGAGCCACACAGGACAGCTGTGTGCCGTAGCTTCTTCCTTGTCTCCGTGGGGTGCCCATGTTCTTCAGAGTCCCTGGATCCGCTGGCTTCCCTCCCTCCCTGCTTGTTTCCTTCACTTTGTTGGAGGACGGATGACGCGGTGTGTCACCCACAGACTTCCTGCGTCTGGCCGCGTGTGTGCTGAGGGGGCGGCCCCCGTGACCCGGCCTCCTCTGTCTTGCGTCCTGGGAGTGGGTCTGTCCCGGTGCCAAGGCTGAGGTGGACCTGTGTGCTTCTGTCGGGCTACGTGTCTGCGTGTCAGGACCTGTTGTCAAGACGTGCCGCTGACCGGATCCACGCAGTCACCGGAAACTGCAGAAGGAAGACATTCTTGTTCCATCGTTTCTTTTTTTGTTATTACTGGGGTATTTTTATAAAGAGAAGCTTCTTCCCCTCGCCTCCTGTTTGGTACCTGAGTATGACAGCCCTTGCAGGACAGACCCTTGCCCACCCTGGCGTGGGCCCTCGTGTGGCGTCTGGTCTGCGGCAGCTTCCTTTGCAGGTATCGCCTGGCCCAGCAGAACCACCACATTTCTCTGAGTTCCTTGGGCTCTTTAGTGGGAAATGGCATTTCAAGACCACAGTCTGGGTGCCCGTGGACCCCGATGCCATGGGGTCGGTTACTGTTCCTCGTGCACTGTGTGCACACGCCTGGACATGCAGTCCTGTTTCTTTGTGCAGAAACACACACATGACATGCGTGCTTTTTATTGCGTTTTTTTAAGATACAATCCTCATGAATTCACACTCCTGTTTATAATTTAAACCAAGGGCTTTTACTGTCACAGGACTTCTGTTGAATCTCTTCCTTTCCTCACACCGAATCACTGTTTCTGGACTTTTCCTGTGACCGGGGCTAGAGGAAGTACGTGAACTCGAATGTACCGTGCGCACACAGACACGCGTGTGTATGCCGCTGCTTTTCTTCGGTGAAATACCTCAGGGGTTTATATGGACTCTTCTAATTCAAATTTAAGACTTTGGAAATTTGACCTAAACTTTACCGTTGGTATCTATGTGTCTCTTCTTCCACCGCGAGAACCCGGGCATGATTGAGTTAGAGTGCCCCCGGACTTGTCATTGGCTTTGTCCCAGCTGCACGCACAGTGGCTCCGTCCCCTGGCGCTCGCGTTTCTGATGGTAGCTGTGCTGTCACTGATCGCGTCGTCCCGGCACACAGCCTTGACCTGCTGCCCCACCGCGGCCTATCTCCTCGGCTTCTGTGGAAGCGTGTCCTCTGTCCACCAGCGCTGTCCCTCGAGGCTCTCCTCAGCACACTTCACAGGGAGGGCCCAGTGGAAACGAGGGCACGTTTGAAAGCACTTTGCTTTCCTAACAATCAAAAGCGGTGGCTCTTACCTCCCCTTCAGGTGTCTCATGCACGTTCTGTCATTTTCTTCTGTCATAAAGCTTTACGTCAAAGACTAATAATAAAAGAATTGTGTTTCCCTTGGAAGTCATTTGGGGTTTTGGCCCAAATGCCCAAATTGTTTTTGTTTCTCTGCCAAGGTTTAGTGATGCACCCCGCTGCTGGTCGTTCTGGGTTGGTGCTCTCAGCACACAACGTGCTCTTTCTAAACGCAGTTTCAGATCTTGTCTTACATCAGAAAGTTTTCTTGGATTACTGGTTTTTCATTTCTCTTGTTTTTCCTTCCTGGCTTTCATCTCTGGCATTCCTGTGGAGCTCGTCCCGTGTCTGTTGTCGGTGTTTGGCATGTTCTCCGCTCCCTGGAGGTCTTCTTTTGAGACAGAATTCACCTGCTTCAGGTGGACAGTGCAGTCTGTTCTTACTGTCATGCAGCAACCCTGCTAATTCCCGAACATTCACCACCCCAAGAAGAAAGCCCTTACTCAGGAGCAGCCACGTCCCAGCCCCTGGCAGCCACGGATCTGCTTTCCGTGGCTGTGCTCTGTGTGCGTGTCCCGGAAGGGCACTGTTGCAGCGCCAGCACGTCGCTCCGTTTGTTGCTGCGTGACGCTCCACCGGGGGACGGGGCACATCTTGTGTATCCATTTCTCAGCTGATGGACATTTAGGCTGTTTTCACTGTTTTGGCTGTTATGAGTAATGCTGCTGTGAGCATCTGTGTATAGGTTCGGGTTTTCCCCAGCGTTACTGAGATGTCAGTGGTATATAGCATGGTATTAGTCCCAGGCGTACATACTGCAGAGTGATCGCTGCAGTAAGTCTAGTTAACCTGCATCACCTCGAATAGTTACAAAAACGTATTTTCTTGTGATGAGAACTTTTGGTATCTCTCTTAGCAGCTTTCAGATACGCACTATTGTTCACTACCGCCTTTGCCTTCAGGTGTTTGCATGGACAGACGTCCCATTCCTCTGGGGGTGATTCCTGGGACCTGTGGGCATTCTGCATTCATGCACTTGAGGAACGGCCAGACTCTCTGCGGCGGCTGCAGTTTTCCCTTCCCGCTAGCCGCGCACGAGGGTCTGCGTTTCTCCGTGCCCTCGCCAGCGCCACTTACTGTCCATACTTGAGTTTAGCTGTCTGGCTGGGTATCTCATTGTGGTTTGACTTGCATTTCCGATTTTAAGCTTTTCTTCCTTTTTGCCATCTTCATGTATTACGATGTTCACTTGCTGTTGTGTTTCCCTAGTTGGGTCTTCGTTTCCGGCGCCGTCGTTGTTTCTGTTTTGGACCTCCCCTCTGTCTCCCACCTCCCCTCCGGGCTTTCTTGGTCTGCTCCGTGCTGCTCCTCTGGGTCGGGTGCTGGAGCCGAGGCACGGCGGCCCGCAGGGGTGCGGTTCCTTCCCTGGTGTTCTTACGCTGTGTTCTGACGGCTCCACCTCGGTGCTTCCTGTTGCTCGTTTTTAGGTGGCATCAGTGTTCTTGCCCCTTGAGAAGCAGATAGTGAAGGGCAGCTGGCCTGCGAGCGTCTGTGGCCCGTCTGTCTTGTTGGTGTTGCAGCCGCCCGGGAGGGTCGAGTGTCAGCGGGCGGAGGAAGCAGTGCCGCCCTGTGCTCGGGGTGCCCTTCGGGGGGGGCATGTAGTGGCCAAGGCTTATGGGAAGACTTGGCTGTAGAAAGAGGGCACGTCTGTTTCTGAACAGGTGCAGTCAGCACGCCTGCTCCCTCCGCTGGCATCGTCTGTACCTGCCCCCGTGGTCTCCAGACAGTGACTGTGGGGAGCCCCCAGCCAGCCGGCCCCCGCCGCCGGCCCTGGCGACCCTGCTGCACGTGTCTCTCTAGTGGAAGGGGGCTTTTCCCTCAGAGAGTGAGGGCTCGGAGGTTGGAAAGCTTTGATGTTACCTTTTTCCCCGCTTTGCCCTCTTATACTTTTGTATTAATTATTTTTCTTAAGGTTCCAACAAAATGACAGTAGTATTGACTTGTGGAAAAGCTCACATTCGTATTTCTGAACTCTAAAGTGAGAAGACCCATGGGAATGGAGCCCAGAGGGGAACCAACCCAGGAACCACCAGCATGCGAGATGGCGTGCCGGAGGCGAGGGCGACGGGCACCTCCAGCCCCACTTGGCTGAGCAGGGAGGGCCTTTTTTTCAACCAGGCAGACACCCTGGTTTTCAGAGTAGGGAAGACTGGAGACCAGACACGCTGCTGTCTTGGGTCGAAAGGGAAGGAATGCAGAGCTGGGAGATCTGTAGGCAGTTTTCGGGTTCTGGGTCTCAGTTTCTTCACTGAAAGATGACCATTTGAAGGCAAAGACCATTAAGGTTTTCTTCGGCAATGTGTCTGCCTCTGACAGCGGTTCTCAGCCCTGGTGATGTCGCCCCCCTGAGGGCCATTGGCTTATTTGGGGGACATTGTTGATCAGCACAGCTCAACCTGCAGGTGCTTCTGGCTTCTAATGGGCAGAGGCCAGTGATGCCCACCACTCTGTAGCACACAAGACAGCCCATGGCAGAACGATCAGGTCCAAGATGTCACGGTGCCAGGCTGAGAAACCCATGGTATAAGATGTAAGCACCTGGAAGATCTCGGGCTGTCTTCCTTGTCTTTCAGGACATGAGCTGAATCACTCTAAAAGTTCATATTTTTCCAGAATTACTTTTAAATCTGTTAAGAGGAGCAGAGAGACCCGTTCAGAAGAGATAAGTCACAAACATATGTGGCGATTATCAGCTTAGACTTATTTCTTGTTGGGTTGTTCAGAGAGGACTTAGGTTTGCCTCCATTTCCCAGTAGAAATGGGCCTCCCACAGACCGTGACAGGCAGACGTGTTAGTTGGTGAACATTTGGGGGAGTCGTAGTCTGAAATTTCAGACAGGATTTATTGAGGGGCGGTGTTAAGGTAGAACTGGTACTGCCCAGAAGGATGAGGTAGAGCTCAAGTGGGGCTCTCCGGCATGGCCAGGATATTAGCTACAGAGAAGTGGAGGGAAGGGGTCCCAGCATGAACCTGCTGAGACAAGCTCCTGCCAGTGGCAGGTCAGTCAGAAATAAGACAGAGTGTATTAGAGTGTAGACTATAGAGGCACAGACTAGAGAGAGTGTGGAGTGTAGACAGTGTAGACTGTCGAGGATGTGCGCACACGAGAGTGTGTAGAGCGTGCGGACTGCTGCGTGAGGTACAGAGCAGAGTGGGCAGGTGTGTGTGCTCTGCAGGTGCTAGAACGTAGGCTCGGGTGTGGAGTACATAGAGCATGCAGACTGCGTGAGGTACAGAGCAGAGTGGGCAGGTGTGTGTGCTCTGCAGGTGCTAGAACGTAGGCTCGGGTGTGGAGTACATGGAGCATGCAGACGGCGTGAGGTACAGAGCAGAGTGGGCAGGTGTGTGTGCTCTGCAGGTGCTAGAACGTAGGCTCGGGTGTGGAGTACATGGAGCATGCAGACTGCGTGAGGTACAGAGCAGAGTGGGTCGGTGTGTGTGCTCTGCAGGTGCTAGAACGTAGGCTCGGGTGTGGAGTACATGGAGCATGCAGACTGCGTGAGGTACAGAGCAGAGTGGGCAGGTGTGTGTGCTCTGCAGGTGCTAGAACGTAGGCTCGGGTGTGGAGTACATGGAGCATGCAGACGGCGTGAGGTACAGAGCAGAGTGGGCAGGTGTGTGTGCTCTGCAGGTGCTAGAACGTAGGCTCGGGTGTGGAGTACATGGAGCATGCAGACTGCGTGAGGTACAGAGCAGAGTGGGTCGGTGTGTGTGCTCTGCAGGTGCTAGAACGTAGGCTCGGGTGTGGAGTACATAGAGCATGCAGACGGCGTGAGGTACAGAGCAGAGTGGGCAGGTGTGTGTGCTCTGCAGGTGCTAGAACGTAGGCTCGGGTGTGGAGTACATAGAGCATGCAGACTGCGTGAGGTACAGAGCAGAGTGGGCAGGTGTGTGTGCTCTGCAGGTGCTAGAGAACGTAGGCTCGGGTGTGGAGTACATGGAGCATGCAGACTGCGTGAGGTACAGAGCAGAGTGGGCAGGTGTGTGTGCTCTGCAGGTGCTAGAACGTAGGCTCGGGTGTGGAGTACATACAGCATGCAGACTGCGTGAGGTACAGAGCAGAGTGGGCAGGTGTGTGTGCTCTGCAGGTGCTAGAGAACGTAGGCTCGGGTGTGGAGTACATGGAGCATGCAGACTATGAACCTGTACAGTGTGCGGACTGTGTAGACAGACTGCGGAGAACACAGACTGGAGTGTATGGAGAGAAGGGGAGAGAGTGCGCAGGTGCACAGGGAGCGTAGAGAGGACGGGCTGTCCAGCCCACGGAGTACGTAAGGGCAGCGAGCACACACCGTGAAGAGCACACCCGTGCCGTGCATTCCGCTGTTGAATCTGAGGCAGGCGGTGTCAGGCCTTGGTAGGCATTCCTTTTCTCCCACTGTTCATCAAAGCTGCTTTATTGCTTGTTGTCCTTGATTTTGACCAGGGCAAGCCTCCTTATGCTGCTTCAGCGGAAGAAGTGGCCAAAGAACTGAAGTCAAGATCCGGGGAATCCAAGTCGTCCGCCGTGTCTTCAGATGGGTCCCTGGCTGAAAACGGAGCGGTGGCTGAGGAGAAGCCTGCTGCCCAGATGAACGGGAGCGCAGGCGACGCCAGGGCCCCCAGCCACTCGGAAAGTGCCTTGAACAATGACTCTAAGACGTGCAATACAAATCCTCACTTAAATGCACTAAGTACAGACAGTGCTTGCCGCAGAGCTGATGCTCTGGAGGCTGCTGTCTTAAAGAAAGAAGAGTAAACTTATTTTTTATAGAGGGTGAAGGATGCTGGAAGGGTAGGATTCAGGAATATCTGGAGAGAAAGAGAGCCTACAGTTATGTACATTTTTTCCTTTCCGTAAGAGAAAAATGAGGACTTTGGAAATTCGGATCCCTCTTTGATATCAGAGATTTAAACAACACATTTTTAGTTTTAACCAGTTGTAGTCAAAATGCTACAATAAAACAAAAAGAGAGAAAGAAAATGAAGAGCATTTGACTCCCACACTTAAAATGAAGTACACACACAGTTTAAACTGGTTATGACAAAAGCCTATAGTTGTGTTTCTTGAACTATAAAGAAAACAAATTCTGGCAGTCTTTAAGTATATATAGCTTAAATATCATTTTTAGCATTTGGCACCATATGTATGCCATTATCTTTGATTTTGCATTACTGTTCACAAGAAAGCTTTGTCTAAGGCTTTGATTTTATGATTATGAAAGAAATAAGGCACACCACGGTTTTTCTTTCTTACTTAAATCTCATCACTGTTGATGTGGTTCTTTTGTGTTAAAAAAAAAAGTGCAACTATCAAAACTAAAAAATTATAGAGTAATATTGCCGTTCTGCTGATTTTAAATATGCAGTACATCATACTTACTTTACAAGCAAGTTAAATGGAGATAAAGTTGAAATCATAGAAGATGCAAATGACCTTTCAAAATCAACACAATGTGTTCTGAAACTTTTCGTGACTTAATACCATGCATCTGTGATCAATGAACTATGTGGTTTTGATCGGACGTAGACCATTAGTGCTACTACTTGAGCTAACCTTCTGCATGGTTCATAATTTTTAAAGTGTGTAGTTAATATTATGCATGTTATTGTCCTTCCATTCTTACCAGTATGTGCCCATTTGCAAAACAAAATGCTAATAATCAGTAATAGTCCTATAAAAGATGTTAACTCTGTTTAGTCATTGACTGATCTTGCTCTAACCTTAAAATTTTGTGATTATTGACCTCTGTTGCATTTATTCTAAAAACCCCCCAAAAATTATCTAGCTGTTTCAAATATCAACATTACCCTGGTGTATTCACTGCTGTATGCATTATTGTTCTTTGTTGCTGTTTTATGCCTTCATATTAGCAAAATATGAAATTCTGTGAAAAACAAAAAAAAATCCCTTTGATCTTAAAAAAAACAAAAAAAAAACAACCTCCCCTTCTGTAGCAGGAAACAAATTGCTTGTTCTTGAGAACTTTCCCATCAAGAATTTAGTAGAAGCAGGTATACTTATATCATTTTGATGTTTTTGTTACTGTTTCCAAACAATGTACTTTGAAATCAGAATCACTTCTTATTCGTTTTCATATAATTCTCCTGATGCTCTTCATCACACATTAGTGATCAGAAATGAGATGTAATTCCCCAATCCCTGCCCGCGAGACCTGAGTAGGATCTTACTGTAAGTTGAAGGGAGTTCTGCCCTAACTCATGGATTGTGCAAGAATGAACTGCTGTTGGGTCTGACTGATTGTAGGTGGGTTGTGGAGTGCTGTACCGAAGGCTATTGAATGCAACTTACAATGCTTAATAAAAATCTTTATTCTTTTAGTATAAACACGGCGTGGCTTCCAGATTCCGCCGGGACCGCGGCGGGGGCGCCCGGGGTGGGGGCGCAAGCCCCGCCGACGACACACACACCGGGCCGGTCCTCGGACCGCAGACTGGGGGCGCCCGGGGGCTCGGGGTGGGGTGGGGGTCCGAGCCCCGCCGACGACACACACACCGGGCCGGTCCTCGGACCGCAGACTGGGGGCGCCCGGGGGCTCGGGGTGGGGTGGGGTGGGGGTCCGAGCCCCGCCGACGGCACACACACACCGGGCCGGTCCTCGGACCGCAGACTGGGGGCGCCCGGGGGCTCGGGGTGGGGTGGGGGTCCGAGCCCCGCCGACGACACACACCCCGGGCCGGTTCTCGGACCGCAGACTGGGGGGCGCCCGGGGCTCGAGGTGGGGTGGGGGTCCGAGCCCCGCTGACGACACACACCCCGGGGCCGGTGGGTGGGGGTCCGAGCCCCGCCGACGACACACACCCCGGGCCGGTTCTCGGACCGCAGACTGGGGGCGCCCGGGGTGGGGGCGCAAGCCCCGCCGACGACACACACACCGGGCCGGTCCTCGGACCGCAGACTGGGGGCGCCCGGGGGCTCGGGGTGGGGTTGGGGTCCGAGCCCCGCTGACGACACACACCCCGGGGCCGGTCCTCGGACCGCAGACTGGGGGCGCCCGGGGGCTCGGGGTGGGGTGGGGGTCCGAGCCCCGCTGACGACACACACCCCGGGGCCGGTGGGTGGGGGTCCGAGCCCCGCCGACGACACACACCCCGGGCCGGTTCTCGGACCGCAGACTGGGGGGCGCCCGGGGCTCGAGGTGGGGTGGGGGTCCGGGCCCAGCTGACGACACACACCCCGGGCCGGTCCTCGGACCGCAGGCTCGGAGACCAAGCAGAGCGCGCTGAGCGCTGCTGCTGCTAATGCCCACATCAGCCATCAGCGGGGCTCCCCCGCCGGCCCTGCCCACCCGCCACTGTGGCGTTTCCATGGTCGCTCAGGCGGCAGCGCTGGGGACGAGCCTGCCGCGGGTATCCGGGGGAAGCCAGCCACAGCACCCGGGAGTCGCAGAGGACCGGCGCGCTTCCGGCCTGCGCACGGGGGCGGGACCTGAGCCGCTTCCGGCCTGTGCGCGGGCCGGGCCACGAGCACTTCCGGCTTGTGCTCTGGATGGCGCTGAGGGGGGGCCGTGAGCACTTCCGGCCTGTGCTGGAGGCGGGACCGCGGGCGCTTCCGGCCTGTGCTGGAGGCGGGACCGCGGGCGCTTCCGGCCTGTGCTCGGGGCGGGACCGCGAGCACTTCCGGCCTGTGCTCGGGACGGCGCGGGGCCGCGAGCTCTTCCGGCCTGTGCTCGGGGCGGGGCGGGCCTTGAGCTCTTCCGGCCTGTGCGCGGGACGGCGTGGGGCGGGGCCGTGAGCGCTTCCGGCCTGTGCTCGGGGCGGGGAGGCCTCCTCCCCAGCTGCACGGGCGCTGCGCGCGCACGGTCCCCGCCCCGCGGCCGGCCGCGCTGAGCGCCGGTGTGGGTGAGCGCGGCCTGCGAGGGCGCAGAGGCCCGGGGTCGGGCCGCTGCTGCGGGGCAAGCCAAACACTCGTGCTGACCGTTTCTTGTTTTTGTAAAAAAGAACTTTTGTTGATCTTGTTTGCTCGTTTGAAAAGTAACACGTTTATTGTAGTAAGTTCAGAGTGCAGCCAGACGGAAAGGAACAGAAATCACTCGTGACGCGCGCCTCTTGGCGCACCTGCGTCTGTGCTCCGCAGCCCACAGGCGTGTGCGGGAACCTTACAGCGGACTGCAGCCCCCACGCACGCCTGGTGAGGGTCTGCGCGCCCAGGATGGGCGTGTGTACGTGAGGCTGTATCAGATAAGAGCGGCACCGCGCCCGGCACCGCGCCCAGCACCACCGAGCCTAGCACTGTGCCCAGCACCACCGAGCCTAGCACTTAGCACCACCGCGCCCGGCACCGTGCCCCGCACCACCGAGCCTAGCACTTAGCACCACCGCGCCCCGCACCGCGCCCAGCTCCACCGAACTTAGCACCCAGCACCACCGCGCCCGGCACCGTGCCCCGCACCGCGCCCAGCACCACCGTGCCCAGCACTGTGCCCAGCACCACCGAGCCTAGCACTTAGCACCACCGCGCCCCGCACCGCGCCCAGCACCACCGTGCCCAGCACCACCGAGCCTAGCACTTAGGACCACCGCGCCCCGCACCGCGCCCAGCTCCACCGAGCCTAGCACTTAGCACCACCGCGCCCGGCACCGCGCCCAGCACCACCGAGCCTAGCACTTAGCACCACCGCGCCCCGCACCGCGCCCAGCTCCACCGAACCCAGCACCCAGCACCACCGCGCCCGGCACCGTGCCCCGCACCCAGCACCACCGTGTCCAGCACTGTGCCCAGCACCACGGAGCCTAGCACTTAGCACCACCGCGCCCCGCACCGCGCCCAGCACCACCGAGCCTAGCACTTAGCACCACCGCGCCCCGCACCGCGCCCAGCTCCACCGAACCTAGCACCCAGCACCACCGCGCCCGGCACGGTGCCCCGCACTGCGCCCAGCACCACCGAGCCTAGCACCTAGCACCACCGCGCCCAGCACCGTGCCCAGCACTGCACCCAGCACCACTGCGCCCGGCACCACCGAGCCTAGCACCCAGAACCACCGCGCCCAGCACCGTGCCCCGCACTGCACCCAGCACCACCGCGCCCAGCACCACCGAGCCTAGCACCCAGCACCACCGCACCCAGCACCGTGCCCTGCACTGCGCCCGGCACCACCAAGCCTAGCACCCGGCACCACCGCGCCCAGCACTGTGCCCCACACTGCGCCCGGCACCACCGAGCCTAGCACCCAGCACCACCGCGCCCAGCACCGTGCCCAGCACTGCACCCAGCACCACCGCGCCCAGCACCACCGAGCCTAGCACCCAGCACCACCGCACCCAGCACTGTGCCCTGCACTGCGCCCGGCACCACCAAGCCTAGCACCCGGCACCACCGCGCCCAGCACCGTGCCCCGCACTGCGCCCGGCACCACCGAGCCTAGCACCCAGCACCACCGCGCCCAGCACCGTGCCCAGCACTGCACCCAGCAGCACTGCGCCCGGCACCACCAAGCCTAGCACCCAGCACCACCGAGCCCAGCACTGCGCCCAGCACCACCGCGCCCAGCACCGTGCCCCACACTGCGCCCAGCACCACCGCATTCTGCTGCGACCCAGGCCCCACACAGTGGCTGTGTACAGGTGTTCCAGACTCAGCAGCAGGGGCCACTTCATGGCACTTCTGTTTCAGGGTGCAGTATAGATGTGTGCACACAAGGCCGTATCAGATAAGAACACAAGGAACATAACACAGGGTCACGGGCGTGTGGCAGGGAGAGCCGCTGGGGCTGGCGACAATGGTGGTCTGCAGAGCAAGGTCGGGCTCAGGTCCAGGGCAGCATCAATGGATAGAGAGAACCCACTGATGAGGGGAGAAGCCACCACACAGGGTTCTTGGGTGCTGCTGGCACTTGGGAGATGAGGAGCAGTCTCCAGGTGGGCGCACACACCCCGCCGGGGAAGTAGCTTCTCACTGGAAGGAAGGCCAAGGGGAGGGACGAGGAGGGAAGGGTGTGTTGGTCCTCAGCGCTGACCAGCCCCGCTCTTGGCCAGTGGGACAGGAAAGTGGGTTTCTGGTTTTCACCTGCATTGATTGCTTCAGTTGTCTGTGAGGGTGACATTTCCCTTTGTACCGTAATGTACCCTCAGTTTGTCCATGTTCCAGTCAACAGATTGTTAGTATCCTGGCTTTTTTGAATCTAAAAACCCAGGCCAGGGCAAACGTTTTAAGAACGAATTCACCATTTGCGCCCTCATCCGTGTTAGCAGCTGCAAGTACAAAGGGAATTGCAGACACCCCTCCTTGCCACCTGTCTCCTCCTGGCTCCTGACGGGCCCTCTCAGCACCCCCTGTGGGCAGGCACGAGGACCCCAGCTCTCTCCCCGTGTGGTCCCCTCAGGAGCGGCTCTCTTCTCCTGCGGCCTTATCCTGCCGTGAATTCTTTGGACAATGCCTGATTCCCTGCCCTTTCCCCTTTGCTCCTTACTCCCCACTTGGTGGAGTGAGCCTTGCAGAGGTTGCTTTGCCCTCGCCACGAGGGGCCCTGGCTGCTGCTGGCTGGGCCTCCGCTCCTCTCCTCATCAGCTTCCCTAGCACAGCCAGGGGCCCCACGGACCTGCCCACGGGCCAAGCCAGGCTCTGCACCAGGCACTTTAGCCCGTGCTGTGCGCTGGACTGTGCAGGTGATGTCCTGGGGACTCCAGGAGGGACACCCTGGGGGCTGGGTGGAAATTACCCAGGCAGAGCGCTGGCCGCTTCAGGGCGGTGCCTGGGATGGCCGTGGCCCACTGTGCCCAGCGGACGCCAGCAGCGCGTGAAGCAAGCCTGGTGGCACCGCAGCACACCCACCCAGCCTTGTCACGCCACGTCCACTCCTGGCATTTGTGCAGCTCCAGCTCTTCAGACCTGACCGACCCAGGTGTGGGTTATGTAAGTGTCACCTGGGTCTGGTTTTCCCAGAGTAGCCCGTTTGCCCTGTTCTGGTGTTTTACGAACAGTGCCCTTTTGGATGGTAAATTAGATAGTCACTGGGCTGAGGGGCTTTTGTCTACAAACGCACTGCTTCCAAACATCACAGGGCCATCCTAGAGATGCTCGACAGGAAGGGCACTCTCATACGTATCAGGAAAACCCAGAAGGTTTCCAAAGTCCCCATGGGTCACTGTTCATTTCAGTGGGTTCTGGATCAGATCAGTTTGGTCCAGGTCTCCCAAGGGCCTGCTCTTAGAACTCTCTTGGCATTCACCAGATGGCTTCCTGTGTTACAAAAGCACACATCCGACCCTGAACTAGTACCTCCTTTCTGACTTCTCCCACCCCCCAGACTGTTATTAATTGTCTGTCATCTGCTCCGGCACATGAGCTCCTCAGCGGGGGGACGTGTCTGCCTGGTTCACGGCCATAAGACCTGCACTTGTTGCTTACTGACACACTGGACAGCCTGGATGGAAAGGGCAAACTCTTGGACACACACAGCCCACCAAAGCTGAATTATGAAGAAACAGGACATCTCACGGACCTGCAGCTATTAGAGACTGAATCGGTAATCAAAAGCCTCCCAGCAAAGAAAAGCTTTGCTGGTGAATTCTACCATGGATTTAGAGAAAAAAATCAACACCAATCCTTAAACTCTTCCCAAATGTTGAGGAGGAGGGAACATTTCCTAACACTTCCTGTGAAGCCAGCATTGCCCTGATAACTGAAGCCAAAGACTCGACAAGAAGAGAGAACTACGAAAAAAAACAACCCTCACGAACCTTGATGCAAAATTCTCAGCAAAATATCAGGAAACTGCATGCACCCGTGAGTTAGAAAGATGGTACACCACGACCAAGTGGAATTAGTTCCTGGAATGCAAGGATGGTTCAGTCTCAAGATCAATCTGGGTGAGACACCACACTAACAGAACGAAAGAGGGAAAGCCCACAGGATCATCTCAACCAACGCAGAGAAAGCACTTCACAAAATTCAACACACTATCATGATAAAAATACTCAACAAACAAGGAATAGAAAGAAATTTTTCAGCATAGTAAGGCCACATATTAAAAAGCCCAAAGTGAACAATGGTGAAAAAGTTAAAAAAAAAAAAGAAGCATTTCCCCTAAGATCAGAAACGAGAAAGATGCCACTTTTACCACTTCTACTCAACATGGTATTGGAAGTTCTAGCCAGAGCAATTGGGCACGAATAAAAAACAAACAGCATCTAAATTAGAAAGAAGTAATTTCTGTTCACCAATGACATGCTTTTACGTACAATCATCAAGAATTAGGAACTCTAAAGATTCCACAAAATGCTATTAGAAGTAATAAATTCAGCAAAGTTGCAGAATACTGAATCAACACACAAAAATCAGTTTTGTTTCCATACACTAAGAATAAACAATCCCAAAAGGAAATTAGGAATGCAATTCCATTTACAACAACATAAAAAAAAAAAAAAAAACTTAGGAATACACTTCAGTAACGGGACAAAAGACTTGTGAGCTGAAAACTATGAAACATCGCTGAAAGCAGTAAGGCACAAATAAATGGAAACACATCCCATGTTCATGGATCAGAATATTAACATTGTTAAGATGGCAATACTACCCAAAATGACCTATACATTCAATGCAATCCCTGTCAAAATTATCATAGCCCTTTTTGCAGAAATGGAGAAGCCAATCATCAAATTCATATAGAGCTGTAAGGGGCCTAGAAGAACTGAAAGGATCCTGAAAAAAGCACAGAGTTGGAGGGCTCACACTTCCTGATTCTAAAACTTACTACAAAGCTACAGAAATCAACACAGTGTGGCATAAGCCTGGGCATGCAGATCAATGAAAGACAATAAAAAGCCTGGAAATAAACCCTTGCCCACATGGTCAAATGATTCTGACAAGGATGCAATGACCACTTAACGGGGAGAGAACTATGCTTTCAACACATGGCGTTGGGAAAGCTGCATCTCCACATGCAAAAGCAGGATGCTGACCCTTACTAACACCAAATACAAAAATTAACTCAAAATGGATCAAAAGCCTAAACCTAAAACACAGGATGAAACCTTCATGACGCTGGATTTGGTAATGACTTCTTGCATATGACATCAAAATGCACAGGCAACAAAAGAAGAAAAAAGAGTTGAACTGGATTTCCTCAAAATTAAAAACGTTCGTACATCAAAGGACACACCTGACCAACAGAGTGCAAAAACAACTGACAGAATGTGAGAAAACAATTGCAAATCATCTATCTGATAAGAGATTAATATCCAGAATATATAAAGAACACCTATAAGTCAACAACAAAAAAACCCAGCCCAAACCAAAAATGAAGAAAGGCCTCAAATGGACATGGACAAATATATAGATGGTCATTATGCACAATATCATTACTCATTAGGGAAATGCAAATCAAACCCACAATGATCATGGAGTTTCAGTGGCAACAAATTTTTGCCATGAAAAACTAGTATTATACGGAACTGTATGTTGAGAAATCAAAATAAAAATCTTTACTTTAAAAAAAAAAAACCACCCCACAGTGAGATACCACTTCCCCCACATGAGGACAGCTATAACAAACACACACATATACAACCAGAAAACAACAAATGTTGGCGAGGATATGGTGAAATTGGAACCCTCGTGCACTGTTGGTGGGAATGCAAACTGGTGCAGCCACTGTGGAGAACAGTATGGAGGTTCCTCAAGAAGTTGGAACTACCCTATGATTCACCGATCCCACTTCTGGGTATACACACAAAGGTAGCAGCAGGGACACAAACAGATATTTGCACACCCACACTCATAGCAGCATTACTCACAACAGCCAAATGGTGGGAACAACTCAGGAGTCCTTCAACAATGAACGGACAAATCAAATGTGGGTTCTATGTAGGATGGAATAGTATTCAGTCTTAAGAAGGAAAGGAATCCTGACCCCTGCTACAACACGGGTGAACCTGGAGGACACCGTGCCGGGTGAAGTAAGCCAGTCACAGAGGGTCCAACTCTGCAGGAGTCCACCGACCCGTGGTCCCTAGAACAGTCAAGCTCACGAAGACAGGAAGTAGAATGGTGAGCATCAGGGGCTGGGGGAGGGGGATGGGGGGCCAGAATTGCAGAGGGGCACGGTGATGCTTGCACAACAGTGTGAACGTACTTAATGCCACAGAGCTGTGACTTAGAGATGATCAAAATGGTCAATGTTATCTTGTGTATGTTACTACCATTAAAAGAAAAGCCTGCACTAGCCTTCAGTATACTTTGTGGAGAGGGAGGGGATCAACGTGACCTGAAACATGCTGTGTTTCCACTGGGCAACAAGGTGAATAAGACGGGCCCCACCCTCGAGGCTGGCTGCAGGCTGCGTGCTGCTGGGAGCCCCCTCTTAGCCCTGCTGCAGGCCCGGCCACGTGGCTGGGTGGTGAGGTCCTGATGCTTATGTGGACTGCGCCCCCAGGAATGGCATGGACTCGGTGGGTGTTGAGGCAAAGGGCAGACCACATGGAAGGGCCAGAGCATGAGTGGGCAGCCAGAGGGGACACCTGCATCTCAAGGCCACTGCCCCTGCTTCCTGGGTCCTTGCATCTGGCCCCATGCACTTTCCCTCTCTGCGTGGCCTCTGAGCCCAGGTCACTTCAGGAGGCCCTAGGTTCCCACCCACCCACCCCCACCAGTGCTGGTCTCCCCAGGGCACTGTGGGGCATGTGTCACTCTCCCCCTTACAGCAAGAAGAGCTACAACAGGGCACGCAGCAGGAGCTCAATGCGCATCTAAGTAACTGAAGGAGAGGGAGGAGGGCTTCCTGGAGGTTGAGGACAGGGAGGGTTTGGGACCCACATGGACGCTTACTTTAGTGTGTAGTTGGCCCGCGGCTTTGGAAGAGCTTCGAGCATCTCTGCGGACACTTCCAGATGCAGTGGACACTTGCAGACGGGGAGGGCAGGGTGGCCAGAATGGCCTCAGGCCCCGGGGAAGTGGGGGCTCCCGGCCTGCTTCTCCCTCCCGCCAGCAGGCCGACTCCTCCGGGAGGGACTGAGCTGCTTCCAGCCTCAGTGTCCTGTGGAATGGCGCCCACCTGGGTACCTGTCTGGAGCAGGGGCGGCCCAGGGCTGACGCTGCGTGCTTCCCAGGCCGCGGGGCGGGGGGGGGGGGGGATTGCTGCTGGAGCCTGCAAGGAACTAAGCAAGCCTCCGGTGAGCCTTTGCTAAATGCTGGTGACGCTGTCCTTGTTTGTAAACAAGGAGATGGAGGTGTGGGAGGAGGGCTGCCGCCCAGGGGCCTCCAGAAACTTCTGGCCTCGCTGGCCCGCCAAGGGTGGAGACGGACACTGCTGGTGTGAGCACCACGGCACTGCTGCAGGGGACGGTCCCTCAGCAGTGCCCAGGCGGGCGCCCTGGGCCGCCCTGCAGACTCAGCACTGTTCATCCGCACTAACTCGCACCACGGTGCTCCTGGTGGACAGTGCTTCCCAGAGTCCGCACCAGGTCCAGGGAGAAGGACTCCAGAGGGGAGGGTGACAGCTACAACTCAGGGAGGAAGGCGCTGAGCACGGGGCTGGGGGGCGGGGGATGGGAGCCCCCCCCCCCCCCCCCCCCCCCCCCCCCGCCCATTGCCCAGAGTCTTCTCCACTCTCACTCCTCATGCTGGTGCCTCCCAGCTAAGGCCCTGCCATGGGCCTGCCAGGCTGCAGTCCGGGGTCATCTGCTGGGGGAGGGGGGCTGGCCACGCCAGGGCGGGTTTTGCCTCAAGAGGACGGAGCACTTCAGCGGAGCTGCCTGCAAGTGGGACAGGTGGCCCCGAGAGGCCGCAGACTCAGCTGAGCACCTGCCTGTCCGGGCTGCCGCCGCCGGGTGGCCTGGACCAGGCTTTCCGTCCAGGCTGGAGTCCTGTGCTTCAGGTGGCCAGCATCCCCCAGGAGCAGGGGGCAGAAGGCTACTGCACTCCCTACTGCACATCGGAAGCCGCTCTGCTCAGGCACCCCCAGAGGAGCACGGATGCAGCTGGGAGGAAAGAGCCCTCAGCGCCCCCCACCCCAGACCCTGAGCCCCCTGCTGAGGCTGCAGCGCCCAGAGCAAGGCAGCAGCACCTCTTGTCCACCCCTCTAGCCCTGCTGCCCTAGAGCCACAATCCTGACAGGGACCCGAGGCCTGGGGGCTCTGAGCAGGGATGGGGGTGGGGCTCCAATTCCACATAATCACTCTCTCTTTCTAGAGCTGACCTGTGCGAGTGCGCTCCTGGCTCCCTGAATTCTGTCCTCCTCTGGGGGCTGAGCATCAGGAGAGTCAAGGATCCTGTGGGGGGGGGGGGGCTGGCTGCACCTAGCCGGAAAAGGAGCAGGGAGGAAAAGCAACAGAAAACCCCGGTTGCCCCCTGTCCGTCTGCTGGGTAAGAAGAGAGTTGGAGCCAAGTAGTTGTTCCTTGGCCATCTGAACGAGAAGGACATCCTGAGGGTCTCACCCCACACCCAGGGGTCTCAGGGCCTGCCTACCCTGTACCCTCAGCCCACCTTCTTTCGGGGTGACCCCCCCAATTACCCAGCCCACTTTGTCCTGGCTTGGTTCCTCATCCATCCTCCCCCACAGGGGGTCTCCCTGGCCCACTTACTCCTGGCAGGGGTCCCGGTCGCCTTCTCCCCTGCAGGTCTCCCAGCCCACCTTCTCCCCCAAGGGATCCCCCAGACCACCTTCTCCTCCAGAGGGGTGTCCCGGCCCATGTTCTCCTCCGGGGGGGTCCCCCACTCTCCTCCCCGGCCCACATGCCCCGAGAGGGGTCCCCCGTCCCTCCTCCCCCACAGGTGTCCCCCGGCCCTCCTTCTCCCCCAGAGGGGTCCCCTGGTCCTCCTCTCCCAGGCAGGCCCCCCAGCCCACCTTCTCCCCCAGAGGGGTCCCCCGGCCCACCTTCTCCCCGGCAGGTCCCCCGGCCCGCCTTCTCCCCGCGGTCCCCGGCCCGCCTTCCCTCGGCGGGAGCGGCGGCCCAGGCCGGCGGGCGGAGGCGGCGCCACCCGGGGCGCTGACGTAGAGGCCGCTCGGCGGCCGGGGGTCCCTTCGGTGGGGCCGCGGCTCCCCGCCCGCCGCCCCCGCGCGTCCATTCCCTTTTGTGTCCCGCGCGCGGCCCGGCCCCGCGCACACTCGCGCCCTGCGCCCCGGGGCCGGCGGGCGGCTCCCGGCGCGGCCCTGCTCCGCGCGCCCCGCTTTGTGTGGACGCGCCGGCCGGGTGCGCGCGGGCTGTCGTGCGCCCCCGGCCCCGTCCCGGCCCCGGCCCGGCGCGGCCCCCCGCCCGGCCCGCCCGGCCCGCCCGGCCCGACCCGGAGCGCAGCGCGGGCCGAGGGCGGGCGGGCGGCGCGCGAACATGGCGACGGTGCCCGTGTACTGCGTGTGCCGGCTCCCCTACGACGTTACCCGCTTCATGATCGAGTGCGACGCCTGCAAGGACTGGTTCCACGGCAGGTGAGCGCGCGGCCCGCCGGCCCGGCCCCGGCCCCCGGCCGCCCCTCGGCCGCCCCGCCGCCCCCCCCGGCCGTGCCCCGGCCCCGGCCCCGGTGCGCGCCCGCCGCAGGCCCCCGCCGCCGCCGCCGCCGCCGCCGCCGCCGCCGCCGCCGCCGGCCGCGCGCCCTTTTGTGCCCGGGGCGGGGGCCGGGGCCGGGGCGGGCGCCCCTCGCGCAGCGCACAAAGCGGGCCCGGGGGCCGCGCCGGGAAGTTGGGGCGCCGCGGGCCGGGCGGCTGACAGCGGGGGCCGCGGGGAGGCCGGCTCCAGGCCCAGGCCCGGCCCGCCGCCTCCCCCGCGAAGTTGCAGGAACTTTCCCCGCGCGGGCCCGGGAGAGGCGCGAGCGGCGGCCCGGACGCCGGCGGGCCCGGCCAGGGGGGCGGCCGGCGCGCCCACCCTCCGCCGCGGCCCCCGAGCCCCGGGACGCGGTCCGGGCCGGGTGGGGTGGGGGGACCCCGGCCGGCTCCCCGCCCCCCCGCGCTTCACCTCCCCTCCCTCCGCGCCCCGCGGGGGTGGGTGACAGAACGGCGTGGGTGGGGGTGGGGGTGTTGTTGCCGGCACGGTGCCCCGTTCCCCCTCCTCTGCTGCAGACAGGGACGCCCCGGGTCGGACTTGACCTTATGCCCTCTGGGGGCCGTGGGTGGGGGAGGTAGAGCTGGGCCCTGGCCCGCGGCTGTGACCTGGCCCTGTGCCAGTTTTCAAAGCGAGGCCCCTTCCCACCAGAAGTAAATGGGAAGGAGGAAGAGGAGGTGCCCGGGTGCCCAGACTGCTCCAACAGGTTCTCACGTGTTGGGGCCTGGGCAGGACGGGGGCCAGGGGCCGGCCCGGGCTGTGTGCCCTCCGTGGCTGCGCTCGGACCCAGCGCCAGCAGGTGGTGGGTGCTGGTGTGTGCTGCTGGGTGGTCCCCAGTCCCCAGAGGAGAACCTCCCACTCATCTGAAGGTGGATGGGCCGGTGGTCCTGCCAGGTCCCATGTTGGGGACCCAGGCAGCCCAGTGGGACAGGAGCTGCTCAGCTGGCTCAGTGCCAGGCGGGGTCCCCGCTCAGTGCTGGTGACAGGGACCCCGTGAGGAGGGGTGGGACTGCTCTGGGCAGGGACATCTCCTGAAATCCCCTGGGCCTGCCGGGCTGCCTTCCTGCCTGTGGATGCCCAAGGCTGCAGAGCCCCGGGGAGGGGTGGGAGGGGGGGACCTGAGCACAGGACCCTCCAAACAGTGCAGCTGCGCACCCACCCCCAGCGCCTGCTGGAATGGAAGTTCATGGCCGGGCCAAGGGTGAGAGCTGCCGTCTGATCCTTCAGGGCTGCTCAGTTCCAGAGGTGATGGCAAGCTGACCCCGAGCGCCCTGCGTGTGGGGGGCCCTCCCCTTCTTCCCCCACCCCATCCGGGGCCTGCTGAGCTCCCTGGGTGCCCAGGTTTGGGGAAGGCCTGGGAGGACCTTGGGCTGCCCAGGGGCCCCCTCCACTGGGTTGGGAAGGCAGGCGAGGTCTGGACTAGACTTTGAGACTTGGTGTGAAGGGCAGGCAGGGAGAGGGGCTGAGGGCTGGTGTGCCTGGTGGGCGGCATCTGCTGGACTGGCCAGGGCAGAGTTGGGGAGAGGTACGTTTGGGTAAGCCTTATCTCTTTATTTCTCAGTTCTCAGTGGAGGTCTTTGATTTGATCCAACGTAGGCACAGGTCATTTCATCAGCCCAGATTCATTTCCACCCACATGGGGTGGCCCTGGGGTCTGCAAGGGGCTGTGTTTTTTCCCCCTCCGTGGGCACATTTTCTGTGCATCTAATCAAGGGCCCCTTGCGGGAGTGAGCCCTGAGACTGTAGCTTTCCCAGGTGGCTCAGGGCAGGTGCCGAGATGGGGCACGCAGGGTCAGGGGTTGGCCCTGGGCCATGTGTGGCCCTCGTAGCCCTGGGCCATGTGTGGCCCTCCCTCCCCACCCCTGCATGGACCCCTCTTCTGTAATGGGAAGGTGTGTGATGATCCCTGTGCTGCCCCATCTCCAGGTATTTCTGGCTGACCCAGACTTTCCAGATCCACGTCCCACCTGTACTCTCGTTTACTTTGTGTTCAACAGCTCGGCTATTTTATTTTATTTTGTTTTGCTTTATTTATTTTATTTTATTTTATTTTATTTTATTTATTTTATTTTATTTTATTTTATTTATTTTATTTATTTTATTTTTATTTTATTTTATTTTATTTTATTTTATTTTATTTTATTTTATTTTATTTTATTGTTTTTAGAGAGAGGGAGGGGGTGAGGGGAATCCTAAGCAGGCTCCATGCCCAGTGCGGAGCCTGACATGGGACTTGAACTCATGACCTGAGCCAAAAATCAAGAGTTGGACACTTAACCGACTGAGCCACCCAGGCACCCCCTCGACTCATTTTTTTAAAGTTTAAATACTTTATAACTTTTTATTTTAGAGAATTTTGGACTTAAAGAGTTACAAAAAAGGTTGTGTTCCTATAAGCGTCACCCTGCCTGCTCTGAAGTTAGCACCTCCCCAGACCACGCTACAAGCATGGAAACTGAGGCAAGAACATGGGGGCAGGGCTGTTAACCACACCGTAGGCCCTAGCAGGTTATTTAGCTAGGTTTTCCCTGTGCTGCCCTTTTTCTGTTCCAGGACCCCACGGTGCATTTCAGTCTCCTGAATATTTCTTTTAGAAGGAAACTTCGTATCATACCCTGAAATAGCACATTAGTGGAACTCGCTACAGAGAGTACCTGTAAAAATAAACATAACTGTTAAAATAACGGGCTCCGTCTTGTCCCACCTGTGATCCCTCACGTCTCTCCAGGGCACCTTATTTTGGGAGGACTGGGAAGGGTCTCTGTGGTTACCCACACTCACAGCGGCCCAGACTTTGCTGGGAGGACTGCAGCAGTGTCCCCAGGCCAGGGCGTGGTTGGGGCAGCCCCATTCTCGGGGCAGAGCCTGCTCCCAGGGTGTGTTTGCCTCTGCAGGAAGCCCCGGGCACCCTGAGCTGCCGTCCTGGCGTTCCCCAGGGAGGCCTCTCTGCTGGACTGGGCTGGAAGTGCGGTCAGCCAGGAAGGCAGGAGCCCGTGTGGCCCCCCATCTCCTGGGGCTGGGGCACCTTGTCAGCCCACCCGGCCTTCCCCCGCACCGGGTACGTTGCCTCGGAAGCTGGCTTTGACCGGGGAGGGATGGAGTTTGTGGCCGGCCACCTCGCGAACCGTCTTGTCTGTGTGTCTGCTAGGCAGGTGTGGCAGCCATGGCACTGGGGGCCTTTCTCCTCCTGGGTGGGCCAGGCAGTGGGTGGCCTGTGTCTTCCACCAGACCCCGTGCGTCCTGACCCCGGCCTGCAGTGAGGCGTGTGGCTGCTGGGGCCGGTCGCTGTAGGGAATGAATGACCCAGCGTCTCGCCTTGTCACCACCCAGGTGTGAAGAGTCCCTGTCTCTGGGCAATGGGAATGATTCTGTTCAAGTATCAGACACCCCAAAGCTTCGTGGTCCCCTTTCAGTCGCCTGTTCTGTCGATTCCAAGGGGCTTTGGAGGCGTAATCGGTAAAATTGATTTTAAGGAGCTCGGAAGCCGGAGGTGCAATGTGAACGCTTCGGCGACAGAAGTTTCACTGACTTCTTGGTAAATGTTTCTGGGTACGCGTTCTGTGAGGGGTGCAGAGGTTCCTGGGCTCACAAGGCAGATCCATCTCCTCCTGTGGGGTTTCTTCGACCAGAGTCAGGCTTGCACATGAGGAGCTCGGTGCCAGCCTGGGGGGCCCTGTCCCAGTCCTGAGGGAGCCCCGTGGGGGCAGGACCAGGCGTGGGGCAAGGAGGCCCGTCAGCAACGGCCTTAGGCCTTTGGTATATCCAGGAGGGGGAGGCTCGCTGGCTCTCTGAGCCCAGGAGTGAAGGGGGAATTTGATAGGGTTCCTCTGCTGTCATGGGGACGAGGGCGGGGTCAGGAGCCGGTCCCCAGGGGAGAGATGGTGGGCACGGTGGGGGTGGGGCTGGGGTGAGTTCTGGCGTGGATCTCTGATTCCTGCTTGTCTGTCTGTTTGGGCTCCTCCTCGCAGGGGGGGCCTGTCTCTGGGCTCCCCTTTCCAGGACTGGTTGGCTTTTGTGGGCTCTTGCCATGACCCCCATCCCACCCAGCCATAAGCTTCTTGGGGCAGAGCCGGCCGGGGTCCTCAGCCCCATGGTGCCGGGTGACATTGAGCAGAGCTCCAGGCCGGCCCTCTTGGCCCGCGGAGTATGTGTGCTTGGAGGGAAAGGAGGGCCCACCAGGGCTGATGTTGTAGCCCCCACAACTGGAGGGGGCTGTTAAGTCCTTGAACCAGGGATTCCTGAATATGGGAGGAGATGGAATCGAGGTGTGTTTGACGGGTTTGCGGGCAAGACAGTTAATCATCCTGGAACAAGGACTTCTCAGTGCGTGAGTTTAAGAAGCTGTGAGCAGGTGGGGGCGACGTCCTGCCGGCGTCTAGAAGGCAGAGAGGAGGCCCCTGTCCCTTGGTCCTTAGACTCGGAGTCGGGCTCATTGAGAGTGCCAGAATGTTTGCTTTTACTGGAAGTGTGCTTGGTGTGAGCCTCTGCCCTGCGGCCGGCGTTAGTCGGGGTTGCCTGGGCTCAGGCCTGGCTGCAGATGCCCTGAGCCTGGGCCAAGTGCCCACCTCGGCACCCTGTCCTCTGGGGCCATCCCCTCGCCTCTGTGCTCGTGGCACCTGGCCATGTGGCGGGGCTTTATCCCAAAAGAACGAGGGGATTGAGGGCAAGTGTCGGCCAGGAAATGGGGTTGTGCTGGGAGAATCCAGCTCCTAAAATGCCTGGTGTGGGAAGAGCAAAGCCCTCAGTTGGCTTCTAACTGGCCGATGTGGCTGCAGCCCCCCCCGCAACCTTGGGCTGCTCTCTGGCGTCAGGCTTCGTTCTCCTCGTTGTTCCCGCAGTGGCCTGGCTGGTCGTGGGGCCGGCCACCTCGTCCTCTCACTTCAAGCAGAGAGGGGGACTTGGCTCCTCGCGCCCGGGAGGTGCGCACGTTCAGCTTGGGTTCCTCTGGCCCGAGGGCCCGACAGCCCCGTTCGCGTCCGTGGTTCTGCAGACCCGCACGGAAGGAAGGGCCTTTGCAGCAGGGACTCACTCGTGCTGCCAGGTGGGCAAGCTGGGCTCTTCGCGGCACCCCGAGTCCCAGGTGTGCCCGGCGCCCCGCCAGCCCTGCTCGGAGCCCTGTCTCTGCCTCTACGCCTCTCCCTCTCGCTCCGTCTTCTTTCCTGTCCGCCTTGGTGCTCAGCTCTTTGGCTGGGTGTGGGAGCGGGCCCTAACCCTGGTGTAGAGTCTGTCCACTTCCCCCCAGTGTGCGTGGTCATCGGCAAAAAAACACGGGATTCCAGCCAGTGACTAGCTTTGAGCGCAGAACATAAGGACTGAAGGTCCTTGTGGTGTTTGTCCAGGCTAGTGGAGAAACCAGCCTTTTATCTTTTTTTTTTTTTAATTGGGAGTGAAAGTCACACATCATGACCATGAGTATTTCAAAGTGCGTGGTTTATGATATCTAGTGCGTTCAGCATGTTGCGCAGCCGTCACCTCTGTCTGGTTCCCAAACGTTTTCGTCACCCAGGAAGAAGACTCCGAACCCTTTAATCAGCAGCTCCGCACCCCCCACGCCTCTGCAGCCCTGGACAGCTGTCCCCGTGTTTGCTCTGTCCCGGTGGATTTCACTGTTCCGGACATTTCCTGCAAATGGCCCTACAGTATGGAACCTGTGTGACTTCTAGCACCCAGCATGGTTTTTAGGTGCCTCCGAGCTGTGGCAGGTGTCCGAGCTTCACGGATGTTGTCCGGCGGACAGACCGTGTCCGTTTACCCGTTCACCAGTCGATGGGCGTGGGGGTTTTCCCGGCACGGCCATTGTCAGTAGTGCTGCCGTGAACACTCGTGTATAAATATTTGTTTGAAGACCGCTTTTCATTTCTTTGGGGAATTGCTGTGTCTTGTGGTTATTCTGTGCTTAACTGTTGAAGTGACCACAGCTGGTTCCCACAGCGGCCGCACCGTTCCGCGTTCCTGCCGCCGACGTGGGAGCCGTCTGATACCGCTTCATCTTTGCTAACACCTGTTATTTCCCACTTTCTAAATCACAGGCCTCCGCATGGCTGTGAAGTAGAATCTCATTATCGTTTTGATATACATTTTCCTAATGGCTGATGATGTGGAGTGTGGTTTCGTGCGCTCGTCGTCCCTTTGTTTGCCTTCGTGAGAGAAATGTCTGTTGAAACACTTTGCCCATATTTAAATTGGGTTATTCGTCTTTTTATTGTTGAATTTTAAGACTGTTTTATATGTTTTGAACACTTACCAGTTACACGATTTGCCAGTATTTTCCCATTCTGGGAGCTGTCTTTTCACTTTTGTGGTAATGTCCATGGATGCACCAAAGTTTTAATCTTGGTGACATCCAATTTTATGTTTTTTCTTCTATGCCTGTGCTTTTGGTGTCGCATCCAAGAATCCAGGGTCAAATCCAAGGTCACGAAGACTGGCCCCTTTGATTTCTTCTTAGAGTTTTAGAACTTTAGCTCTTCTATTCGGTTTTTGCTTTAGTTAATTTTTATATGATTTGAGGTAGGGATCACCTGCATTTGTTTGCAAGCGGACATCCAGTTGTCCCAGTACCTCTTGCTTAGAAGACTGTTCTTTCCCTATTGAAAGTCTCGGTGGCCTTGTTGAAAACCATTTGACCTCGTACACGTCTTCCTGGACCCTGTTCCATTCTGTGGTCTGTGTGTCTTTCCTTACGCCAGAGCCACGCTGTGTTGGCAACGGCAGCTTTGTGGTAGGCTTTGAAGCCAGGAGGTGCAAGACCTCCAGCTTTGTTCTTTTTAAAATACTGTTTCAGCTTCTCAGGACTCCTGGCAGTTCCATAGGAATTTAAGGATTGGCCTCGGTTTCTTGGGCAGGGGCTGTTGGGGCTTGGACAGGGATTGCATTGAATCTGTAGATTGCTCGCCGTGGGTGGTGCCGACATCTGAACGGTATTACGTGTTCTGATCCCTGAGCTCGGGGTGTCTTTCCATTTATTTAGATTTCGGTCTTTGATTTCTTTCAGCGGTATTTTGTAAATCCTTCATCCCTTTGTTAAGTTTATTGCTACGGATTTTATTCCTTTGGGTGCAATGGTAAGTGGGATCATTTCTGTAACTTACTTTTTGGATCATTCATTGCTGGTACTTTTACCCCTTTTTTAAAGAAATCACCTTTTTAGCGACTGGATGATCAGAACAAGGCGTGTGCAGGACACAGGTGTTCATGCGTGTGCTGGGGCGTGCGCACACGTAGCGGCATGCCCGTGGACGTTTTGTGCCCATGTGTCCACACACACGGGGTGGGTGCTGTCCTTTATAACCGTGTTTTTTGGGCCTCACCTCTGTCACATGTGGCGTTTTCCATATACTTACGTGGGGCCCCATGCAGGTCTCCACCTCCTTTGGCCTCCCCTTTGAGGAAGCCATGGTGGGGCGGGTCGAGGCCTGCTGCTGGGTTGTGCTGCACGCAGCCTTGCTGACCTTCCCAGTGCCTCCAGAGTTGTGGTGATGGGCAGCGCTGATTGGGAGGGGAGCCAACCGAGGCGTGAGAGATCAGCTCGCTGAGGTTGACTCCACAACATGATGGGCGGGACAGCAGCACTGTGCCCCCAGAGACGGGGGTGCTGTCCAGGACCCCAGAAGGTGGACAGGCCCAGGGACATGAGCCTGCAGCATGGCTCAGCACTGCTCCCTGGGCTGAATGGGGGCATGAGGACAGTGAATGAGCCCCTGGGACAGTAGCCTGGGCTGTTGACTGAACCATGAGTTTATGATGGGGTGTCCAGCTTCCCCAGGAAGCTTTGGCCATGGTCTCTGGCCATATGCACCAGGACTGGGTCCTCCAAGTGGGGTACTGTTTTCTGCTTCACACGGAGATACAAGGTGGCCCTCATTCCTTCTTGTGCCTAACATAGCGTGGACAAGTGTGAGCGTCCAGATGGTGCCTGGAGAGTGCCCTGGGACCAGTCTGCGGCTCGGATCCCCCACCCCACTGTGGCTGGCAGTCCCAGACCAGAGTTCACCTAGCCTGATGACGGGAACTCCGATACTTAGAGCTCTTCTTGTCACTTGCCTGCTTTGGCCCTCGTTTTGCTTCCCCTTGGACACCCTGTCAAGGCATAGTCTGGGTTTGGATCTCGGGAAGCTGGGCTGAGCGGGAGGGCCTCGAGCAAGCGCTTCCAGGCGATGGTAGCACGTCCCTGGAGACGCAGGGCCCTTCCTGTCCAGGCCCCACTCACCATCTTCCTGGGCTGACCTGCCACCAGCTGGAGAGAGGACATGGATTCGGGGGTTCAGGCCCCATTTCCCTGCAGGAGTGACTCAAGCCGGGGGTCCTGCAGCATGACACTTGGCATCCTGGAAAAATCCAGAAACTGTAGCCTGATGTGGTCTGCCTCCTGAATGAACAGGGCTGGGGAGGGCATGGTGGGGCTTCCTGAGAGCTCCCAGACCTCCCGGGAGGGGGCAACATGGGGCCACGTTGGAGCCTTCTCTCGGAGCCTGGAAGCTCCAGGATTGGTTGCCGTTGGTGGAGTGTCTTTCCCGACAGTCTGGCACCCTGTGCTGATATCCCCAGCTGTTTTGGAGTGAGGCTTGTGACAACAGGGACACCCAGGAGGTGAGGGCGTTTTCTGCCACTGGTTTGCACCCAGCCCCGGGCACTTCCTGACTGTGGTCCCTTGTTCTCCCAGTGGCTCCTGAGGGCGCTGGACCTGGGTCTGCTTAGGAGAGTCTGGCTGGGAGAGGGCCAGCGGCCGTGGGTCACCCAGCCCCCTCTCCACTCCAGCCAGTGAGAGCCACGCTGGTTTTGTGCTGTAGGCAGTGAGGATTCCCCGGGTTTCAGACGCTGGCGGCGCTGGGCGCTGGGGTGGCTCCTCGCCTGCCAAACGAGGCAGCTGTCAGCTCACCAGTGGGCACCTCAGGCCCCGTGCTCTGTTCTAGGCCCTGCGGGCAGTGCTGGGCACCCTCGTGCTGGGGCAGGCGGGTGCTGGTCAGAGGCCGCCCGGAGTACCCTGTGTGGGAGGGGAGATGGGTGGGGAGGCGCCCTGGGATAGGGGCCAGGGCTGGGAGTTCCCATTTTATTCTCAGCTCAGTAGGATCAGGACAGAGCGGGACGTTCTGTAGTGTCCATCTAGTTAACCAGATTCTGTTCGAGTGCTGCAGGCTGTGGATGTAGGGGCAAGAGGGGGAGAGATCAGAGACCAGCTGCAGGGGTGGGGGGAGTCCTGTGGGGAGGGAGGGGGGAGAGATGGGGGGCGAGTTCCTGGGGGCAGATGGGGGGCCCTGAGAGGAGGGAGGGGAGCCTTGGGGGAGGAATGGGGGAGGGGTGGTGACCCTTTGATCCCAGTCTGGATGCTCGTGGAGCGGGCCCCAGCCTTGTGTGGGTGCAGGTGCGGGCACGGACTCTCCAGCGCCCCCACGGCGGCCTGGTGCTGGTGCGGGCACGGGCTCTCCAGCGCCACCCGGCGGCTTGGTGCTGGTGCGGGTGTGGGGCTCTCCAGCGCCCCCGGCGGCCTGGCGTGGGTGCGGGCACGGGGCTCTCCAGCGCCCCCCGCCCCGGCGGCCTGGTGCAAGTGCGGGCACGGACTCTCCAGCGCCCCCCGGCGGCCTGGTGCTGGTGCGGGCACGGGCTCTCCAGCGCCCCCCGGCGGCCTGGTGCAGGTGCGGGCACGGACTCTCCAGCGCCACCCGGCGGCTTGGTGCTGGTGCGGGTGTGGGGCTCTCCAGCGCCCCCCGGCGGCCTGGCGTGGGTGCGGGCACGGGGCTCTCCAGCGCCCCCCGGCGGCCTGGTGCTGGTGCGGGTGTGGGGCTCTCCAGCGCCCCCCGGCGGCCTGGTGCTGGTGCGGGTGTGGGGCTCTCCAGCGCCCCTTGGCGGCCTGGCGTGGGTGTGGGCACGGGCTCTCCAGCGCCCCCCGGCGGCCTGGTGCTGGTGCGGGCACGGGGCTCTCCAGCGCCCCCCGGCGGCCTGGTGCTGGTGCGGGTGTGGGGCTCTCCAGCGCCCCTTGGCGGCCTGGCGTGGGTGCGGGCACGGGCTCTCCAGCGCCCCCCGGCGGCCTGGTGCTGGTGCGGGCACGGGGCTCTCCAGCGCCCCCCGGCGGCCTGGCGCGGGTGCGGGCACGGGCTCTCCAGGGCACCCGGCTGCCTGGGCCCCCGCCGTCTGTGCGGCCTGCTTGTGGTGCCGGGATCAGACGTGTGCGTTTTGGGCCCAGGCCCGGGATGCCGAGGTGGAAGTGTGGGTGACCCGCCCAGGGCGGGGGTGCGTGAGGCAGAGGCAGGACCTCGCGTCTACGGGCGGTGCCATATCTCAGCAGCTGGGTGCGGGACTGCGGCTCCGAGGGCCTCTCACCTGGCTCCTGCCCAGAGCACAGGTGCTTTGTGCCTGACCTCGGCCAGCGGGCGAGCGCTGTGTCCCCTCCCGTCTCCCCTCCCCGGACTGTGAAATTTCTGGGTTCCCGGAGGACAATGCCAGCCGTGACTGGCAGCATTCACTTCAGGGGCCCCTGTGGCCGGCAGTCTGGGGGGGCTGCCTGCCCGCCTGCCCTGTCCACCCCGTGGTCCCCCGCTGCTCCCAGCACGGCCACGAGCCCCTGTAGACCGGTCTGCGGGTATTGGGGGGCCGGCAGGGCGCCCTGTGGTCCCCGCCTCCAGCGTTGGGTGAAGGCTTGGAGCAGGAGGCAGGCAGAGCTGGGGTCAGGCTGAGAAAAGACCCTAAATACTGGAAACTGACCCCAGACAGGGCACATGTGGAGAAATAGTGTGTGCGGGGGAGGCTTGGCTCTGAGCGCGCGGGGAGGCCCTGCTCGCTGAGCCGCGTGCGGAGCACCACTCGGCCTCTGTCCCGTCCCGGGGTGCCTGCCTCCAGGTGTGGGGACACGCTGGGGCACACGCGGGCCCCGGGGGGGCGGGCGGCAGGGAACTTCCTCAGGTGGGAATCGGAGCTTCTGACTTTTTTATGTTTATTTAGCGTGATAAGGAATACTTGCTTTTATTTATTTAAAAATGGTCAAGGGGTTGGATTTGCAAATGCAACACTAGCACGTGGTGTTTTAAAACGGAGAGTACGTCGTGAAAACTTGCCTCCTCCTAGAAACCGGCCGGGTTCCAGCTTCTTGGGGACGCGAGCGGGACTCCTGTTTGTGCAGGACGCACCGCCGCCCCCCGCCCCTCAGTCCACAGGTCCCCCCGGGCCGCTGCCGTGCCGGACGCCCCTTCTCGCGCTCCGGCCACGCGGGCTCGGCCACAGGGGCCCGTCCTGTCTGTGCCCCGTCCGCTGGCCTCCTGGTTGACATTCAGCTTGCTTCTCGCCTTGAGCTCCCCCAGCTTTGCTCAGGGAATGTCCTGGCGTCTACAGTCACCTGCCTGTGCAACTGCGCCTGTCGGACAAGTTCCATGACGGAAGGGCGGGCTCGAAGGGTACAGTGTTGCAGATTGTAAAACGGGCAGGTGCCTTGTGCAGATCCCCCTGCTCTCTGGGCCACTGTTGCCTGGCCCTTTCTGTCGTGGTCAGTTCAGTCCGGAAGGCAGTGTGCCTCACTCCTGTGTGGAGGGCGCGCTGTCCTATCTGTGCCCAGTGTGTTCTCCTGCCGTGCCATCGGTCTGCAGCTGCCCGTCCTGGGGCCCACGCCCCCTGAGCCTCCCCTCCCTGCGACTGTGGGGTTTCCTCAGTGGCCCCGCGCTTTCCCACGAAGCCAGAGAGAGCAGGACCTGAGAAGTGAAAAGAGAGGGAGCCTTCCCCAGATGGACGGGGCGTTCCCGTCCCTCCCGCCTCCTGTCGCCCGGCCCGGAGCCCCCCAGACCTCCAGGGCTGGCAGGGGTTGAAAGCTTGCCTGTTTACTAAATAGCCCCTCTTCTTTCCTTTTGAGGCCTGTTGTGAGATCAGGCCTCATTTGTGTTTTTTTCCCTGTAAACTTTTTAATTTAGACTTGTTTTAGGCTTACAGAAAAATTGCAGACGTGGTAGAGATTGTGCGTACCCCTGGCTCAGTTTCCCCGTCAGCACCACGTGTCACCACCCTGCCCTGGTCACAGCTCCCTCGACAGCCACTCCCTGTCCTGGTCCTCCCCGCCTGCCCCCCGTCCAGCCTCCCCGGCCTCCTGATCCCAAGCTGGCTCTCACGCCGACCCCTTTGTGCTGTGATCCTGACACCAAAGACCCTTTGTGGTTTGTGCACCACTGAGGAGCTGTGCCCCCGACTCTCGTGTGCCCCCCCAGGCACCTTCACACCCACCAGCTGTGCCCTCGCCCCGACGCGGGCAGCCTGATGGCGGCGGTTGCTGGGGCATGGATGCGAGCCCGCTGCGCATGGCGCTGATGACACGGGCTACCACACAGGGCTGTGATGCTTCCCCCTTCAAGGATTCTTCCAGATCCCAAACTTGTGTTGTTTATTAGATTTCAATCTGCTGTTTGGAAAAGAAGGATGTAATTAGACTGGTCTTTGGAAAGTCCTCGGAAAAGCCAACAAGAGAGCAGCCTGGGTCCCAGGCTCTGCCTCGGGGCAGGTGTTGCTGCCCTAGAGTGGGGTATGTGAGCAGGCCTGGGGAGCACCAGCCCCAAGCCCCCTCTTTCCCACGGGAGGGGGGGCTGCACAGCTGTCTGCCCCTCTCTCAGCCAGCGCTGTTTCCAGACCTTGGGGTGTCCTTGCAGAAGGGCTGGAACCCCCATGTTTGGTGCTGACCTTGGGGGAGGGCCCCCGAGCCCTGCGCAGGACACCTCCCGTGTGGCGGGCGTCTGTCTGCAGCGGGCTGCTGTGGCCGCTTGGCGTGAGGTGGTGGGGCAGGAGGAGGCAGCCGGTGTGTGTCTCCTCTCACTCCCGGGACCGTCCGCTCCGTGAGCCAGGCAGGGTCCCCGAGTTACAGATGGACACTGGTGCTCGGTGTTCCAAACACACCGCTGGGCTGGAGGCGGCTGGGCGCAGTCCGTGTCCTCCCTGAGCTCCCGGCCGCTGCTGAGGTGCCCGTGCTGGGTCGTCCCTGCTCCAGGCCCCACACCCAGTCGTAGCTGCTGGGGGTTCGCTGGGGGTTCTGGGTCAAGGCCCTCCAGGTTTCCATATCCCAGTCTTTGCTTTTCTTGTCACGTGTGGTTAAAAACAAACGGCAAAGAGCAGATCCTGGGATGTTCCAGCGGGACAGGACCTCCAGGTGCACTGGTTTCTGCTCCTCCAGATGCAGCAGCCCCGGGGACCATGCCACCTGTCACTTGAGGGCTGCTCCCTGCTGTCAAGCACAGAGCTGGCCACCAGGGCCACCCCACACACCCTCCAGGCTGCTGCCCCCAGGGGTGCGGTGGGGACTGAGGACCGGGCCTCACCTCCCTTGCTCTGGAGTCCTGTTTCTGTTAATATGACCTTGACTGCTTTTGCTCTCTGGTCAGACTTGTCTTCCCAGCCCGTTGTGGGTCTCTGAGGGCTTTGGGGGACAGAGGGCTGCAATTCCCAGAGCTCCCGGCAGAGGCATCTGCTCTGCAGCTGCACCAGGTTTCCCCAGAAACTGCTGGAGTAGACGCTCCAAAACCTGCTTCTGGTTCTTAAAGGGACCGTGCCCTTTATCTGGAACATCTGCTGAAAGTCCACTGGAGCAGGTTTCAGAAACGTAGAGAGACGTTTTGAACGTTGATGTAATACGTGAAGGACCCCAGACCGTCAGAAGAGCAGGTCGGGGGATGGTGAAGTGGACCCCGGTGTATGCGCAGGGAGCGGCGGGTTCAGCGGTGGGTTCACGGGAAAGTGTTTCCGCTGTGACTTTCGATGGAACAAAAAGTGCGAGTCAGAGCTGGTGTGCGTTAGTGAAGACCAAACACGCCTGAAGGAAACATGGCAGCGTGCTAACAGGGTCGAGAGGAGGTGTGCCTCCTCGGGCCGCCCAGCGCAGGGCCCCCTGAGGCTGGCTTGTCTGGCGCTCAGGTGTTGGGCTTGTTTCGGGGCCCGAGGCTGGCCCAGGTGGCCTCTCGAGGATGCTGCCCAGGTGTGCTCTGGGGGTGTTTGCGCGGCTCGGCCACCGGAGCCCCGGAGACGCCCAGGGCTGCGGCCCCTGTGCAGGGGGCTTGGGGTCGCTTCCAGGTGACACAGGAGGGTATGTCCCTGGGAAGCTGCATCTGGTGCCGTCCTGTTGGCCTCGCCCTGCCCCCACAGCACTGGGGGTCCCACATGAGCCCCCCCATCTTTGTTGTGTGTTTGCACCTGTGCCCTTGGAAACTGGTTTTACTGTGCGTGTTCTTTGTACGTGTTATTCTGTAGCCTGTTCGCCCCTCGGCGTAGGCCAGGTGGGCCGACACCGTTGGACACCTCGGCTGTCAACACCTGTCCCCGTGCCCTGCAGGGGCTCCCAAGGGGAGGGTGGGCCCGTGCTCAGGCCCAGGGCAGTGATGGGCAGGGTCAGGCAGTGCTGGCCTGGCTGGGATGGCCGTGCACCCCCGGAGCGGGCCCCTCCTAGCAGCGTACCCCAGAGGGACCCAGGCCCGTTCACACTAATTGCAAGTGAGCAAGCGGTGGTGGGGCGAGCAGAGTGGTGTCCACAGCCCAGCAAGGGGAGCGCCGTGCTCGCTGTTTGAGGGCGGCTGATGGTCGGCCCGCACCTCACCTTCCCTGCACCGCACCAAGGCGTGCACCACGGCAGTCTGGGAGGGGGCCCACCCTTCACGCACAAAAGAGGGTCCCGTGAGTCTTCAGGGTGCTGATGTGGTAAAGGAGAAAGTAGCCAACTCTGGACATACAGAGTCCGTGTTTGGGGTTGCTTGGCACTTTTTTTTTTTTAATTCTTTTATTTTTTATTTTTTACTTATTTTTTTAAAGATTTTTATTTATTTATTTGTCAGAGAGAGCACAAGCAGGGGGAGCAGCAGAGGGAGAGAGAGAAGCAGACTCCCCACTGAGCAAGGAGCCCGATGCGGGACTCGATCCCAGGACCCTGGGATCATGACCTGAGCCGAAGGCAGACGCTTAACGACTGAGCCACCGGGCGCCCCTGCGTGGCACTTCTGAGGGGTAGCTGTGTGGTGGCAGGAGGGTCTGCCTGGCCCTGAGAGGACCCAGAGGGTGGGGCTGTGCCCAGGGAGCCCAGCACAGCACGTGGGGAGGGCGTGAGCAAGGCCCACGTGCTGCTTCTGTGGGGGGAAGGGACTTCGCGTCCTGGGCCGTCCAGGCACTGGGCTCTCTGGTGATGGGACCTGGGGCCTGGTTAACGCACGTGGTGGGAGATGCACCGAGTGCGTCTCGAGCTACCTCTTTCGGGCGTCTTGCCCAGCCTGCACCTCCGGGAGTGGAGCTGGCCGAGGCCCCTCTCCACGGCTCCCCCAGGGCAGCTTTACATTGTGCTGTGTGTGCATTCCGGAAGACTCTGGTCCACCCTCTCTGAACGGCAGTATTAAACAAATGTGTCTAATTTGTTGCCTGTGGAGTTTTAGATTTTAGTGTCCTTGTTCATTTCCAGAAGTTCTTGTGTTTGCAGGTTTGTCTGATCATTTCTGTCGCTGACTGTGAGTGCCCCCCGCCCCCGCGGTCATTTAAAAGGACTTTGTGTTCTCTGTGAGATGGCTCTGTGACGTGCTGAGGGCTTAGTCCTGCTTTCCCTCGGGAAAGGGAGAGAGATCATCTCCTCAGTTTGGAAATTTGAGCTGGGGAGCGTGGTCTGTGGCGCACCTGCCCCTCAGTGTCACTTCCCGGGGGCGGGCTGCTCTGGGACGGCCCCCCAGGGCCCCTCCCGCCCGAGCCCGAGCTCGCGGGCTCGCAGTCCCGCCCCAGCGCAGTGCCGCAGCCAGCCTGGGCCACCCGGCTTCCGTGCCTGCCCGACCAGGCCTTCCGGGGTCTGGCCCGTGGCCACAGTTGCGGAGGTGGAGGGACTGCGAGGAGGCTTCCACCAGCCTCGTGGGGAGTGAGGCCCAGCAGCGCACCCCCACCCGCGGGGCTGCCCTGGACCCGGCCTGCAGGACGCACAGCCAGAGACGTGTCCCCAGGTTGCGATCGTTTCCCATTTTCCCCTGCCCTCAGATTTCCAGGTCATGCTGCCCAGGAGTCCCTTGGTTGGTGGTAGCCCCCATCAGGCCTCCCGTGTGGGCCCTGGGGGCCCCAGAAGCACCGGGAAACGTCGTCCTACATTCTTGGGAGCGTGTGTTTGAGGCAGAGTCTCAGCGGAGAGGGTTTGGGTCCCAGGCTCCTTGGGTGGCTCTTGTCCCGCGATGCTGCCGCTCAGGTGCTATAGTGCTGGGACAGACTGGTGGGGCCTGGGGGACAGAGCCTCCTAGATGCCCCAGAGCCTGGGCTTCTTCATCAGGGAGGGAACCCCTGTGTCGTGTGGACTGGTGGGGGCGCAGATGTGGGAAGGGAGCCGAGGAAGGGAGCCGAGTGGTACGGATGCCCAGGTCTGCTGCCTCCCCGCCGACGGCGTTTGTGCCCTGGGTCACCTGGCAAAGGGGGGGCCCAGCCCAGCTCTGCATACCTGCCTCCCCGCCCCCCCCAGGGCCTGTCGGTGCTTGACTGGCCAGCGAAGGGTAGGGACAGTTGGCTCCTAGCTGGGCGTTCATGGGCAGTGGACACAGTGTGTCCTGTAGGTGTTTTTGAGGGGCCATGACCCCCCCCCCGAATGCTGCTGATGCTGGATTCCTCCTGTCCACACAGCTGAGGTCATGGACTGTCACTTCGGCTTCCCCAGGCCAGCCGTCACCTCAGCTTCTGGGGACTGCTCCCGCTGCTAGAGGTTTGCTTGCAGGGCCTACCTCCTGGGGCCCGGGATGCCCCCATAATCCGCAGACTCAAGTGGCAACCCGCAGCCTGAGCTGGGGCATGTGGGGTGCTCCCTGAGTCCCTGCCGGCCTGTCCTGGGCCAGGACCCTGCACCTTTGTCCAGCCCGCCCTTACCTGCACACCTGCCCCGAGAAGGAAGCCTTCCCCGCCCTCAGGCCGGCCTTCTCCTGGAGCCTGTCCTGGTCCTGCAGGAACGCCCCTCAGGCGGCCTCGCCAGGGGGCTGCGCGTGGGCCCGGCACACGCGCCCAGCTTTGAGCCCAGCTCCAGTCACCTCGTTAGTCGGCACCTGCAGGCTGCAGGCCGGCCACCTCTGGACCCCCAGCCCTCGGCTGCTTGTGGTCCTGATGGGCCCCAGCGACACATGGCCGGGTCCAGGGTGGGCTGGCCTGCACGCACAGGATTCACAGGACTCTGCCCGGCTGTTCATGGTCCACCTGGACACCCACTGGCCAAGGGGACATTTCTGCTGACTGGGAGGACACCCCAGCCCTGACCCGGGGAGCAGATGTGGGGGCGGGGGAGCCCCGAGGGGAGGACCTCGAGATGAGGAGAGCCCTCTGAGGTGGGAGAAGGCAGATGGTGCTCCAGGGATCAGACCAAGAGGTGGATGGTGGGCGGTGGTGGGCGGCTGAGGTGTCCAGGAATCCTGGGGCGGGGTGGGCTTGTGGGGGAGCAGGGGGCCTTACTTTCCAAGCCCGGCGTTTCTCTGTGTCTGCGAGGTTCTGAAGTTGAGCAGCACTGAGCCTCCTGAAGCTTGGGCCTCTCGCGCCCGCCCCTCCCTCCGCGGGCTCGTCATGTACTTGCTTCAAGTGGTATCTGTGACAGATGTTGTTGCCATAGGCTTTATTAGCGTTCCCATCATACGGTTTTCCTGTTTTGGCAGCTTTTCTCCAGCACAAGAACCCTCATGATTCTCAAAGACGTATGTGGAACTTTTCCTTTCTGATTAAAAAAAAATAGACTTTTAGAGTGGTTTTGGATTACAGGAAGATGGAGAGGAAAGTGCGGAGGGTCCCGCGGAACCCTTCAGCACCTGCGGCCTGTTGCGCACGCCTTGCCCAGGTGCGGTACGTCTGCCCTGACTGATGAGCCTGGACCGATGCGTTGTCCTTCGTGACGAGTCCACGGTCGACTTTGGGCTTCACTCTTGCTGTGTGTGTCCTGTGGGATTTGAAGCTGATGTTATACAGAGTACTTTCACTCCCTAGAAATCCTCTGTGCTTTGCCTCTTCGTCCCTCCCTGTCCCCCAACCCCTGGCAGCATCTTTTCACTGGCTCCATGGTTTTCTTTCCCAGAATGTCATGCAGTTGGAATCATGCAGCCTTTTCAGGTTGGCTTCTTTCACTTAGTGATGTGCATTTAAGGTTCCTCCACATCTTCTCATGACTTAATAGCGCATTTCTTTTTAGTGCTGAGTAATGTTTCCTCGTCTGGATGGACCACAGTTTATTTGTCCACCACCCACTGAAGGACGCCTTGGATGCTTCCAAGTTTTGGTGATTATGAATAAAGCTGCTGTAAACATCCGTGTGCAGGATTTTGTGTAGAGTTTTTAGCTCATTTGGGTCAACACCTAGGGTTTGCTTGGTGGATCCAATGGTAACAGTGTGTTTAGTTTTTTGGTTTTTTTTTTAAGATTTTATTTATTTATTTGAGAGAGAGAGAGCAGGGGGGAGGAGCCGATGGAGAGGGACCTCCATTGGCCTGAGTCCCTCTCCATCGGCCTGATGAGCCTGGACGGATGCATTGTCCTTCGTGACAAGTCCACAGGGAGGGGGGAGGAGCAGGGGGGAGGGACCGATGCAGGGGGGAGGGGCCGATGGAGAGGGAGAAGCAGACTCTCCGATGACCAGGGAGCCCTACATGGGGCTCAATCCCAGGACCCTGGGATCATGACCTGTGTTTGGTCTCATACGAAGCCACCAAGCTGTCTTGTGAAGCCGCAGCGTGGGTCTGCGTTCCCTGCAGCCATGACTGGGCTCTTGCCACTCCACGTCCTCGCCAGCACTTGGTCTTGTCAGTGCCCTGGATTTTGGCCGTTGTAGTAGGCGTGCAGTGGAATCTTGTTATAATTTGCATTTCCCTGATGACGCGGGATGTGGAGCATCTTCTCATGCGCTTATCTGCCGCCCGTATGTCTTCTCTGGTGAGGTGTCTGTAGATCCTTTGCCCATTTTTAAATTGGGTTGTTAGTTTTCTTATCGCTGTGTGTATACTTACTAGTCATTTACCAGGTATATGTTTTGCCAAGATTTTCGCTTAGTCTGTGGCTTATTTTTTCATTCACTTAAAAATGTCTTTCATGGGGCGCCTGGGTGGCTCAGTTGGTTAAGCGACTGCCTTCGGCTCAGGTCATGATCCTGGAGTCCCTGGATCGAGTCCCGCATCGGGCTCCCTGCTCGGCAGGGAGTCTGCTTCTCCCTCTGACCCTCCCCCCTCTCATTTGCTGTCTCTCTCATTCTCTCTCTCTCAAATAAATAAATAAAATCTTTAAAAAAAAAAAATGTCTTTCATGGAGCAGAAGTTTAAAAAAATTTCAGTCAAGTTCAGGTTATCAGTTTTTTCCTTCATGGATCATGTCTTTGGTGTTTGTACCTAAAAAGGCATCAGCACACTCAGATTTTCTCCTGTGTCATTTTCTAGGAGATTGATCGTTTCTAGGATATTTGCATTTTACATTTAGGTCTAGGATTCATTTGAGTTAATTTTTGTAAAGCTATTAGATCTATGTTTTCATTCTTTGTGTGTGCATGCACACGTGTGTGTGGATGTCTGGTTGTTCCAGTGTGTGTGCATGCGTGTGAGTGTGCATGGGAATGTCCATTTCCAGTGTGTGTATGTGTGTGTGTGTTTGCATGTGTATGTCCAGTTGTTCCAGTGTGTGTGCTGTGTGTGCATGTGTGTGTATGTCCAGTTGTTCTGGCACCATCTTCCTCCATTGCACTGCCTTTGCCCCTTTGTCAGAGGTCAGTCGACTGTACTTATGGGGGTTTATTTCTGGGCTCTCCATTCTTTTACATTGATCTGTTTGTCTATTCTCTCATCAAAACCCCACTGTCTTGATTACTGTAGCTTTCTAGTAAGTCTTGAAGTTGGGTAGTGTCAGTCCTCCAGCTTTGTTCTTTTCCTTCAGTTTTGTGTTGGCTGTTCTGGGTCTTTATCTCTCCATATAAATTTCAGAATCAGTTTGTTGACATTCATGGAATTTTATTTATTTTTATTTTATTTTTTTAAAGATGTTATTTATTTATTTATTTGACATAGGGAGAGAGAGAGAGAGCACAAGCAGGGGGAGCAGCAGAGGGAGAAGCAGGCTCCCCGCTGCGGGGCTTGATCCCAGGATGCTGGGATCATGACCTGAGTCGAAGGCAGACGCTTAACCAACTGAACCACCCAGGCGCCCCTTGATTGGAATTTTAATTGGAATCGCATTGGATCTACAGATGAAGTTGGGAAGAACTGACATCTTGACAATATTGAGTTTTCCTGTCCATGAACATGGAACACCGCTCCATTTATTTAGTTCCGTGATTTGTTTCATCAGAGTTTTGTAGTTCTCCTCATGAAGGTCTCGCACGTATTTTGTTAGATTTATATCTAAACATTTCATATTTTTGAATGTTAATGTAAATGGTATGTGTTTTTTAATTTAATTTAATTTTATTTTTTTAAAATTTTTTTATTGTTATGTTAATCCCCATACATTACATCATTAGTTTTAGATATAGTGTTCCATGATTCATTGTTTGTGCATAACACCCAGTGCTCCATGCAGAACGTGCCCTCCTCAATACCCATCACCAAGCTAACCCATCCTCCCACCCCCCTCCCCTCTAGAACCCTCAGTTTGTTTTTCAGAGTCCATCGTCTCTCATGGTTCTTCTCCCCCTCCGATTTCCCCCCCTTCATTCTTCCCCTCCTGCTACATTCTTCTTCTTTTTTTCTTTCTTAACATATATTGCATTATTTGTTTCAGAGGTACAGATCTGAGATTCAACAGTCTTGCACAATTCACAGCGCTTACCAGAGCACATACCCTCCCCAGTGTCCATCACCCAGTCACCCCATCCCTCCCACCCCACCCCCCACTCCAGCAACCCTCAGTTTGTTTCCTGAGATTAAGAATTCCTCATATCAGTGAGGTCATATGATACATGTCTTTCTCTGTTTGACTTATTTCGCTCAGCATAATACCCTCCAGTTCCATCCACATCATTGCAAATGGCAAGATCTCATTCCTTTTGATGGCTGCATAATATTCCATTGTATATATATACCACATCTTCTTTATCCATTCATCTGTTGATGGACATCTTGGCTCTTTCCACAGTTTGGCTATTGTGGACATTGCTGCTATAAACATCGGGGTGCACGTACCCTTTCGGGTCCCTACTTTTGTATCGTTGGGGTAAATACCCAGGAGTGCAATTGCTGGATCATATGGTAGCTCTATTTTCAACTTTTTGAGGAACCTCCATACTGTTTTCCAGAGTGGCTGCACCAGCTTGCATTCCCACCAACAGTGTAGGAGGGTTCCCCTTTCTCCGCATCCCCGCCAACATCTGTCATTTCCTGACTTGTTAATTTTAGCCATTCTGACTGGTGTGAGGTGGTATCTCATTGAGGTTTTGATTTGGATTTCCCTGATGCCGAGCGATATTGAACACTTTTTCATGTGTCTGTTGGCCGTTTGGATGTCTTCTTTGGAAAAATGTCTGTTCATGTCTTCTGCCCATTTCTTGATTGGATTCTTTGTTCTTTTGGTGTTGAGTTTGATGAGTTCTTTATAGATTTTGGATACTAGCCCTTTATCTGATATGTCATTTGCAAATATCTTCTCCCATTCTGTCAGTTGTCTTTTGGTTTTGTTGACTGTTTCCTTTGCTTTGCAAAAGCTTTTTATCTTGATGAAGTCCCAATAGTTCATTTTTGCTCTTGCTTCCCTTGCCTTTGGCGATGTTTCTAGGAAGAAGTTGCTGCGGCTGAGGTCGAAGAGGTTGCTGCCTGTGTTCTCCTTTAGGATTTTGATGGACTCCTGTCTCACATTGAGGTCTTTCAACCATTTGGAGTCTATTTTTGTGTGTGGTGTAAGGAAATGGTCCAGTTTCATTCTTCTGCATGTGGCTGTCCAATTTTCCCAACACCATTTGTTGAAGAGACTTTTTTCCATTGGACATTCTTTCCTGCTTTGTCAAAGATTAGTTGACCATATAGTTGAGGGTCCATTTCTTGTGTTTTTTAATTTTAAATTCCAATGTTCATTGCTGGTGTATGAGAAAAGCAATTTACTTTTGTGTACTAACCTTGTATCCTACAAACTTGCTATGATCACTTATGGCTCCAGGAGTTCTTTTGTTGATTGCTTGGGATTTCCTGCATAGATACTCATGTCATCTGCAAACAAAGACAGTTTTATTTCTTCCTTCCCAATCTGCATATCTTTTTTTTCCCTTTTCCTATCTTATTTCATTAGCTACAGCTTCCAATACAATGTTAAATAGGAATGGTGAGAGTGGACATCCTTGTCTTGTTCCTGATCTTACTGGAAAAACATCTAGTTTCTCATATTAAGTATAGTGTTAGCTATAAGTTTTGTAGAGCTTTGCTCTTTAGAACAAAGAGAGGGAGGGAGTAGAGGGAGTTCCCCTCTGTTTCTAGTTTGCTGTGAATTTTTATCATGAAGGAATGTTGGATTTTGTCAAATACTTTTTTTTTGCACCTATGGATATGATCATATTATTTTTCTTCTCTACCCTGCTTACGTGATGGTGGATTGCATTAATTGATTTTTGAGTATTGAACCAGGCTTGCATACCTGGAATCAATCACTATTGGTCGTGGTATATAATTTTTTTAATACACTGTTAAATTTGATTTGCTTCTATTTTTTTTAAAGATTTTATTCATTTATTTGGGAGATAGAGATAGCAAGAGAGAGAGAGAGCACTAACAGAGGGGAGAGGGAGAAGCAGGCTCCCCGCAGAGCAGGAAGCCAGATGTGGGGCTCGATCCCAGGACCCTGGGATCATGACCTGAGCCGAAGGCAGATGCTTAACCCACCAAGCCACCCAGGCGCCCCGATTTCCTAATGTTTTGTAGAAGAATTTTTTGCTTCTATGTTTATGAGAGATATTGGTCTGCAATTTTCCTTTCTTATAATACATTTGTTTGGCTTTGGTATTAAGGTAATGCTGGCCTCATAAAATGAGTTAGGAAGTATTTCCTCTACTTTTAATTCCTGGAAGAAATTATAGAAAATTGGTATAATAACTTTCTTAAATATTTGGTAAAATTCATCAGTGAACCCACTGGGCTTGGTATTTTCTGTTTTGGAAATTTATTAATTATTGATTCAATTTCTTTTATAGATGTATACTAATTAGATTATCTCTCCTTGTGTGAGTTTTCAGTAGATTGAATCTTTGAAGGACTAGATTTTTTTTTCATCTAGGTTATTAAATGTGTGGGCATAGAGTTGTTCATAATATTCCTTTACTGTGCTTTTAATGTTTGTGGGATCTGTAGTGATGGCCCCTCTCTCATTTCTGATATTAGTAATTTATGTCTTCTCTCTTTTTCTGTTAACTTAGATAGAGGCATATCAGTGTACTGATTTTTTCAAAGGATCTTCTTTTGCTTTCCTTGACTTTTCTCTATTTATTTGCTGTCTTCAATTTCATTGATTTCTGCTCTAATTTTCATTATGTGTTCTGCTTACTTTGGATTTTCTTTTCTTTTTCTAGTTTCCTCAGGTGGAAGTGGAGATGATTGGTTTTAGATGTTCTTTTGTAACATATGCATTCAGTGGTATAAATCACGCTCTAAGCACTGCTTTCAGTGCATCCCACAAATCTTGATAACTATTTAATTTCCATTTAGTTAGAAATATTTTAAGATTTCTCCGCAAACTTCTTTGAGTCTGTGTCATTTAGAAGTGTGTCATTTAATTTCCAAGTGTTTTAGAGTTTTCTAGATACCATTTTGTTATTGATTTCTAGTCTAATTCCATTGTGGTGTGACTGTATCTTTTAAACAGTTTCTTTTAAATTTGTTAAGGTGTGTTTTATGGCTCAGAATGTGATCTTTTTTGGGCGAATGTTCTCTGTGAGCTTGAGAGGAATGTTTATTCTGCTTTTGTTGGATGAAGTAGTCTATAAATATCAATTAGATCTAGTTGATTGATGGTGTTCAGTTCAACTATGTCCTTCCTGATTTTTGTCTGCTGAAATCTGTTAATTGTTTATAAAGGATGTGGAAATTGCCAGTATAGTAGTGTCTTTGTCTCTTTCTCCTTGCAGTTCTATTGGTTTTTGCCTTATATAGTTTGATGCTCTGTTATTAGGGGCATACACATTAAGGATTTTAATGTCTTCTTGGAAAATTAACCCCTTTATCATTATATAATTTCCCCCTCTATCCCAGTTATTTTTCTTGCTCCAAAGTTTACTTTGTCTGAAATTAATATGGTTACTTGGCTTTCTTTTGATTAGCATAAGCATGGTATAACTTTCTTCATCCCTTTACTTTTCCCCCAGTTAAAACCTTTTTATTTTTATTTATTTTTTTAATAGACCCCCCTTTTTTTTAAAGCAGTTTTAGGTTCACAGCAGAATTGTGTAGAAAGTGCAGAGAATTTCCCTTCCCCTTTCCCCACACTGTGCCTTTACTTTTAGTGTATATATTTTTTTATATTTAAAGCAGGTTTTAGTCTATATATTTTTATATTTAAAGCAGATTTTTGATAATGTATTGTACAGTCTTGCTTTTTTCCTCAATCTTATAGTCTCTGTCTTTTAATTTGTATTTTAGACCACTGGTGTTTAAGGTGATCACTGATAATGCTGGATTAATATCTACCATATTAGTTTCTGTTTTCTATTTGGTGCTCCTGTTCTTTTTTTTTTTGTCTTCTGCAATTTTTCTGCCTTCTCTGGTTTTGATCGAGCATTTTGCATGATTTCATTTTTTTCTCCTCTTCTAGCATATCAATAATACTTCTTTTTTAACTTTTTTTTTAGCAGTTGCCCTTGCATTTGCCATATATATACTTATGGCTAAGCCAGGCCCCCTTGTGAATACACTATTAAGGACAGTGCAAGTTCCACACAGCATTCCCAGGTCCTTCCTCTGTCCCTTATACAAGTGCTGTCATTCATGTCATTTATTTCTAAGCTATAATCAAGTACATTGTTGTTATTTTGTTTTACACAAACTATTATCTGTTATATCAGTAAAAATAAGAAAAATAAAATATTTTATGTTTCCTTAATTTATGCTTCTCTAACACGTTTCTTTTCTTTATGAAGATCCAAATTTGTGACCTATATTCTTTCCTTCTCTCTGAATGTATTTCTTTAACATTTCTTCCAAGGCTGTCTTACTGGTGACAAATTCCCTCAGTTGTTTGAGAAAGTCTTTGTTTCTTTTTCACTTCTGAAGGATAACTTTTTAGGATACAAAATTCTAGGTTGGTATTTTTTTTCTTTCAAAACTATAAATGTTTCTACTCCACTCTTCCTGTTTGCATGGTTTCTAAGGAGAAGTTTGCTGTAATTCTTACTCTTGCTCTTCTGTAGATAAGATATTTCCCCCCCATGGCTCTTTTTATTTTCAAGATTTTGTCTTTGTTTTTGATTTTCTGCAGTTTGAATGTGATTTGCTGAGGTGTACATTTGTTTGGCATTTATCCTGCTTGCTGTTCTTTGAGCTTCCTGGATCTGGGTTTGGGGTCTGTCATTAATTTTGGAAAATGCTCAGCCATTATGATTTCAGATCTGTCCTCATTTCCTCTCTCTTTTGTCTCTTCAGGCCTTGCCGTCCACATATGTTACTCCTTTATAGTTGTCCCACAGTCCTTGGATATTCTGTTCCATGTTTTTCTTTCTTTTTCCGCTTTGCTCTCCAGTTTTGGAATTTTCTGTTGACCTATCTTCAAGTTCACAGATTCTGTTTTTTAGGGGTTTATTTATTTATTTGAGAGAGAGAAAGAGATAGAGAGCGAGTGTGATGAGTGGGGGAGGGGCAAAAGGAGAGAGAGAGAGAATCACAAGCAGACTCCCCACTGAGTACAGACCCTGTGATCCCACGGCCCTGAGATCATTACCTGAGCCAAAACCAACAGTCAGACACTTCATTGACTGAGTCACCCAGGCGTCCCTTCAAGCTCACAGATTCCTAGCTTGGCCTTGCCCAGTCTAGTGATGAGCCCCGCGAAGGCATTTTTTTTGTTGCTGTTTTTGATTTCTGGATTTCCTCTTGTTTCCTTCTTTGAGTTTCCATCTTCTTTTTTTTTTTTTTTTTTAAAGATTTTATTTATTTGACAGAGAGAGACACGGCGAGAGAGGGAACACAAGCAGGGGGAGTGGGAGAGGGAGAAGCAGGCTCCCCGCGGGCTCGGTCCCAGAACCCTGGGATCATGACCTGAGCTGAAGGCAGACGCTTAACGACTGAGCCACCCAGGCGCCCCGAGTTTCCATCTTCTATTTATACTACTCATCTGTTCTCACATGCTGTCCACCTTTTCCATTAAAGCCCTCAGCATAATTATCCTGGTTCTTTTAGATTTCTGATCTGATCATTCTGCGATCTCTGCTATACCTGGGTTCTTATGCTTTCTCTGTCTCTTCAGACCTGTATTTTTATCTTGTATGCCATGTAATTTTTTTGTTTTGTAATTTTCTTTGTTGCAAATAACTATTTTAAAGGCAAGAAAACTGTCCCCCTTATATGCCACCATTTAGAGGTGCTAACTTATAACCTCTGTACACATTTGCCCCTCTCCTGGATGAGTTGGTGTGCTTTTTCCTCATATTACAGTATAAAACATTTGGGTACATAACGATCTGTTAGGTGGGTACTGACCTAACAGCTCCCCTGTTGGATACTTTGGTTTGTGAGGTTTTTTGTCTCTGCTGCTCCCAGAGGGCTGCTGGTCAGGTTTTCTCGCTGTAGTTTGTAGACAGGGATGCTGAGGGAGGCCCCAAGGGGGAGTGCCAGGGCCAGCCTCCTCCCCCTGCTCCAGCTGTCCTGTTGCTGCTGAGGTCTGGGGGGACCAGGACACCGGTGACTGGACACCACCTCTGATCTTGGTTCTGCAGGCAGATGTCCCAGAGAGGCGAGGCCTGGAATCTCCTAGGACAGATGTGGTCCCCAGGCTGCTAGACAGCCTCTTGGTCAGGGTGTGTGCAGACCCTGGGTTGTCCGGGGAGGAGAGCTGCACCGTGGACATCACCACTGAGGCCCAGCCGTGGAGGGAGTACTTGAAGGCCTCAGAGACTGGTGAGGCCAGGCAGTGGAGGGAGCCTCAGGTGGGCAAGGCGGGGACATGCTGCTCAGGTGACTCCCGGGGGAAGAGGGCCAGAGGTTGCAAACTGCCGGCCAGCATGGCTGTTGGGCTCATGATGCTGGTCCATGCAGGGTTTTCACAAACAGTTGCATTGGCTGTGATACAGAAAAATCCAGAGGTTTCACCTAGAAATGTGCATTTCCCGATTGTCTTGAAAAGTCAGGGGATATGACAGCACTCCGTGTGCGTCCACAAGGTGCCCCGTGGGCCTGTACTGCCCTTGGGCCACCAGGCTCTTCTCTCCGCTCCTTGCTGGGCTGAGTGGGGGCCAGCCCTCTGTCCCCAACCTATGCTCTGGCCCCATGCACAGTCAGGGCCTGTTTGGCGGGTTGTTCTAGATAACTCCCAGGTCCCCACTATGGGGAGACATGGTTGGTCTCTGGGGACCTGCTCTCGTGGAGACCTGTGATCTCCAGAGTTTTTGCCTCCCTCCTCCCTTGGGGCCCCAGAACAGCACCACCCGTGATTTGTAGAAGGTGTGACTGTGGGCTCAGTGGGCCTACTGTCCACGCTTGGGCTCAGTGTCTCCGTCTCACAGATGAGAGGGCCGGACAGGGTGGAGTTTTGCCAAGAGTCTCATTCGTCTCTGAAACCGCAGGAGCCTTAACTTCTTGCCCACTTAAAGCTGCTCTCAGAAGGTTTTGGCCACTCACCATGAGCATGGATCAGCACTGTCTTTGATCTGCATTCTCTACAGATACGTTTTTTAGAGTCAGAAGAGTATTTTTTAAAAGTCTGTATATATAAAAAAATTCAAAAAGCTTTGCTTTGAGTTAAATCGGTTTATTGTGATTACAGTTCTTTAAAAATTTTGAAGGGGGATAATAATATGCACACATAGCAAAAAAATTAATAGTCAAATATTTGTCTCCAGTGACAAGTCTGTCCCCTGCCTGCTGACCACCAGTCCTTGAGAGATGGTCACTGGGGTCAGGTTTCTGGTCACAGAGGAACATGTTTATGCGTTTCCAAACAATACCCAACAAAAGACGGGTGTGCACCATATACCTTTACTGCAACGTATGCCCTTTGCTGAACAGTATATCCCGGAGATTGTTCTGGGTCAGCGAGGGTAGAGTCTGTACTTCTTGGCATTAAACCTGAGTTTTCCGTGGATGGACACCTGGTTGCTGCTGCTGTAAGTGCCCAGTCCACACCTGCGCCTGTGTCCCTGGGCGTTTTGCGGGGAGGATCACAGACGAGGGCATGTGCACTTTCTGTGTCAGCAGCTCCCACTTTAGAGGCTGTGCCAGTGTGTTCTGCTGAGGACACATGAGGGCGCTTGTCCGTGTGTCAGGCTGCCAGGTCCCCTGCAGCCCCCAGGCTGGGCAGCCGATGGGTGGAAACCTTCTCACAGTTGGGTTGCATGTCTTACTACCAGTGCTGCTGCATCTCCTTCCGTGTTTAAAAGCCATTTATGTTTTTTCTGTAAAGTGTCTACTTAAAGTCATGACTTGAATCACTGGTCAGGCAGACATAGTTTTGTGTTTTTTCCCACAACCCCTGCACCCCCCCAGCCTTCCTTCTATTTACTACATCCTTGACATGTAGTCCACACGTGGACTAAGGTTTCCCTGAGGCACGTAGGACTGTGCAGAAAGCAGTCATTGGTTTGAGTACTTGGTATTTTTCACTCCTGGTGCTGCTCTTCATTGTTTGGAATTATTTGGATCCTTGCATCCATGAGGCTGGTGACAGGGCACCCTTGGAGAACCATGGGGAGGTGTCCCACTGGGCTGCATCTCTGTGGAGTGTGAGAAGGGCCAGGTTCCCTTGAGGCCCAGAGGCAGCCCTGAGGTGACCTTGGGTGATTAGAGCCACAAGCCTGTGTGACCTGCTTACTTCTTTCCACCAAACACCTAGTTAAACTAAACCTGCAGGTGTGGTTTTATGCTTTTAAATGCTTTAGGAGTAAGGTTTTAAGAAGGCAGCCCTTAGGAGTGCATTGTTTCTGTTAAGTCCACATGAGTGACTTGGGCCCTTGGGTGATGATGACGATGGTTATGATGGTGAAGATGATGGTGATGGTGATGAGGATGGTGATGATGATGGTGACGATGAGGGTGATGATGATGGTGGTGATGATGGTGATGATGATGATGGTGGTGGTGATGATGACGGTGATGATGATGGTGATGGTGGTGGTGATGGTGGTGGTGATGGTGATGATGGTGATGAGGATGGTAGTGATGATGGTGGTGATGGTGATGAGGATGGTGATGATGAGGGTGATGATGATGGTGATGATGGTGGTGATAGTGACAATGAGGGTGATGGTGACAGTGATGATGGTGATGATGATGATGGTGGTGATGGTGATATGGTGATCATGATGGTGATGATGGTGATGATGGTGATGATGGTGGTGATGGTGATGATGATGATGGTGATGATGGTGATGGTGATGAGGATGGTGATGATGGTGGTGATGGTGATGATGGTGATGATGAGGGTGATGGTGACAGTGATGATGGTGATGAGGATGGTGATGATGGTGATGATGATGATGGTGGTGATGGTGATGATGATGGTGATGATGATGGTGATGGTGATGAGGATGGTGATGATGATGGTGATGGTGATGAGGATGGTGATGATGGTGGTGATGGTGATGATGGTGATCATGATGGTGATGATGGTGATGGTGGTGATGATGATGGTGATGATGATAGTGGTGATGATGGTGGTGATGATGGTGGTGATGGTGATGGTGACAATGATGATGGTGACGGTGGTGGTGGTGATGATGATGGTGGTGATGGTGATGATGGTGGTGATGGTGATGATGGTGGTGATGGTAATGGTGATGGTGATGATGATGGTGGTGATGACAATGATGGTGATGAGGATGGTGATGATGGTGGTGACGATGAGGGTGATGGTGACAGTGGCTATGACAAGCCAGAAGCTGCCTTCGTCTTCCTGTCCACACACATCCTGTGTGCCAGACACACTGCTGTGGTTATACTCGCAGCCCCTCTGGAACTCACCTGTCCCACCAGCAAGGGCTGGGAGAACAGTTGTTTTTTGTGTTTCAGAGCCTGTTTTGTCTCTTCTGAGCATCCAGTTCCTCCCTGTGGTCCTGGTTATCTGTGGCCGTGTAATAGTCACCCCAAAGCCTAGTGGCTTCTGACAATAATCACATTGTTTTTTTCCCAAGAATCTGTATGTTGGACTCAGCAGACAGACTTCACCTGGATCCCCAGAGCCCCATCATTGTTCTGTGGCCAGATCCTCACGAGGGCCATGTGGGAGCCACACAGCCTGTGTGACCCTCGGGGGTTCCAGGGCACCGAGTCCCCAGACTGGCCACCCTCCAGGAGGGAGTGAGGCCTGGATCATGGCAGGTGTCCCGTCACCCCATGCAAGTGTGCGGGGGGGCCGGCTCTCTGGCTGGGTCAGGCCTGCCGTTCCCTCCTTTTTCTTTCCAGTCCTCTTTGTGACTTGTTCTCTGGGAGCCTGGCTGCGTCAGGGGTCTGGTCCTCTCTGTCCCCCACCCCGTCACTGTGCCTCCTCTGCTCCCCCTGAACGGTGGGTCCTTGGCCGACCGGAAGCTGCAGAGGCTCCAGGGCCTGGTGTGCCCATCCCCACCCACTTTCCATTTCCTCCTCCTATGGGGTCCTGGCCAGCTCAGGCTTCTCTGGGCCTCAGTCTCCCTTGCACATGGGGCCTGAGGCTCTCAGGGTGGAATCAGCAAACTGGATGGACAGTGGCTGGCCCGTGGAATCCTGAGTGGGCCCACGCATGTCACCCGTGCCCGTGTTTGGGAAAGACTGCTCCCTGTGTGTGACCTGGGGCATGTCGCTTCCCACGCTGTGGTTTTGCCTGTCACGTGGAGAAGCTCACGTGGTGCCTGGGCCAGTGGCTGGTACTCAGGGATTTAGCTGTTGTTGGCACAGTTAGGGTCTCAGGGACCATCTTGAGTCTGACATGTGGCCACTGACTGCGTCGAAGCTGAGTGACGACCGAGTTGTCCCCATGTGTCCCCATGGCTGCTCCCTGTGGAAGTGTGTCAAGGACCAGTGTCTGGGCATCCTCCAGAGATCAGCAGGCAGGAGTGGGGGGAGTGGGGCAGCCCTGAAGCCGGGGGTGAGGTTGGCGAGGGAGAGGGCAGAAAGAGGGAGGGAAATCACCGTGGCCAGTGATTGGCAAGGAGGGGATCCCCCACCGGGCCTTCCGTGCTCCCTGGCCACTCAGACCAGTGTGCAGGCACCAGCCTGCCCCTGCCTCCCCTGTGTCCTCCTGCCAGCCTGGCCTCTCCCCTGCAGCAGGCTCCCTGCAGGGTGGACAGCTCAGGCAGCCTTCTCCATGGGGCACCAGGACCTGGGAAAGGTGGGAGGAGGTGAGCTAGTGTGCGGGGGCCTTAGCTGTCGAATCTCAAACACGTGTTCGAGCCAAGCTGAGGTTTAGTGGCCATGGGCCGTTCTGCTGTGAGAGAGCAGCAGGGCTCTGGGGTCCGACCTCCTGGCAGGAGGTTTCGCTGCTCCTGGTGTTTGCTCTCTCAAGTAATCACGGAGGACCCACCTTGCACACTGAGCTTGTGTGCCTTCCTACCTTTTGCCTCAGAATAGGTGTGCAGGTGTGGAATTCCTGCCCCAGGAATAGCTCAAGGCACACGCGGCAGCAGTAGGTCAGGAGGCGCCTTCCGGTGGGTCCTGCCCCCCTCCCCCCCCCCCCCGGCCCTGCTGCTGGGACGGGTCCGCTGCCCGCACTGAGCTCCTGGGAGCCTCGGAGGGCAGGCGGTGCCCGTCCCTCCCCTCTGCACCTGGAAGGGCCCACTTCCTTTTTGATTTTTTTGTGAGGTTCCTCCTATAACTTAAAAAATAAATAAATGTCAGAACAGGGTTATAGAAGTTGTGGTTTATGTTAAATCCACATTCTTGACAATAGTAATAGGAAAAGCCACGATGCAATTTAATTGTAATTCAGGACATACTTCACAAACGCGAGCAGTGAGGTGTGGGGTGTCCAGGCCGGGCGGGAGCCTGAGCCCTGGGGAGCTCTGTGGGCAGGGTCCTGCCCCTGGGCTTCCGGAAAGCCCTGCCTGGCTGGGGGCAGAGCAGGGATTCCCACGGGATGACCTTGGAAGAGCCGCTTCCTCTGCGGGCCCCCAGCCCTTTATGCTGCAAGCGCTTCGCAGCGCCTAGTGTGGATGTGGGTTCTGCCCAAGGAGCCGGGAGCCCAGGCCTCCCCTGGAGGACAGGCTGCGCTGGCGCCTGTGACCCCCATTGCTGCCTCTAAAGTGTCAGCGGTGCCCCCCACCCCTTCAGGTCCCTCCTGCTTGGCCAGTTTCTTCAGTGTTTTGTCCCCCCCCCCCGCCACTCCACCTGCTGTCTTTCTACTTACTGGGCTCATGGCACTTACATTAGCTGTAACCTTTGTGGGGTTGACTCGGTGCCGGATGCCAGGTCACTGGGGGCTCAGATCAAACCAGTCCCCAGCCTCACTTGTCATGTGCCCCTGAAAACATGACCTCCCTCCGCAGGTCTCACCACTGGCTTCCAAGCCAGTGGCCGAAGGAGCTCAGACAGGAGCACAGGCAAATATGCATGTACACACTCATGCATGCACACATGGCACACACTCACGTGCATATTCACACACGCACCCACATATGCAGACACACATGCATGCACACACATACACACTCATGCATGCAGCCACGCACACAGCGCACACTCACATGCTCATAAGGCAACCGCACATACATGCACACACATACACATGCACGCACACACGGCGTACACATGCAACTCATGCACACGCGTGCACACACATGGATGCACACATACATATGCACGCATGCACGCACACATATGCACACATGCACACACATGGATGCACACATACATATGCACACATGTGCGCACACATACATATGCACACATGGATGTACACATACATATGCACACATGCGCGCACACATGCATGTACACATATGCATACATGCGCACACACATGGATGCACACATGCACACATGTGCACACACATGGATGCACACATGCACACATGCGCACACATGGATGCACACATACATATGCACACACGCGCACACACATGGATGCACACATACATATGCACACATGCGCGCACGCATGGATGCACACATATGCACACATGTGCACGCATGGATGCACACATACATATGCACACATGTGGATGTACACATACATATGCACACATGTGCACACATGGATGTACACATACATAGGCACACACATGGATGCACACACACACATGCACACACATGGATGCACACACATGTGCACACACATGGATGCACACACATGCACACATGCGCACACACATGGACGCACACATATATGCACACATGTGCACACATGGATGCACACACACATACGCACACATGCACACACACATGGATGTACACATATATGCACGCACGACGTACGCATGCAGCTCATGCACACATGCGCGCACACATGGATGTACACATACATATGCACACATGCACGCACGCGCGACGTACTCATGCAGCTCATGCACACATGCACACATATGGATGTACACACATATGCACACACGTACACATGCACGCATGCACGATGTACGCATGCAGCTCATGCATACATGCGCACACGCATGGATGCACACATACATATGCACACATGTGCACACATGGATGTACACATACATATGCACACATGCGCACACACATGGATGCACACATATATATGCACACGTGTGCACACATGGATGTACACATACATATGCACACACGCGCACACACATGGATGCGCACACACATGGATGCACACATACATATGCACACACATGGATGCACACATACATATGCACACACATGGATGCACACATACATATGCACACGCGCGCACATGGATGCACACATACATATGCACACACGCGCACACACATGGATGCACACACACATGCACACACGCGCACACATGCGCACACACGGATGCACACACACGCACACATACATGGATGTACACATGTGTACACATGTGCACACATGGATGCACACATACATATGCACACATGCGCACACATGGATGTACACACATATGCACACACGTACACATGCACGCACGCACGACGTACGCATGCAGCTCACGCACACATGCGTGCACACATGGATGTACACATGCACACATGCACACACGCATGGATGTACACACATGCACACATGTACACATGCACGACGTACTCATGCTGCTCATGCACACATGTGCACATATGGATGTACATACATGCACACATGCACACACATGGATGTACACACATATGCACACACGTACACATGCACACACGCACGACGTACGCATGCAGCTCATGCACACATGTACACACACATGGATGTACACATACATATGCACACATGCACACATGGATGTACACATACATATGCACACATGCACACATGGATGTACACATATATATGCACACATGCACACACATGGATGTACACATACGTATGCACACATGCACACATGCAGCACACAACAGCCACAGTTTTGTTGTGGGTTCACCACCAGGTGGAATCGTACGTACCTTGTTCTCTACTGTGTGTTTTCCACTCTGGGATCCATGTCAGCATGTAAAGATGTACTTTGTTCTTCTATTAAAGGTGGACTAGCAGCACCCTGGCCATGCTGAGCACTGAGCACCATGTGTGCCTGAGGCATGACGTGGTGACAGGTCCACTTCCCTGACTCTCACTGCTTTCCTGGCTGCATGCCCCAGTGGCTGGCTCCTGCTGTGGCCCGTGGCCTGTGGCCCATGGTGTGTGGGGCCTCGTTCTGTGTCCAGGGTGCACTGTGAGCATCTCACCCCGCTGACAGCCAGGGTGGGCTGCCCCCCACACGGGTCACTGGCTGGCGGCCTCCACTCCTGTAGGCGTGAGGCCTGGGCCCGTGCTCTCCCTCCCCGGTCACGGCACGGCCACCCTGGGGCCCCGGGGCCTGCACGTTGTGGGAAGTCAGTCCCTTACTGACCCCGTCTTCTGGGGTCCCGGGAAGCTGGGTTGCTCTCGGGAGGGAGGGCAGGGTCAGCAGGGTCTGAGGCCACGTCTCAGGTGGCCTCCGCCCCCTGCGCTCCTGCCCCCGACTGGGGTGGCTGTGGCCTCCGTGGGGCTGCTGCCACCACCAGAGCCGAACACACTAACGCAGCCGTTGTTGGGCCGCTGAGGCGGCGCTTATTCTGGGACAGAACTGAGCTCCTGGGGGCTCTTGTCCTCCCCCGAGGCTCTGCAGTGCCCCTCCCGCTCCTGCCCTGCTCCCTCCGCCCCAGTTCCCTGCCAGGCTTGCCCTCCTCCCTCTGCATTCCACCTCTCTGTCCTTCTCCCCCCTTCACTCTCTCCTTCTCTCCCCCTCCCCCCCACCTCGTCCCCTCCCCCCTCCCCATCCCCTTGCTCCTCCCCTCCTCTCCCTCCTCTCCCCTTCCCCCTCCCCCTCCTCTCACACCTCCTCCCCTCCCCTTCCTCTCCCCCTCTTTCCCTCCCTCTTCCCTCCCCTCCTCTCTCTCTTCTCCTCCTCTTCCCCCTCTTCCTCCCTCTCCCTTCACTCCTCCACCCCTCACTCCCCCTCTCCCTCACTCCTCCCCTCCCCCTCCTCTCCCTCCCCCTCCCCTCCCCTCCTCTCTCTCCTCTCCCCCTCTCCCTCCTCTCCCCCCTCTTCCTCCCTCTCTCTTCACTCCTCCGCCCCTCCCCCTCCTCTCCCCCTCCTCCTCCCCTCCCTCCTCTCCCCTCCTCTCCCTCCCCCTTCCCCTCTGTCTGTCCCCCTCCCCACCCCATTCCCTTTCTCTCCCTCCCCCCCTTCTCTATCCCTCTCTGTCCTCTGTCCTGCTCCCCCAGGCACCCCAGCTGCTCTCACTTGGTCCCCAGCCCTCGGGGTCACAGTCTCTGCACGGGTCATCTCCCCGTCTCATACAGATGTGATGATACAGGGACAGGACACGGCAGGGACCGTAAGTCGGGCCTGGCTCTCAGCCTGTCAGCGCCCCTTGTCCTGGATCTGTCACTGGACCTCAGCCCGTAACTCTGAACCCCTGCGTGGGCCTGGCGTATGGGGCGGCTCTAGGGCCTGCTCCCCATGCCCGCCTTTGATGGAGAAGGCTGAGTCAGCTGTTCCTCCGGGCCCTCCAAGCCTCTGTTGCGCAGCCCGCAGCCCCAGCACGCACACCCACGGAGGCGAGGACGGGCGAGGCCTCAGGTGCCCTGATGCCCCACGTCTGTTCCTCTGTCCTGTCCCTCTGTCCGGAGAAGTCCTTGGGAGCCCAGCTCTTGTCCTGACCCAGTAGTGGTCTCCACAGGGAGGTGACCTCCAAATCGGCGAGATTGGTGCTTGGGCTCAGGGGGCCCTTCACCGGGCTCCTCGGAGGGCGTGGCGTGGTGCCCGCCCTCAGGCACGTGCATGTTTGGGATTTTCTCTGACCACCTGCCTACTGAATCTCGTGGGGTGCAGCAGGCAAGACGCTGATTGCTGGCGCCCGGGGCCGCGAACGTGGGGCTAGGTGGGCATTTCTGTGCGCACAGCGACGGGCCGACGGGGCCTGCCCAGGGCGTGGGTCTTTGCTCCTGGCTTTAGGGCAGGGAGAACGTTTCTGACTTTCCCGTGGCTGTTGTTCTCTTAGATTTTTGGGTGATTTCCCAAGTAATTTCTCAGGAGGCACTGAGAAAGCCTTAACTTTGGGATAATAACATAAATGAGCTGTTTCAGTAAAAGGCCCTCCCCATGCGGGTGGGGGGGACCGCTGTGGCTGGGTGCTCCCCGCCCAGAAGTTCACTCTGACCGCGGGGTCCTCGCAGCCTGGGACATGGGGAGGTAGGAGGTGTGTCCTCGCACACAGCGCAGCCAGGGGGCCGCTCCTGGACCTTGGTTTCCACACATCCGGTGGCCCTTGTCAGGGCTGTTAGGCGCAGGCCGTCAGGGCCCGAGCGGTGACACACGCCGGTCGTGGGGGACCTGCTGGCATCGGGCCCTGGGTGGCCCTCCCAGGTGAGGGCCAGCCCCGAGGTGTCCTGGGCAGAACGAGGGACCCACGCCCCCACCTCTCTCTCCCTTTCAGCCTGGCCTCCCTGCACAAAGCAGCAAGTGGCCAGCCTGTCTTGGCTCTGCTGGGACCTGCACGCCCGAGTGCTGGTGTACAGAAGGGGTGCCCAGGGCTGGGCAGGGGTGTTGGCGTGCACGCCCTGTGACCCTGGGCCTCAGCTCCCCCACCTGTCCTGCGGGTTCGTGCGTGGGCCTTCCAGAGCACGATGGGGCCTCCAGACATGTGGAACCAGCAGGCGGTTGTTGGGTGGGGGGTGGTTCAGGCATGATGATTTCCCTCCCTTCACCCGGCCTAGAACTCAGCCGCCATTCCCTCTGCGCTCCACTGTGCACCTGCCCCCTGACCTGTTGAAAGGGCCCCAGTCTGTGGGGCTGAGCTTGATAGTCTGACCTCAGACTCCTGTGTGCTGGGTCAGCTCCTTGTGTGTCCCTGGGATCCCCGTGGCCAGGCCAGGCAGGAGTATGTGTGGACGTGGGGTGTGGACACAGGGTGGATGTGGGGTGTGGATGTGGGGTGTGGAGTCTGGGTGTAGATGCAGGATGTGGAATTGGGGTGTGGGCCTAGGGTGTAGACAAGAAGCGTGGACCTGGAGTGTGAACACGGGGTGTGGACATGGGGTGTGGATGTGGGGTGTGGACATGGGGTGTGGCTTCTGGGTCCAATTTCTAGACCCAGTGGGTCCTGAATGTCTGCAGGGCTCTGTCTCTTGCTCACAGTGCATGGCTCCTGGTGGGTGTGGGCGATGGGGGCTCACACCGGTGTGGTCTCTGATGGATAAGAAAACTGAGGCCAGCTGGCCCAGGCCCGGGGTACAGAGCAGGGCCGGGGTGCAGAGCAGACGCGGGGTGCAGAGCAGACCCGGGGTGCAGAGCAGACGCGGGGTGCAGAGCAGATGCGGGGTACAGAGCAGACGCGGGGTGCAGAGCAGACGCGGGGTGCAGAGCAGGGCCGGGGTGCACAGCAGACCCGGGGTGCAGAGCAGGGCCGGGGTGCAGAGCAGACGCGGGGTGCAGAGCAGGGCCGGGGTGCAGAGCAGGGCCGGGGTGCAGAGCAGACGCGGGGTGTGGAGCAGGGCCGGGGTGCGGAGCAGACGCGGGGTGCAGAGCAGACACGGGGTGCAGAGCAGGGCCGGGGTGCAGAGCAGGGCCGGGGTGCAGAGCAGACGTGGGGTGCAGAGCAGGGCCGGGGTGCAGAGCAGATGCCGGGTGCAGAGCAGACGTGGGGTGCAGAGCAGGGCCGGGGTGCGGAGCAGACACGGGGTGCAGAGCAGACACGGGGTGCAGAGCAGACGCGGGGTGCAGAGCAGGGCCGGGGTGCAGAGCAGACGCGGGGTGCAGAGCAGACACGGGGTGCAGAGCAGATGCCGGGTGCAGAGCAGACGTGGGGTGCAGAGCAGGGCCGGGGTGCGGAGCAGGCCCACGGTGCAGGTCCTTTCTGTGGAAGGCAGGGGTGTTGGGGGCTGGGAGGGAGGGAGCAGAGGGGTCAGGCAGGTACACCAGCCCGGGGGGTGGGGGTTGGGAAGGGGCTGGGTGAGCAGCTACTCCTCCTTGAGGGTGGGGAGGAGCTGGGTGGGGGGTGTTGAGGACACAGGAGGGAGCAGGCTGCTGGTGGGAGGGGACCTCGGGGCTCTGGTGGGGAAGGGGGTGCTGTGGAGACAGACCAGTGGCGACCTGGCCATTTGCTGTCCTCACTGTGCCTCCCACCTGCAGTGTTACCAGCTCAGCATGTCTGGTTTGGTGAACTTGCCAGGTGACTGATGGCAGTAATGTGGTTCTAGCTCCCCTTTCTGGGTGGCTAGTGGGGTGGGACACTTTCTCCATAGCCCTGGGCTGTTTGGGGTCTGCCCTGTGCTTTCGTGGAGGAAATGCCCTTCATGCGCGGTTCCTGGCGGGAGGGTAGGAACACTCCCATACTTGCTGTAAATGTTTTCGAAGTTAGCACTTCAAAGTTGGCTGTCGGATGGGAGCCCTGTTTCAGGCAGTCAGTGTTCTCTCTGATTTCCTTTGCGATTCTTTGCTTGTTTAGAAAGTCACTTTGCCTCGTGAGAGCAGATGAACACGCCCTCACAGTCTGCTTCTGACGGCTTTGTCTTTTACATCCGGCTCTTCAGACTGCCTGCACTTTGGTTCAGCGTTTGCTCTGAGATGAAGAGTGAACTTCCTATTTCCAAAAGCATGTGTCAGGGGCTTTGTGGGCTCCGGCTCTGCTCCTGGGACCATGGCACGTGGCAGCCGTGGCAGCCGGTGGTCCATCGAGGGGCCTGGAGCTGCGGTGGCTGACCCTGGCCAGGGGACCAGGGGACACAGGGAGGAGGCGCTTGGGGTCCGGGCAAGCGGCTCACCGCGTACGACAGGCGCGTGGTGACCCTCCCATTACTGCAGGGCTGTTGCCGGAAGATTCACGTAGGGGTCCTGCTGCTGCCGCAGGTGGAACGAGCGCTCGGCCAGCCTCAGCGAGGACGGGGTCAGTGGTGGGGGACGGGTGCCCCTGTCACGAGGCACGTTCCTTGTCTTTTGATTGAGATAAAATTCACGTAACATAAAACTAACCATCTTAAAGTGAGCACTTCATTGGCATTTAGTACCTTCACACTGTTGTGCAAACATGGCCTCTGTCCGGTTCCAGAACATTTTACCCCAGAAGGAGACCCCACGCCCCCTCAGCAGTCACTGCCCGTTCCCCTCGCACAGCCCCTGGCACCGGCAGAGGGTCCTCTGTGCATTTTGCGTGAATGGCATCCTGCAGTATGTGACCTTGTGTGTCTGGGGTCCATCATGCTGTAGCAGGTGTCGGCCCCTTTCCTGTTGAGGCTGGGGACCGCTCCGTTGCATGGATGCACCACAGTTGGTTTGTCCATCCGTCAGCTGGTGGACGTTGGGTGGTTTCCGTCTTTTAGTTATCGGGGCTGATGTTGCTGTGAACACTTGTGCGCAGGATTTGTCGGAGGCCCTGCTCTGCGTTCTTTGGGGCGCACATGCCCTGAGTGGGACTGCGGGGTCATAGGGTAGGTCTCTGTTTAACTTACTGAGGAGCCGTCAGACTATTTCCGTAGAAACTGTCCACTTTTACACATTCTCACCAGCGATGGAAGAGGGCTCTCGTTTCCCTCATCCCGGCCAGCACTTGCAATTTTCCTGGTGGTGTTTTCTTGTAAAAACTGTAGCCATCCTGGTGGGTGTGGGGTGGTATCTCGTTGGTTTGGATGTGCCTTCCAGTGACATCCACACGACTAAGAATGTTGAGCATCTTTCCTGAGCTTGTTGGCTGTTTGTACCTCATCCTGAGAGAAATGTCTGTTCGAGGCCTTCGTCCGTTTAAAAGCTGATTTGTGCGTCTCCCTGTCCTTGAGCTGTGAAGCTCCGTGTGTGTTCCAGACACTGGGCCCTCATCAGAAATGTGACCTGCAAATACTCTCTCCCGTTCTCCATGTTGTCTTTTCACTTTCTTCCTAGTGTCCTTTAGTGAGCAAAGGTTTTGATGATACACAATTTAATTTTTCTTTTGTTGCTTGTGTTTTTGGCATCCTATCTGGGAATCCATGCCCAAATCCAGGGTCATGAAGATGTGCTCCTGTGTCCTCTTCTTACCATCTTATAGCCTTAGGCCTTATATTTAGGTGGTTGATCCATTTTTAGTTAATTTTAGTTACATTTTGTATATGATGTGAGGTAGGGATTCGACTTCAATCTTTTGATATCCTGTTGTCCCGGCACCGTGGTACGGCCCCCTGGGATGGCAGTCCCTCTAGGGGTCGGAGGGCCTGACCCGTAGCTCTAAGCTGCCCATGGTGACGTGGTGGGGGCAGGCCCCTCCGAGACCCCCTTGGCCCCCGGCTCTGTGGTGACAGGAGGGTGGTGGCTGTCCTGCAGGCAGGCCTGTGGGACGGCCCGTCCCTCTGCGTAGCCTGGTCATGCACAGCAAGGCCTTCCTTGCCCCTCCCTACCCCCCTGCTCATGCCCCCTCCTGTCCTTGTGGGCCGCTGTCCTGGCTCCTGTCCTGTTCCGCCTGCATGCATGCTGCCCGCCTCCTGAGAGGTGGACAGGAGCTGCCCGGGTCCCACAGGGAAGGCCCCGGGGACTTGCAACATCTGTGCTTCCTCCGTTTCAGCTGTGTGGGAGTGGAAGAGGAGGAGGCCCCAGACATCGACGTCTACCACTGCCCGAACTGCGAGAAAACCCACGGCAAGTCTACCCGTAAGTACAGGGCCGTGCTGCCACCCCTGAGCTCCGGTCGGCCCTGGCCTGGCCTGCTGGGTGAAACGCCCGGGTACTTGCACCCTGCTGCCCGGGGACCACTGCCGGCCTTGCTTACTGCCCCTATGGACTTGGCACGACAGCCCCACCTGGCTGGCTCCCACCCAGGGGTGCAGCTGTGGCCACTTGGCCTGTGCAGAGACCCCACTGACTTCCCAAGGCCGGGCAGGGGCCTCACATTGCAGCACCTGCTGGGGCCAGGCCCACCCGAGATGGGGATGCCATGCTGCGGCTGTCCAGGAGGCTGCCCAGCCCTGCCCACCGCCCACCGCCATGCAGGGTGTGGCAGTGCCCACGTTGGGGATCTGCTGTCCCTTCTCTGGTACCGCCCGTAGGGAGAGTCCCTGTCTCAAATGCCTGCCGGTCCCTCGGGGCATCCTGTGGGGCTCCTTGGGAACAGGCTCATCCAGTGTGGCTCCATGGGGGGCTCATGTCCCTGCTAGGAGGTGAGCTCCGAGGCTGAGCCCATGTAGGGGGTGTGCCCTGGTCTGCAGGTTCCTTGGGGGGGGGGTCTGGCCTGGGGACAAGACAGATGGCGTGGGGGTGTTAATGTGGCCTCTGGTTTCTGTCCTGGGTTGGGGGGCATGGGTGCTCATAAAAGGTGCAGTCTGGACGCTGACCCTGGCTGGGGGGCTGATCACAGCCCTGTCATCCTGAGCCCTGGGTTGGCTGGAGGAGTGTTGGGGGGAACCAGAGCTGGCCCCAGGCCACCAGGAGTCCTGTCACTCCCCTTCAAAGGGAGCCTCCCTCCTGGTGTCCATTCACAAGGCTCCTGTGGGATGAGTCCTGTGGATCCAGTGGGGGTCGAGGGAGGGTGCCCGCACCCCTGTTCTGTGGACTGAGGCTGGCCATGCCCCCTCCACTCGGGAAGCTGGGTGAGGCAGGTGGGGCGTCACCTTTCCTTCTTGCCTCCCTTTGTGCCTGGCCTGTGTACCGTCGTCACTAGATGACAGGGGGGCTGCACTGGTTCAGCTCTCATCCTCCAGCCCCCAGCACATGGTCGTCACGCAGTAAAGCACCGCCAAATTCGTGAGACCAGCAGGAAGGCTCTTGGGCTCCTAACTGACCTCGTAGCCCCAGGAGCCGGCAGTGCTGGTGCTCAGGGTGAATCTGCTGTGGTTACCCAAAGAGCACTCTGGTCCCTGCTTGACAGGAGGAGGAGGTACACGTGGATGACGGTCGCTGTTAACACCTTATGAGCCACGGGCAAAGCTCAGGGCTGGCGGGGGTCAACAGGTGGGGCCTGGGGTTGCGCCATGCGGCCCCAGGGCAGGGCCAGGGACAGAATGGGACTGGAGCTAGGAGACCCCACCTGTCCCCACAACAGGGCTGAGCGTCCTGAGGGAGGGTGGGGCAGCCACTGTGGTCTGGGCTCTTGCATGAATTTGGGCTCAGGTTGGGCTACAGTGGGGGGACCTCTCCAGTATCTCTGCCCATCCTGGAAGCACCTTTCCCTGACCATGAGCTTGCCCACTGGCGGGGGCACACGTGCCTGCCGACTGAGACCCTGCCCCTGAGCCGGGGGTCCCCGCTGCCTGGTACTGCTGCTCAAAGCCAAGTGCAGGCAACCCGTCCTGGTACTTACGGCCAGCCACCCCCAGGGTATGTGGGGACTGCAGCTTGGTGGGAGCCGGCAGCCCCTCCTGGCTGCGTGTGTGTGTGCACGTGTGCGTGTTATGTATACGTGTGCATGAGTGTGTGCACAGATGTTTGTGTGTGCATCCACGTGCACAAGGAGTGACACGTGTGCGTGAGTGTCCATGTGTGTAGACACGTGCATGTGCGTGAGCGTGGATGTGTTTGCATGTGCTTCCGTGTGTATAGACACGTGTGTGTGCATGAGCGTGGAAATGTATTTGTATGTGCGTCCGTGTGTATAGACACATGTGTGTGTGCTTGTGCATGAGCATGGACATGTGTGTGTGCACGAGCGTGGACACGTGTGCATGAGTATGTGTGTGCACAGACACGTGCGTGTGCACGTGTGAACACGTGCACGAGCATCTGTGTATGGACACGTGTGTGCACGAGCGTGGACACGTGTGCATGAGTATGTGTGTGCACAGACACGTGCGTGTGCACAAGTGTGAACACGTGCACGAGCATCTGTGTGTATGGACATGTGTGTGCACGAGCGTGGACACGTGTGCGTATGTGTGTGCACAGACACGTACGTGTGCACAAGTGTGAACACGCGCACGAGCATCTGTGTGTATGGACACGTGTGTGTACGAGCGTGGACATGTGTGCGTATGTGTGTGCACAGGTTGATGCTCGTGTGTGTGTGTGTGTGTGTGCACATGTGCTTCATAAATCCTGTGAATTGGGCTTTCCCTGCTGTTACTGGAGGCTGCGTGGCTGTTGTGGACAGAGTGTGGGAACTAGCGTGTCCCGCCAGGGTGCGTGCCCAGTCGTGTGTCGCTCTGCCCTTGAATTGGGTCTGTGTCACTGGGACACGCCGGTCAGTTTGCCGCTTCTGCTCCAGTCAGACGTTGCACGGTGAGGACCTTCATCCTGCCCACGTCCCCAGGGGACCCCCAGGCCCGTGGGCTGCTCTGGGGGCCTCGCGTGGGTCTGTGGTGGGCATGCTGAGGTGAGGACGGGGGCCCACCCGCTCGCCCGCTTCACACAGAGTTGGGGCCTGAGGGTCCCCAGGGAACTTGGCGAGGAGTCCCCACCGACAGGAAGGCTCGCAGGCTTGGGTGGCCCTGAGAGCAGTTCTGGCCCCAGCGTGCCTGCTTCGGGGGCTGCCTCCCTGACTGCCCACATCCCTCCTTCCCGAGGCCCTGTAGCCGTGATGCCCTGAGGGCACCTGTCACCCCACGCCCCAGGCTCCTGCTGGGCCGAGGTCTCCAGGGTGCCTCGTCAGGGACACACAGGCAAGAGGACACTCGGCCTTGGGGCTCGGTGTCCTGGGCCCCGGGGAGGGAAGGAGCGCACCAGCCAGGGCTGCACAGGGAGCCCTGGGATGCTCACCCTGCCTCCCCTGCGGCTCTGTGTCGGGCTGTTGTCCCAGCCCTGAGCTTTAGCCGCAGTGTCCTTGAGCTGCTCTCGATGCCCCATCCTGAGTGAGGGCCCAGGAAGGCCAGCAGCCGTGGGCAGCGCTGCTTCCCAGGCCCAGCCCCTGGCGGGACGTGGGCGGGCTGCTGCTTTCTCACACTGCCCTTTACACTCGCGGCCCCGGCCCCTGGCCGCCCTCCAAGACTTGGTTTCCCCACATGACGTCCTGGGCCAGGGCCCTCCTGCTGGGCATCTGCGTCCTCGCGGCCTCTGCACACCTTCCATGGGGAGACCTTGGGAAGTGGGGTGAGGGGCAGATGCAGGGGCCGGCATTGGGGCAGATGCAGGGGCCGGCATTGGAGGACCTTGGGGGGCCCAAGTGGGGTCCTCTGCTGCCCCCCAGACTGCACAGGGATGCCTCTCTCTCTGCTGGTCTCCCCTACCTGTGGTGTCACTCACGGCTACCAGCCTGTGGCCTGGGCTTCCCCTTCTCCTCCTCAAGGCCCTGGACGCGCTGGACCCCTTGTAAGTGGGGGCGCCCCAAGAGCCAGGCTCGCCTCCCACTGGGGGAAGGCAGGGAGGCCCCTCCTGGTGTGGGCAGCCGATTGCCGAGGCCCATGATGCTCCTCTGTGGCCGAGCACGGCTACCCTCCCTCCCCAGGCCCTTCAGTGGGAGCTCCTTGGAGACTCCAGAGCCCCGTGCGTGTGAGGCAGGCCAGGCTCACGTCTTAAGGCAGCTGCAGGCCCAGCAGAAGGGATGATGACGTGGAGACTGGTTTCAGAGTCAGGGTGACCTGGGCCATCGTCAGGGTGGTGTCCCCGGGCCCTGCCTTGGCCTTGGGCGCCCCCACCCCCAGCCTGAGCCTGCTGGGCTCCTTGGGGAGCAGGGATGACTCCCAGGCCACCTGTGGCTTTGGCGACCCCCATGCAGAGCTGGGCTGCTCAGCGGGACTGAGGGGCCAGTGCAGCACCCAGGAGACCCGCCATTCACCACCCGCCCCCCCGTGCCCACTGGTGCCAGGCCGTGCCAGGCTCAGTGGGCTCGGGGGGAGAGCCCGGAGGTCTGGAGCAGGACTGAGCCCTGTGAACAAGGGCCTGCAGCCCAAACAGCCTTGCCAAGAGGAGGGGCCGTGCTTGCACAGTGTGCCCCCCAAGAGCTCCTGGGGCAGGTTGGGTGCCACACGTCGTTTGCCTCCTGTGGCTCACGAGGAGTCAGGAGGTCAGGACTAGCCCCTCTCTATTGAAGATGCAGCACAGAGATGCCCAGTAACTTGCCCAAGGTCACACAGTGACAAGGTGGGGGACAAGAAAGATTTGGGCAGGTACCCGGCCCTTCTGATCTTCCTTCTGTGCCTGGTGCCACCAGAGGCCCCAGCTTGGAGGCCCCCCTTTGCAGGATCTTGACAGGTTTCGATAACGTCCACTCAGACCTGGCCATGGCAGACCAAGCATGAGCGAGATAGTGCGCCGTTGTTGGAGACAGTCTCAGGGGTCTGTGACTGGACGGGAGGTGGGGAGGGGTGGCAGCCTCCTCCCCGTCCTTGTCTGTGAAGGACAGGCATCCGGAGGGCCGACTGGCCATCCCTCACATCCGGTCTCCTCCAGCCTGTTCCAGACCCGCCCGGCAGCCTCCAGGGACAGGTCTCCGGGCCAGTGCTGTCCTCGCTGTCCTCACTCCGAGCCACCAGTGGTTGCCCTGAGCGGGGGTGGGGGCCACAAGGAGATCACTTCCCTCCCTTCCTGAGCTGGCGGTCCCATGGGGGGGTGCGTGTATGTGTGGGTGTGCACACATGCGTGTGCTTGTGCATGTGTGTGCAAATATGTCACATCTGGTAGGTGCAGGTGCACCCACTTTCGTGTAAAAAGTCCACCGTCGGGAGCCCAGTGTCCTGGGAGCACATGTGAGGACAGGAGAGTCGGAGGGAGCAGGCAGGATGGTAGTTTGCAGGGGTGGACACACCAGGGAGCGTGAGGTGCGCACGGTAGGGGTGAGGAGGGCAGAAGCTACAGTGGGAAGCGCCAGCCTGCCTGTGCCCCGGCTGTGGGCTGTTGGGGCAGCAGAGGTCCCAGCAGACTGGGTGCCAGTGGAAAGGCCACTGGGCACCCTAGCTTCTGGCTGTGGTCACTGAGCCAGAGGCTTGGCAGGTGCAGGGCGGGGGTGGGTGGGGAGGTCACAGGGGTTAGGGAGGGGGGTGGGCCGGGCCCCCAGGGGACCTCGAGGGCTTTGCCTCCAGGGAGGCTTGAGTCAACAAGGAGTTGATGGCTCCTTGGCTGCCCTCCCAGCTGGGTCCCTGAGCTGCCCCTGTCTCCCCACAGTGAAGAAGAAGAGGGCCTGGCACAAACATGGCCCGGGGCAGACGCCCGACGTGAAGCCCGTGCAGAATGGCAGCCAGCTCTTCATCAAGGAGCTGCGGAGTCGGACCTTCCCCAGGTGGGCGGCAGCGGCCTCATCCTCCTGGGGCTCAGGGGCATGGCCTTCCCTCCAGGGGAGCGGTGCAGCCCCCCGAAACCCTAGGCACCTCTGGCTCTGCGGCCGGCCTCTCCCTTCTTAGCACCTGCAGACACAGGTGTTGGGGACCCTCTTCCTCTGGGCGCATCTAGCTCCCCCACCTGGGGTCGCCCTTTGCACGGAGCCTTCCTGAGGGACAGGCTGCTGTCCTCAGGTTATGTCCAGTCGAGCAGCGGGGCCTGGGGTCCTGCTTAAGACACCCCCCAGCCCCCATGGGCCCGGCCTTTCCTCTGTGCCCCTGGGCCTGGCACGCTGTCCCCGGGTCCCCATCGCAGGGCGCTCCCCACTCCCACCTGTGTCCTGCGTGAGGGCGGAGGGCTGAGGGCAGGGTCAGAGTCAGGGTCAGGGTCTGTGGGGAACCACTGAGAAGCAGCGCCTGGCACAAGGACCTGTGTTCTTAGAGCTGCTCTGGGCCACCTCGGCCCCTCACGCCTGGAAGACTTTTTTGTTTGTCTGACAGCGTCTTTGTTTGCCCTCGACTTTTGAAGAGTAATTCACTGGACACAGAATCCTGCATGGTGGGGTTTTTCCTTTTAACAGTTCAAATATTTTGCTCCACTGTCTTCTTGCATGCATGATTTCTGATGAGAAATCCAGTGTGACTCTTACCTGTGACCCTGCGTGGAGAAGGTCCTTCCCTCCTCTGGCTTCTTTCTTTCCCCCACTTTCCCTGAGATATAACTCACATACCATACAGTCCACCCGTTTGAAGGGTACGATTCAGTGGTCTTTACTGTATTCACAGATGTGGGCACCACCAACAGCCAATTTTAGAACGTTTTCATCACCCCAAAGTTTTTACTTAATATTCTGTTGTATGGATGGACCACATTTTTTTTATCCATTCATCAGCAGACACATTTGGGTTATTTCTGATTTTTGGCTACTGTGAATATTTCCGCTGTAAACATTCTTGTACAAGATCTTGTTGGACATATGTTTTCATGTTTTTAGGAGTAGCTCTGTATTCAGTTGTCTGAGGAACTGCCAGACCGTTTTCCAAAGTGGTTACACCGCTTTCTGATCCCACCAGCAGAGCATGAGGGTTCCAGTTTCTCATCGCCCTTACCGGCACTTGTAATAACCTGGCGCTTTGATTCTAACCATCCTTGTAGGTGTGCGGTGTTCCCTCACTCTGGTTTGATCTGCATTTCCCTAATGATGAGTGATGTTGAGCATCTTTTCATGTGCGTGCTGGTCGTTTGTATGTCTTCCTTGGAGAAATGTCAGTTCAGACCCTTTGCCTATTTTTAATTTTTTGTGTCTTTTTATTATTTAGTCATAAGAATTCTTTCCATATTTTAGAAGTCTCTTAACAGACATATGATTTGTGAATACTTTACCCTGTTTTGTAGACTTTTCACTTTCTCGGTTGTGTTCTTTGAAGCGCAAATGTTCGTCATTTTGATGGAGTCCAGTTTATCCATTTTTTATTTTGTTATTTGTGTTTTTGTTGTCATAGCTGAGGATCTTTTGCCAAGTCTAAACCCAACGTCATGAAGATTTATCCCTATGTTTTCTTCTAAGAGTTTTATAGTTTTTAGGTCTTACAGTTTGGTCTTTGATACATTTTGAGTTAATTTCTTCATATAGTGTGAGGTAAGGATCTAAATTTTTTTGAGTTAATTTCTTTGTATAGTGTGAGGTAAGGATCTTTTTTTTTTTTTTTTTGCATGTGGCTCTCCATTTGTCCCTGCACCATTTGTAAAAAGACAGTTCTTGGGGCGCCTGGGTGGCTCAGTCAGTTAAGCATCTGCCTTTGGCTCAGGTCATGATCCCAGATCCTGGGATTGAGCCCCGCATTGGGCTCCTGCTCAGCGGAGAGCTTGCTTCTCCCTCTCCCACTCCCCCTGCTTGTGTTCCCTCCCTCGCTGTGTCTCTCTCTGTCAAATAAATAAATAAAATCTTAAAAAAAATAAAGACAGTTCTTTTTCTATTAAATTGCCTTGGCCCTTAGCTATAAGTGTATGCATTTATTTCTGGACACTCAGTTCTGCACCACTAATCTCTGTTTACCCTTAGGCCAGTCTCACACTGTCTGGATTACTGTACTTTGCAGTATGTTTTGAAATGAAGAAGTGTTGAGTCCTCCAACTTTGTTTTTCTTTTTAAAGATCATTTTGGCATTCTGGGTCTGTTGCAACTCCATACAAATTTTAGATTCAGCTTGTTGAGTCTGCAGAGAAGTCAGCTGATAAGGATTATGGTGAATCTGTAGAGCAGGAGAGTCAGAGTATTGCCATCTGAAAAATGCTCAGTCTTCTAACCCATGGACATGGATATTTTGCCATTTATTGAGATCTTTTAAATTTCCATCAACAGTGTTTTATAGTTTTCAGAGTATAAGGTTTGTACTTCTTTTGTTGAATTTATTCCTAAATTTATTCTTCTTGATGTCTTTTAAATGAAACTGTTTTCTTATTTCATTGCTACTGTACTGAAATACAGTATAATTTTGAATATTATCTCGTATCCTGCAAATTTGATGAGCTAGTTTATTAGTTCTAATAGCTTTTTAGTAATTCCTTACATCTTTCTATATACAGGATCATGTCATCTGCAAATAGGTCATGTTCTTTCTTCCCTTCCAATCTGTGTTACTTTTTTTTTTTTCTTACATAATTGCTCTGGCTAAGACTTCTAGTCGACTGTTGAGTAGAAGAGGCTGGGCAGGGGGTGACCAGGGCCCCACTATTCTCAGGGTGCCACATTCAGGGTACAGGTTCAGTACCTGTGGGCCAGGTGGAAGAAGGGAGCCCCCATGTCTTGGCTGCCCTCACCCAACACTTAGAATCAGCCATAGACAGCTGGGGCCGGATGAGAAAGGCTGCCGTCCTGTTCCTCCAGGAGGAAATCCCTCTGCCTGGAAGCTGGGGAGCCCTCCCAGTCAGCATTCCTGTGTCCTTGGCTGCAGCCTTCCAGAGGGGAGTCTCCTCACCAAGCCAGGGAGGTGAAGAGAGGAGTGGTCACACACTCTTGCCTTTCCTACCAAGTTTTTGTAGATTTTCTCTACTAGATGTTTCTTCATTTGCTGTTTGCTCTTAGAATCATTTCCAGAGGTTTTGAATGTTTTTCAAAAATAATTTTTACCAGTTTCGCCAGGGTGTGGGTCAGTGGAGCTCTTCACGCTGTTATGGCAGAAGTAGATCTTGCTCATGTGGCCTTTTTCAAGATACTGTCTTTCATTTTTTGCAGTTTGATTATGACATGCCTACGAATAGTTTGGGGTCTTATCCTGCTTGGTGTTGTTTGAGTTTTCTGGATCTGTGGTTCCACATCTGCCGTTATTTTTAGACAATTCTCAGCCATTATTGCTTCAAACATTTCTTCTCCTCTCTCTCTTTCTTTTCTTTCTGGGATTCCCAACATGCATATGTTACTCTTTCTGCAGTTGTTCTCCACTTCTTGGATATCCTATTCCCTGCTTTTTTCATTCTTTTTTTCTCTTTGCATTTCAGGTTGGGCAGATTTTATTGACTTAACTTCTAGCTCACTGATTCTTTTCTTAGCCATGTCCCTCAAAGGCATTCTTCATTTCTGTTACAGTTTTCAATTATTTTTATCATTTACTTTTGGTTCTTAGAGTGTCCACTTCTCTACTTACATTTCCCTTCCATTCTTGCATGTTGTCTACTTTTTCCACTAGCACTCCTAACATATTAATCATAATTTTTTAAAAAGATTTTATTTATTTATTTGACAGAGAGACACAGCGAGAGAGGGAACACAAGCAGGGGGAGTGGGAGAGGGAGAAGCAGGCTTCCCGCCGAGCAGGGAGCCTGATGCGGAGCTTGGTCTGACCTGAGCCGAAGGCAGACGCTTAAAAACTGAGCCACCCAGGCGCCCCTTAATCATAATTTTTTAAAAGTTTTATTTTATTTTATTTTTTAAAGATTTTGTTTATTTGAGAGACAGAGAGAGCGCACACATGCGTGAGTGGCGGGGAGGGGCAGAAGAGGGAGAAGCAGGCTCCTCACTGAGCAGGGAGACCGACATGGGGCTCGATCCCAGGACCCTGGGATCATGACCTGAGCTGAAGGCAGATGCCCAACCAACTGAGCCACCCAGGTGCCCCAGTTTTAAAAAATTTCCTGTTTGATAATTCCAAATTCTGTGCTATATCTGAGCTGTGTTCTGATATTTTTTAAACTTTTTATTTATTTTTTAATTGTAATATAATTAACATATAGTGTAATATTATGTTAGTTTCAGGTGTACAAGATAGTGATTCAACAATTTTTTTAGAAGATTTTATTTACTTGAGCGAGTGAGCACATGAGCACGGGGAGGGGCAGAGGGGGAGGCAGAGGGAGAGAGAGAGAATTTCAAGCAGACTCTGTGCTGAGCCCGGAGCTGGACTCGGGGCTTGATCTCATGACCCAGAGATCATGACCTGAGCCAAAACGAAGAGTTGGATGCTTAGCGGACTGAGGCACCCAGGCACCCCGTGATTCAACAATTCTATACATCACTTCAGTGCTCATCAGGATAAGTGTACTCTTGAGCCCCCTCCCCTATTTCCCCCATCCCCCCACTCACCTCCCTTCTTGTGACCATCAGTGTGTTCTCTGTAGTGAAGAGTCTGTTTCTTGATTTGCCTCGCATCTTTTTCCTCCCTATGTTCATTTGTTTTTTTAAAATTCCACATATGAGTGAAATCATACGGTAATTGTCTTTCTTTGACTTATTTCACTTAGCATAATGCTCTCTAGCTCCATCTATGTCGTTGCAAATGGCAAGATTTCATTTTTTTTTTTTAAGATTTTATTTATTTGACAGAGAGACAGCGAGAGAGAGAACACAAGCAGAGGGAGTGGGAGAGGGAGAAGCAGGCTTCCCGCGGAGCAGGGAGCCCAATGCGGGGCTCGATCCCAGGACCCTGAGATCATGACCTGAGCCGATGGCAGACGCTTAACGACTGAGCCACTTGGGTGCCCAAGATTTCATTCTTTTTTATGGCTGAGTATATTCCATTGTGTATATACACCACATCTTCTATATCCATTCATGTATGGATGGACACTTGCGCTGCTTCCAACTCTGGGCTATTGTGAGTAATGGTGTTATAAACATAGGGGTGCATCTTTTTGAATTAGTGTTTTCATTGTCTTTTGGTGAATACCCAGTAGTGGGATTACTGGATCATATGGTATCTCTATTTCTTATTTTTTAAGGAACCTCCATACTGTTGTTCACAGTGTCTGCACCAGTTTGCACTCCCACCAGCAGTGCACGAGGGTTCCCGTTTCTCCACATCCTCACCAACACCTGTTATTTCTTGTCTTTTTGATTTTAGCCATTCTGACAGGTGCGGGGTGATTTGCTTTGTTTCTTTATACTATGGATTTCTTGCCTTTTAGCGTGCCTTGTGATTTTTTTGTTGAAAGCTGGACATGATGTATCAAGTCAAATGAACTGAGGTACTTATGCATTTAGAGTGAGGTTTCATGTTGACCTGACTAGGGACTAGGCTGTGTCCACTGTGGCTGTAGGTGCCAGACACATCACTTTCCTGTAGTTACCTTGTTTTTCCCTCCTCCCTGTTTTCTTTGGGCTTCCCTAACAACAACTTCTTAAATGGAATCTGTCTTGCAGCTCTCTGAATTATGCTCAACTGTTATCTGTTATATGGTTTGGGGACGGGAAGTGTTCTATAATTGAATAGTAAACCTCAGTGCTTCAGTGGGCCTGAGGCTCTGGGCTGTTACCTTTGGAAGCATTTCTTGGCCTTTGCTTTTTCTCTACTTTCCTGAGACAGGAAGCCAGTGGGGGCTGGAGGTGGCCACTGGCCCTTCCCCCTGTCAGATGAGGGCCTGGTTAAGTCAGTTCTCTTGGAAGGTAGACTTTTGTTATGGAGGAGAAACATAGTCGCTTCCCCCCAACCCTACCTGAAGTAGGAGCACATCTTCACCAGGACATCCTGAGGTAAAACCCATGAAAGTCTGGGTCTCCTCTGAGACAGAGCCCCCATGAGTTCTTACCTCTGAAGCTAGTTCGCACTCAACCTGTGCACTTTGTAAAAAATTACCATTTAAGTATTCCTCCCACTGACCACCTCCAGCAGCTTCTGCCTCAGGTAAGGTTATCTTGGTTATGATTTTCTGTATTTGCCTGTCGCCCCAGATTTCGGGGGTGGCTGTTTGCCCTATAACCCTAATTCTCTGTGAGTCTAAGAAAATTTGTTGATTTTCAGTTTGTTCAGCCTTTTTTCTTGTTGTGAGGACAGGAGTGACCATTTCCAAGCTCTTTACATGTTGAAGTCGAAACCAGAAGTCAACTCTAAGTTACTGTAACCCTGTCTAATTAATTGGTTATCTTTTTATTGTTGAGTTGTAATAGTTCTTTACATATTCTGGATACTTGTCACTTATCAGATACTTTCTCCCGTTCTGTGGGTTGCCTTTCCACTTTCTTGATGGTGTCACTTGAAACACAAATGTTTATAATTTTGATGGGGTCTAATTTATTTTGTTGTTGTTGCTTATGGTTTTGGCTTCCGAGAAACCATTGCCAAATTCAAGGTGATGAAGATTTATGCCTGTGTTTTCTTCTGAACGTTTTTATGGTTCTAGCTTTTATGTTTAGGTCTTCAACTCATTTTGAGTTAATTTGTGTATGTGATGTGAGGTAGGGCTCCCGCTTCATTCTTTTGCATGTGGACATCCAGTTCTCCCATGTGCCATTTGTTGAAATGACTATTTTTTCTCCATTGAGTTGTCTTGGCGCTCTTGATGCGAAGCAGTTGACCGTAGATGTTTGGGTTTATTTTTGGACGCTTGCTTCTGCCCCACTGATCCGTGTGTCTCTTCTCTCTTCTCATGCCAGCACCACACAGTCTTGATTACTGTAGCTTTGGAGTGAATTTTGAAATTGGTAAGTGTCCTCAACTTTGTTCTTCTCTTAAAAAGATTGTTTTGGTCATCTGGGTGCCTTGCGCTTCCATTCAGCACTCCCAGTTCAGCTTGTCAGTCTCTGCAGAGAAGTCTGCGGGTATTTTGATCGGGATTGTGTGAAATCCACAGCACAATTTTTCATTATTTCTCGAGTCCCATTTCTTTCTTCTAGATTCGATTTCCCTCTTGTTGAATTATTATCCTTTAGTGGTTCGGTAAAGGCCTATAGAAATAGTCTCTGTTTTTGAAAATGTTTTCGTTTCATTCTTACTCTTGAATGATTCTAATTTCTCTAAAATGGATCTAAAATTCGAGAGTAAAAGTTATTTTCCTTGAATTCTTTGAAGATAGTATTCTATTGTCGTTTGGCATCTCTTGTTGCTCATGAGATGTCTATTGTCAGTCTAGTGGCTCATGTTTTGGTTGGTTTGGCTTGACAAAAAATCTGTTTTTTTCTCTGAAAACGTTAAGATTGTCCCCTTGTCCTTGATGTACCACAGATATGCTACAATGCTCCCAGATGTGCATTTGGTTTTTTATTAATTCTACTCAGGACTCAGTCAGTTCTTTTAATTTGAGGAATCGTATCTTACCTCAGTTCTGAAAAATGTTCTATTTTCTTTTTTAATGGCACTTCTTCCCCATTCTCTATATTATTTTTCAAATATTTCATCAAATTCACCATTATTTTCAGGCAGCTACCACTGAATGCATCGTTGAGTTTTTAAAATTTTTCAGAAATGATGTTTTTCGTGTCTAGAATTTCTGTTCATGCCTCGTCCACGCTGCCCGCTCTGCTTTCCTCCCTCCCTGCTCTCTGCCCCATCCTCCCCGTTGCCTCGTGAATGTGTTCAGTGGGTTTGTCTGAAACTCCCTTTCCCCGTTGTCCGTTGTCCTCCGTGCTGGGACCTGCGCTCTGGCAGGTGGGTCTGCCGGCGCCCGTGGTCCACCTGTGCCGGTCAGGCGGGGCCTTCGGAGCGCGTGCTTTCCCATGGCAGCCAGCCCCCGCAGGACCGTTCTGTGTTTGCCTTTGCTGGGTCCTTACCTGATGCGTGGGGCTGTGTGAGGCCAGGGGGTTCGGGTTTGTCCGGCGCCTCCCGCAGCTGACTCTGCCCTGGCCCCCTGGCCCTGCGGCCGCCCCAGCTGCTGCTCACCGCACTCCTCCTCCTGGCTCACATGCCGCTTGTGCCTGGTCCGCGCCCAATGCTGTCACCCCGCGCTCCAGCCCCAGGGGGTCGCCTTGATCCTCGCCTTCCCTGGCCTCTTGGCGGACCGTGGCCCTGCAGCCCCTTCTCCTCGGAGCTGCGACCCCTCCGTCTGCCCGGCCTCCTCTCCTGCTGACCGCTCTCCCTGGGAGTTTGGTCCCTGCTGTGTCTCTGCCCTCAGAGTTCACGTCCGCCCCCCTGGCCTCCCGGACGGCCCCGTGCTCAGCCTCCTTCTGCAGCCTCTGGTCCTCTGAGCTCCAGACCCGTCTGTCCCACCGGTGCCTCTCTTGGCAAGTCTGACTCTTGCCTCAGCCCACGTCCGTGCAGCTCAGCTCCGGGCTGCCCCCTGCACACGCCTGCTTTCCTCCAGCCCTCAGACCATGGCCCCGGCCCCTGGGTCACGCGGCCCCCCCGGTCTTCACACTCGCACCCACTGCCGCCCCCTGGCCGGGGCAGCACGTGCCGAGCCTCCTCCTCCACAGTCGTGGTGCCCCCCCTGCTCCTGCTGCGGGCCCCTGTCCGTCCGCACAGCAACCGGACTGACCTCCAGCTGGGTCGCCCTGCGCACGCTGTCCCGTGGCTCCCCGTGCTCTTGGCTTGAGGCAGAAGCCCTCCAGCAGGCAGACAGGCCCCCAGCCGCCTGGCATCTCGCCCCTGCTCACCCTGGCCACATTCTCCCCACTCCAGGGCCTGTGCCTCTCCCCGCTGCCCCTGCAGGCCTGGACGGGCTGCTCTGACGCGGACTCCTGCCACCACCCCCCAGCCCCAGCTCTGCTCTCAGCTGTGGGCTTACAGCCTTGCCTGCCCCTCTGATGACAGTCTGTCTCCAGTGTCACCACCGGTGCTGTTCCAGCTGGGTCCCCAAGGCCCCTGGCCCCCCGGCAGGGCCCAGCACACAGCTGCCCCTGGGGCCTGTGCTCAGCTTGTCTCGGGGGTGGGTTCTCCCTGAAGAGGGGTTTGTCTCCCTCTGCCGTGTCCTCAGGCCCGACCCCAGCCCAATGCAGGGTGTGATATCGAGCACTAGGGAGGAGTCCCGTGGAGTGGAGGGTGGGCAGGTAGAGCAGTGGAGGAGGGGGAGAGAGCTTGCTCACACTTCTGCCTTTCTCTGCCATGGTGGGAGGGCTGGTTTCGGGGTGTCCCCATCCTGGGCCTCCTGGACCTTGAGGTCCCTGTCTGTGCCCCGTGGCTGCCCCGGGAGCCCTGGGCATGTGGGGGGGGGGGCGCGGGCAAGCCCTCCTCCCAGGATGTGGGAGGCGTATGGCAGGAGCCGGGGCTGCGTGTCCCCGGCCCCGAGGCCATAGCCAGGCCTATCCCAGAGCTGCAGGGCGGGGGCGCCGGCCGGCATGACCCCCCACCCCCACTTTTTCCACAGCGCGGAAGACGTGGTGGTCCGCGTGCCAGGCAGCCAGCTCACGCTGGGCTACATGGAGGAGCACGGCTTCACTGAGCCCATTCTCGTCCCCAAGAAAGATGGGCTGGGCCTGGCGGTCCCGGCCCCCACCTTCTATGTCAGCGACGTCGAGAACTACGTGGGTGAGTGGACTGCTCGCCGAAGGCCCGGCTGGTCCCCGTACCACGTGCTCCCTTCAGGAATTAGACCCCATGTCCCACTAAATGGCATGTGACCCTGGCCACTCCGCCTCAGTTATTCTGGCTGCAAAATGGGGGCTGTCTTGGGGACCCTTTCATTCTGCCGGCTGTGAGGGCCCCCTCCTCTGAGGTTTGTGCTGTGTCCCCCTCGGCCCCTCCCGGGCCAGCCTGGGGCCCGGCCTCCCTTGTCCGCCCCGGGACCCTTCCTCTCCGGATCCCTCCAGTTCCAGCTGATGCCGTCCTGCCCGGCCTGCCTCGTGTCCCCTGCCACTTCCAGCACTGTGGACGCCCTTGTCGGGGCAGCGCCGGGAGGAGGGCTGTGCCTGTGTGTGCTTGGGCATCGTCTGCGAGGCCGTCTCCCCCGGCAGTGACGGGCCCAGCTCTGGGGCCCTCGTGGTGGCTGGGGCTCGGGGCGTTCACGGGGGTGGCTGCGTGGCCAGTGCAGGAGGAGGGAAGACCCAGAGAATGCCCGGGGCCCCCGTGGCAGGGGAGCGAAGTGACCAGCGTCTGGGCCAGGCCGCACCCCTGGACTGACAGCTGGACTCTAGGGCCTGCCCGCCAGGCCCTGCCCACCTGGGAGCCAGTGTCTTCCTGCCGATGGCTCTGACAGACGACGTGAGAACACCATCAAGGCTGGGCCTGCGCTCGGCAGCACTCACGGCGCTGATTATTCACACCAGAGCCCTGCCTCAGTTACCCCAGGGGCCCGGCACGTGCCTTCCGGGCGGGCCATGTGAATCACACACCGAATTTGGTGTTTATGCCCATCGGCCTCTCCTCTCTCCCGAGGTTGTTGGAGGACCGGGGTTGTTGGTCCTAGAACGTCCCACATGGGGTATGTGGCCCCCAGTGTGTCCCGTAACTTGCTCCTGTGTCCCCAGTGGTTCCCGCACCGCCTGGGCAGACGCTCAGATTTGCAGTCAGGTGGACAGCGGGACTCCTTCGGGGGTGCGGGCGGTGGCACTCCCGTCTGAGGGCCCACGGAGCTTGGCCACCCGCCTGAGCGTCTCTGTGTCCACAGCTGGGGTCTGCGTGGCCCCGGCGGACTGTCGGGAAGGACGAGGCCGTGAGTTCTGTGCGTCTTTCTCCCACTGCTACTTATGAGTCAGATGGGGCACGCTTGCCCTCGCCAGGTCCTTGGTTATCTGGAACCTCCTGTCACCAGCGATTCTTACCCTGATCTTTTCCTCATCAACTACAGAAAATGCAAGAAAAATGTTTTTCCTTTAACTTATCCATTTTCAGAATAAGCTGGTGTCTTAGAAATGTAGGAGTTTTTTGATTTTTAAAATTTTTAAAACATAAGCATGTCCCAAGCATTATTTGGGTTGTGCTTAGACTAACAACATATTTGTCGTTTGCTTGTCTGAAGTTCAAGGGTGCCTGCGTCCTGTGTTTTTATTCGCCTTCACGGCCACCCTAGCTGACGCCCTAGCATGTCAGCGGCCTCCCGCGCCCCGGGACCCTCGCCATGGCCGAGGGAGCGGGCACGCACGGGTGGACGTCAGAGCCTGAGCCTCCGGGTCCAGCCCCGCTCGGCGGCCTCCCCCGCACCTCCTGCCCCGCTCACTGCCCCCTGCCCTGCCCGCAGGCCCAGAGCGGAGCGTGGACGTGACAGACGTCGCCAAGCAGAAGGACTGCAAGATGAAGCTGAAGGAGTTTGTGGACTACTACTACAGCACCAACCGCAAGCGGGTGCTCAACCTCACCAGCCTTGAGTTCTCCGACACCAGGTGAGCGCCCGCCAGCCCCGGGGCCGCCGCCCGCTCTCTGCCTGCGAGCCGCCCGCGCTGTCAGCTTGCGGGTTCTCTTCTTACGCATTGTGACAAATTCAAGCAGAAGATAAGCAGCAAAACGCCGACTCCCCCTCCAGCCGGCCCCATCCCACTCCCCAGAAAGAGCTCACACCCGCGCACGGTGCACACGCTCCCACACGTCCCTCCACACGCACACAGGCACACTCTCGACTCCGCACCTTCAGCACCGCAGGGTCGTGCTGTGCACCTGCTCTCCCCCCGCCCTGCCCCTTCTCAGCCTGAGCTCCGTGTGCCAGGCCTGCCCGGCTTGCTGCTCTTCTCAGGGCGGAGGGGCCGGCAGATGCGCTGTGGGTGATGCACCGTGGCTGTCTGGGGCCCACCTGAGTCCAGGCTTCTGTGTCGTCGGAGGCTGGCCCTGCCCCCAGTCCCTGTGCCCCTGCTCTCCCGGGACCACGGCTCTGCGCGGCCCCACCTTTCCTGCCCCTCTGTCAAATCCCTGCTGCTCTCCGGCTGGCCCCTCGTGCACCGTAGGGCCTGAGTTGTTGACAATGGTCTAGTTTAAGCGTGGTTTCACTTTTGGAGGCTTTCCATCTTGCCTACTTCTGAAAAGCTCAGCACATAGCCAAATAACTCGTGTGCAGAAGGGCAGGTAGGAAAAAGAGTTTCTGGAAGCCTCATGGAGACAGAGTACAGAGCTGTTCCAGGAGCCCCGACAGGATGTTGTAACTGGATGCTGGGTTCTGTGTGAGCTTCCTGACAGCAAAGACGCAAAGGGGAATAGGATGGGTTACGGTATCGGGAGAAAGCCGCCTCCTGCGAGTTCACAAGAAGGACGTTCTCCCAGGCGGGTTGTGATGGCGTGTTGCTTTCGTACAGAGTGCACACTCAGGAATGTCGCCATCAGCTTGGTCTGCTGAGCAGCCTGGGGTCTTCACAGAGAGCCGCGGGGTGGCGGAGCTGGGGGGAGTGGGTGCTTTGGCTTGGGGTTTCCCCTTAGGCTTCTCGGGGCCCCCCCTTTGCTGGCAGAAAATGTGTGGTGCCTCTGGTGTCCTCAGGCCCGATCCGAGGAGCACGGGGGTCACGCACACTTCCCGCCAGGCCGTCGAGCAGCTGGGGCTCTGGTCTACACCGTCTGAGAGGCAGAGGGAGGCCTCCATGTAATCAGTGTGGTCTGTCCCCGGGGATGTTGGCTGGGGCTGCAAGGGCTGGGCCTGACCCCACAGGCCATCTGTGGGGGCCTCAGGGTCTGCGGCCTCGGGGATCCTGCAGTGACTCACACATCCCCTGACCCCAGAGGCACCTGCTGTGACAGATGGAGAGAGATGTGCCTGCTGTCTGTTGTGTGGACATACATGGTTATCTCTGCACGTCACCCACGGTGGCCCCAGGTGTCTGGGGGCCTTGGGACACCGCCCCTCCACCCTGGGAGAATGCAGGGAGCAGCTGGTCTTGGTGGTAGGAGAACGGGCTGGCTTTGCACCCGAGGAGCCATCAAGCAGGGAAAGAAGGGCATCTGTGGCCGTGTTGGGAAGCCCTGGTGTGTGGTTTGCAGAGGGCCGCGGGGCTGCAGGGCCGGGCCCCTCTCCTGTGGCCGTGGAGGGTCTGGGGCCACCAGGGGCCTGGGCTGGTCGAGGAGGGCGCTGGGGAACAGGGAGGGACACCAGCTGGGGACATGCCGGAGAGCTGAAGGTCGCTGAGGGCGGGTGGCAGGGCCGGGCGTGCGGGCCGTGACGGTCTCGTCCTGCGGGCACGGACTTCGGTGCAGAGCCGTGCGGTTCTGCTCTTCCTGCAGCAGCGAGCACACCGGGCTGTCCCTGCGCGATGGTGGTGCAGCCCCGTGCGTTTAGTCAGGACGGTGAAAGGCCACCTTTGCCTTTCCATGTCCACCTTGGAAAGGAGTCCGCTGGCTTGACGGTGACCGCCAGCCCCCGTGGCCCGCTCTGGAAAGCAGCTGCTTTTCTCCAAGCGATGCTCGGGAGCGCCTGGGCTGCGTGTGAGACGCGCCATTTGCCGCCTGCCGCACCGTGCCCGGCAGCACCCTCCTGGGCCAGCCCGGACAGTCCCCTCCAGCTCTGCAGGGAAGGGCTGTCCCCGGTTCCCCGTGAGAGACCGGTGTTCGATCCTGGCGCGGCGACGCCCGGCAGCTGGGCTCCTTCTGCCCCCGTGAACCTTAGTTTGCTTGTCTGTGGGATGGGGGCGGTGCCACGTGGCCCGGGGTGGACAGATAGGTGAGAGACGCGGCACGCGAGGAGGGACGCGATCTCGGAGCCCCTTCCCGGTCGGGTGGCCTGGCGGATGTCGGGCCACTGGTGCCCCTCCCCCTGCGTCTGCCCCAGGATGTCCAGTTTCGTGGAGCCGCCTGACATCGTCAAGAAGCTGTCGTGGGTGGAGAACTGCTGGCCCGATGACGCGCTGCTGGCCAAGCCCAAGGTGACCAAGTACTGCCTTATCTGTGTGAAGGACAGCTACACCGACTTCCATATCGACTCAGGCGGTGCCTCTGCCTGGTACCACGTGCTCAAGGTAGGCACAGCTGCCTCCGTGCGCAAGGCCGCCTGCGGCCCCCGTGAGCCCCGTGGGGCCGGTGCCCGGCTTCTCCAGGAGGGACGTGGTGTCCGGCCCTCGGGAGGCAGAGGGGTGGGGTGCGTGTCGCATGTTTCTGAGGAGGGGGAGGCTCATGAAGCAGTTGGACGTGGCCCACTGGAGTGGAGCCCAGGGCTCAGCAGTGTGCGTGCCCAGAGAGAGGAGCGTGGTGCTGGGAGGACTTCCTGGAAGAGGGCCCTGCACAGGAGCAGGGGCAGGGCTGAGGGCTCCTGCCAGGGGGCAGGGAGGGGAGCCAGGGGAGAAGGGAGATGTGAAGACAGACGAACAAGGGGATCGTAAGGAGACTACCAGGGTCTCCCCACACCTGCCCGAGCCCAACATGGGGTGGGCAGCTCGGCTCATGATCCCCGCCCTGGAACCTACAGGGCAGGGTGGCCCAGACCCCAGGGCTCTCAGGAGCAGAGCTTTCCTGACAGCGGGTCCCAGCTTTGCCGCCCCATGGCACCCTTGTCCCGGTTCACAGACTACAAATCGCAAAGCCCACATGGCCCCACCTTTCAGGGAAAGGACAGTGTTCACGCCAGGACTCCCAGTGTCTGTGGGGTGTGGCAGGCTCTGCCCCCCGCCCAGCGTGCCGGGTCGTGGCTGGCTCTGCCCCCCGCAGCGTGCTAGGTCGTGGCGGGCTCTGCCCCTCAGCGTGCCGGGTCGTGGCGGGCTCTGCCCCCCGCAGCGTGCCAGGTCGTGGCAGACTCTGCCCCTCAGCGTGCCGGGTCGTGGCGGACTCTGTCCCCCAGCGTGCCGGGTCGTGGCGGACTCTGCCCCTCAGCGTGCCGGGTCGTGGCGGGCTCTGCCCCCCGCAGCGTGCCAGGTCGTGGCGGGCTCTGCCCCTCAGCGTGCCGGGTCGTGGCGGGCTCTGCCCCCCGCAGCGTGCCAGGTCGTGGCAGACTCTGTCCCTCAGCGTGCCGGGTCGTGGCGGGCTCTGCCCCCCGCAGCGTGCCAGGTCGTGGCAGACTCTGTCCCTCAGCGTGCCGGGTCGTGGCGGGCTCTGCCCCCCAGCGTGCCGGGTCGTGGCGGGCTCTGCCCCCCGCAGCGTGCCAGGTCGTGGCAGACTCTGCCCCTCAGCGTGCCGGGTTGTGGCGGGCTCTGCCCCCCAGCGTGCCGGGTCGTGGCGGGCTCTGCCCCCCCCCAGCGTGCCGGGTCGTGGCGGACTCTGCCCCTCAGCGTGCCGGGTCGTGGTGGGCTCTGCGCCCCAGCGTGCCGGGTCGTGGCGGGCTCTGCCCCTCAGCGTGCCGGGTCGTGGCGGGCTCTGCCCCCCCCCACAGCGTGCCGGGTAGTGGCGGGCTCTGCCCCCCGCAGCGTGCCAGGTCGTGGCAGACTCTGCCCCTCAGCGTGCCGGGTCGTGGCGGGCTCTGCCCCCCAGCGTGCCGGGTCGTGGCGGACTCTGCCCCCCAGCGTGCCGGGTCGTGGCGGACTCTGCCCCCCAGCGTGCCGGGTCGTGGCGGGCTCTGCCCCCCCCACAGCGTGCCGGGTCGTGGCGGGCTCTGCCCCCCAAGTGTGCCGGGTCGTGGCGGGCTCTGCCCCCCAGCGTGCCGGGTCGTGGCGGACTCTGCCCCCCAGCGTGCCGGGTCGTGGCGGACTCTGCCCCCCAGCGTGCCGGGTCGTGGCGGGCTCTGCCCCCCAAGTGTGCCGGGTCGTGGTGGACTCTGCCCCCCAGCGTGCCGGGTCGTGGTGGGCTCTGCCCCCCAGCGTGCCGGGTCGTGGTGGCTCTGCCCCCGCAACGTGCCGGGTCGTGGTGGACTCTGCGCCCCAGTGTGCCGGGTCGTGGTGGACTCTGCCCCCCGCAGTGTGCCGGGTCGTGGTGGACTCTGCGCCCCAGCGTGCCGGGTCGTGGTGGACTCTGCCCCCCAGGGTGCCAGGTCGTGGCGGGCTCTGCCCACCCCCAGTGTGCCGGGTCATGGTGGGCTCTGCCCCCCGCAGTGTGCCGGGTCGCAGTGGACTCTGCGCCCCAGCGTGCCGGGTCGTGGCGGGCTCTGCCCCCAGTGTGCCGGGTCGTGGCGGGCTCTGCCCCCCCCCAGCGTGCCGGGTCGTGGCCTCTCATTGGCAGGGGGAGAAGATCTTCTATCTCATCAAGCCGGCTTCAGCCAACATTTCCCTCTATGAGCGCTGGCAGTCGGCCGCGAACCACAGCGAGATGTTCTTTGCCGACCAGGTGGACAGATGTTACAAGTGCACCCTCAAGCAGGGCCAGACGCTCTTCATCCCCTCGGGTGAGCGCCCCGTCCCGCGCCCCATTGTAACTGCCAGGCTCCCCGCCTTTGCCCTTGCCCTGGGCCCTCCTGCTCCGCCGTGACTATGGCATCCGGGGAGTGGGCTCCTGTCCGAGGCTGATCTAGGGGTGCGCCCACTCTCCTGGGCTGTGGCAGTTCGACCTCGGCCCCTCACCCTGTGTGTGGGGGTTGGGGGTGCTGGGCAGGCAGGGCCGGTTTCTTCAGTTCCAGGGTTGGTGCCAGGCAGGAATGCCAGCGTGGACACAGGCTCTCCTACCGGGAGGGCCCAGCCACCCATCACATGGCGGGAAGGGTGTGTGTGGGCAGCCAGCCAGGGTGGACGGGGGCACCAGGGCAGGCTGGAAGATGCCAAGCTCATGCTGGCCGGGGTCAGGCCAGGCGGCGGCTGTGAGCCCGGCCTGAGAGCGTGCTGAAGGGCTAGCCACGTCCCTGCCTCGCCAGGCTGGATTTACGCCACGCTCACACCTGTGGACTGCCTGGCCTTCGCGGGACATTTCCTCCACAGCCTGAGCGTGGAGATGCAGATGAGGTAGGGCCACACCTGCCCCGGTCCCACCCAGCCGGGGTCCCTGCTGCCAGGCCAGTGTGGTGGCACTCCCCTGAGTTCTGGGCATGCCATTAGCCTCTTCTGTGGTCCTGCCAGGGCCCCTGGGTGACCTGGTTCCTGGACAGCCTCTGTGGCCCTTGGAGGGTGTGGGGTGAGTTGAAAGGCCTCTTCCCGGGCACTGGCCGCAGGGCAGTCATTCCGATGTGGTCCCCTGTTCCACCCAGCCACGCAGGGTGGGGGGCAGAGTGGCACAGCCTTGGTGTGGCCTTCTCCTGGCTGTGATACGGGCTCATCCTTAGTGTCACTTGCTCAGTGCTGAGTGCCCTGGACAATTGTTTGCTATGGTTTCCAGAGCATACGAAGTGGAAAGGAGGTTGAAACTGGGCAGCCTGACTCAGTTTCCCAACTTTGAAACAGCCTGCTGGTACATGGGGAAGCACCTGCTGGAGGCGTTCAAAGGTACGGGTGTGCAGGCTGGCGTCTCTGATGGCGGCTCCAGGTGGCTGGTTTGCATGTGGGGCTCGGGGATGTGGGCGTGGGTAATGGCTATGGCTTCGTGCAGCCGGGCGGCCAGACCCTGGGGTAGGCTGAGCCCCGCGGGGCAGCGGGAGGCCGGATGGCATCCCGCGGGGCTGTTGATGTTTTGGAAAGAACGCTGGGATGTGTGTTCCCGGGCCTGGCATGCATAGCCTCACGTGACTGCTGATGGGGCTCATTCCGGATGTCGAGAGGCCTGGGGGTCTGTCTGGCTCTGGGCTTGCAGCTGAGGGACACCTGTGGCATCCCTGCCCTCCACCCCCGGCCTTCAGGGTCAGTGCCCGGCCCCCAGCGGCCGGGCTGCATTCCCCCTGCAGGCTGAAGCCACCTCATCCGGATCCCTTTGTACTCGGGCTCCTGTTTGAGATGGGAAGGCTAAAGAGATGGATCTTGATCTTGCCTGGTCAGGTTTCAGTGAAATTTGTCCATCCCCAAATTCAGATCCCTGAGTTTCACCCTGGCAGAGGGCGTGCCTAGGAGCGAGCCCATGGGGGCTGCCCTGGGGGCCCGTGGCAGGGAGGTGGGCTGGGGCAGTGTGGACAGAGCCAGACCCTGGGCATGGCCTGATGGATGACCGCTGACCATTGGGTCCGCCCCTCCGTCAGGGGCCCAGAGCAGCAGCCAGTCCCCTGGTGGCTCAGAGGTCCGGCAGCTCTGCCTCTGCAGTGAGCTCCCCGGCCGGAAGGGGGGCACTTGGCACCTTCTCTGCGGGGCTCACCCAGCCCCCAGGGGCGTCTCCAGAGGCGGTGCTTGTCCCCGTGGCCACAGTGGGAGTCCAGCTACCACCACTGTGCAGAGGCCGTGTGAGGTGGGGTACGCCTGTGGCCCCTCACTAAGGTGGGCCGGGGGACAGGCGGAGGGGACAGGCCCTGTGGGTGGACGGTGGGAGGGCCGGTCCTGCCCTCACAGGGCATCTCGGACAGGTCCCCGGGGTTCCAAGACAGACCGTTGGCAGTTGGGCAGGTGGCAGTGGGTGGAGGTCCAGCCCTGACCCCGCCCCTGCCCACCGTGTGAGGTCGCCTGCAGGGGGCGCACAGTCTGACCCAACCCCTCTACCTCCCGCCAGGTTCTCACAAGTCTGGGAAGCAGCTGCCCCCCCATTTAGTCCAAGGAGCTAAAATTCTCAATGGTGCTTTTAGATCATGGACGAAGAAGCAGGTAGGGAGGTGGGCCAGGTTGTCCCCGAGCAGAGGGGAGTGTGGCTGGTGGGGAGCCCTCCCCAGTGCTGGTCCTTCCTTTGCTGGGTGCCCCTTGCCCACCTGTAGCGGGGTGGGGGTGCTGGAAGCAGTTCCTGGCCTGAGGGCTGGGGGCCGGGGGGCCTGGAGAGTCTGTAGGAGGAGGGTGGGTGGTGGAGATGGTGCTGAGTGCACCTGAGGGGCGGGGGCAGGGTTGGACTCAGGGCGGGAGATGGGAAGAGCCTCTTGGCCTCCCTGGCCAGCCTAGGCATCAGCTCAGAAGTGGGCTTCACTCTCTGATGTGGGCCTCCCTTTCCACTGTGTCCCCCCATTGTGCCCCCTGTAGCAGCATGGCATTTTACCCCCCAAGGTACCCCTGACAGTATGCCCAGTGCCCTCCATGGCCCCCCAGCAGCACTGTCCTGTCCCCCCCATGCCCCCCAAGCAGCACTGTCATGTCCCCCCTCAGAGCCCCCCCAGCAGCACTGTCCTGTCCCCCCCCAGGCCCCCCCCAGCAGCACTGTCCTGTCCCCCCCCAGGGCCCCCCCAGCAGCACTGTCCTGTCCCCCCCCAGGGCCGCCCCCAGCAGCACTGTCCTGTCCCCCCCCAGGGCCCCCCCAGCAGCACTGTCCTGTCCCCCCCCAGGGCCCCCCCCAGCAGCACTGTCCTGTCCCCCCCCAGGGCCGCCCCCAGCAGCACTGTCCTGTCCCCCCCGGCCCCCCCCAGCAGCACTGTCCTGTCCCCCCCCAGGGCCCCCCCCAGCAGCACTGTCATGTCCCCCCCCCAGGGCCTCCCCCAGCAGCACTGTCCTGTCCCCCCCAGGCCCCCCCCAGCAGCACTGTCCTGTCCCCCCCCAGGGCCCCCCCCAGCAGCACTGTCATGTCCCCCCCCAGGGCCCCCCCAGCAGCACTGTCATGTCCCCCCCCAGGGCCCCCCAAGCAGCACTGTCCTGTCCCCCCCCAGGGCCCCCCAAGCAGCACTGTCCTGTCCCCCCCAGGGCCCCCCCAGCAGCACTGTCCTGTCCCCCCCCAGGGCCCCCCCCAGCAGCACTGTCCTGTCCCCCCCAGGGCCCCCCCCAGCAGCACTGTCCTGTCCCCCCCCAGGGCCCTCCCAGAGCACTGTCCCCCCCCTGCCCAGGAACCCCCAGCAGCACTGTCTGGTAACCTCCCAGGGTTGTCCTACAGCCACATCTCTGGCCTCAAGGCCTGGAACCGTGTCTGGTATCCCTCCCACCTCACCTCAGCCACAAGTCCAGAGATAGCAGCCTTGTGCCCAGGAAGACGGGATGGCCCGCATCCGCTGCCCAGCTGGTGGTGGCCTCGGACACCTCGTCCTCTCTGGGACCCTGTTCCTCCCCCTGTGGAGAGGGGTGGTGGCAGAGCCCTCTTATGAGTCTGGCTGGGGGCTGACTCGTTCGGGGAGCCAGTCTTTGCCTGCGTCAGCCCTTCCCCCGTGCCTGTCTGGGCTGCCGGGGTCCTGGGTCGGTAGGCAGGAGATGACTTGGAGGGACAGTGTGGGTGAAGCAAGATCCTCGGCGGTCAAGCCTGCTCGGGGACCCTCTGGGTGGGAAGGGGGTGGGGCAGCGTGGCCTGGACAGGTGGACGTCGGCACCCGGACTGGGCAGCTGACCGCCGGCCCTGCGTGTGCTGCCCTTCAGGCTTTGGCGGAGCATGAGGACGAGCTCCCGGAGCACTTCAAACCTTCCCAGCTCATCAAAGACCTCGCCAAAGAGATCCGCCTCAGCGAGGTAGGACTGAGCCGGGGGGCCGCCAGCCCTGGCCGGGGAACCCTCTGCCTGCCTGGCCTGGCCCTCCCCACAGCTGTCTGCCAGGGTCAGCCGTGTCTGAGACGGCTCCTCCCCCAGCCCTCTGAGGCAGGGTCACCGGCATGAGGGGGACTCCGCAGCACCTGTGGCTGCCCGTGGCCTCCTGGCCGGAGCTCTCCACGTGGGTGGGGAGGGGTCTGGAGGGAGGACAATTCCAGCCGCTGGAGACCCTGCTTGTGTGAACTTGGACTGCCCCCAGCCTCTCCGTGCCGCAGGATAGGATGGCAGTCCCCACCAAGGAGATAGAGGGGTCAGATGGCTGATGGTGTAGACGAATGGCACCTTGTCACTCGGGTACTGCAGATGAATGTGTCACACAGTGGTGTAGATGGATGTGAACATGTTGCATGGATGCTCTAGGACAAACGTGTGTCACAGAATGGTGTAGACAGACGTGAGCGTGTCACGCGATGCTGTAGGATAGATGTCAGCATGTCCCATGGGTGGTGTAGACGGATGTGTTGTATGATGGTGTAGACAGATGTGTGTCACACGACGATGTAGACAGACGTGAGCGTGTCACACGATGCTGTAGGATAGATGTCAGCATGTCCCATGGGTGGTGTAGACGGATGTGTTGTATGATGGTGTAGGCAGAGGTCCTTTCTGCTGGAGTGTCCCCCACAGCCTGGGCTGAGGCCCTCCTGGCAGGAGGTGGTTGGCCATCTCTCCTTCTCCTTTCCCTAGAATGCCTCCAAGGCCGCCCGACCCGAAGTGACCCCGGCCATCTCCTCAGATGAAGTCTGTTTTGGGGACCGGGAGAAAGAGGAGCCCCCATCCCCTATTGAAGCCAGCCCTCCTCGGTCCTTCCTGGAGAAAGTATCCAAAAAAAAGACTCCCAAAACCGTGAAGATGCCCAAGCCATCCAAAGTTCCCAAACCCCCCAAACCCCCCAAGCCCCCGAAGCCCCCCAAATCACTGAAGCTCAAGGATGGGGGCAAGAAGAAAGGGAAGAAGTGCAGGGGGGCAGCCTCACCCACCATCCCCAACCTGGACCTGCTGGAGGCCCACACCAAGGAGGCGCTGACCAAGATCGAGCCTCCCAAGAAAGGCAAGGTGGGTAATCTCACCCTCCTGTCTGTGGGCAGAGGGTCTGCAGACACCTCGGGGGCTGGCCTGTGGGGCGGAGCTGGGGCTGCTGTGTCCTTGTGAGGCTCGGGGTAGGTGGGTTGTGCTCCGGTGAGCTTGGTGCAGTGGGGAGGAAGCCTCACAGGGAAGGCAGTGGTGTCTGTTCTGGGATGGGGGACACCACACAGGGTCCCTTGCAGGGTTGAGGTGGCTGGGTCCTCCTGGGGCCCAGGCATTGGCTGAGATCTGAAGGTGGGTCAGGTGCCCAGTGGAGGGCAGTATGGAGGCAGAAGGGAGACTTATGATGTGGGCAGTTACTTGAGGGGCCTGAGCCCCTATAGACAGTGAGAGAGGCGGACCTGGCCCTGGGGACCTACCGGTGTGACCAGAGGCCCTTAGGTGTGGGTTTCAGGGACCATGAGCCCGAGACCAAGCCCCATTGAGTGGGAGGTTGTTACCCACTTCTCGGAGTGGGGGGTGGTCAGTGACAGCATTACAGGGCTGCAGTGGGACACCTCGGTTTTCTCTTCCTCAAGACAGAGTGGATGAATGAACAGATGAACAGATGGATGGATGGCAGGAATAGGGGAGAGAGGGAGGAAGCGGGGAGGGTGCATGAATGGGTGGATGGATGGATGGATGGGCATGTGGGTGGATGGATGGTTGGGTGGATGGATGGGTGGATGGATGGGTGGATGGATGGATGGATGGTGGGTGGATGGATGGGTGGATGGATGGATGGGTGGGTGGGTGGTGGGTGCATGAATGGGTGGATGGTGGGTGGATGGATGGGTGGATGGATGGATGGGTTGGTGGTGGGTGCATGAATGGGTGGATGGATGGATGGATGGATGGATAGGTGGATTGCGGGTGGATGGATGGGTGGATGGGTGGATGGATGGGTGGATGGATGGATAGATGGGTAGGTGGATGGTGGGTGGATAGATGGGTGGATGGTGGGTGGATGGATGGGTGGATGGGTGGGTGGGTGGATGGATGGATGGATGGGTGGATGGTTGGATGGGTGGGTGGGTGGGTGGTGGGTGCATGAATGGGTGGATGGTGGGTGGATGGATGGGTGGATGGATGGATGGATGGGTGGGTGGGTGGTGGGTGCATGAATGGGTGGATGATGGGTGGATGGATGGATGGATGGGTGGGTGGGTGGTGGGTGCATGAATGGGTGGATGGATGGATGGATGGGTGGATGGATGGATGGATGGGTGGGTGGATGGTGGGTGGATGGATGGGTGGATGGATGGGTGGATGGATGGGTGGATGGGTGGGTGGGTGGTGGGTGCATGAATGGGTGGATGGATGGATGGATAGATGGGTGGATGGATGGATGGATGGGTGGGTGGTGGTGGGTGCATGAATGGGTGGATGGTGGGTGGATGGATGGATGGGTGGGTGGGTGGGTGGTGGTGGGTGCATGAATGGGTGGATGGTGGGTGGGTGGATGGATGGATGGGTGGGTGGGTGGTGGTGGGTGCATGGATGGGTGGATGGTGGGTGGGTGGGATGATAGGTGGGTGAGTGGATGGGCTGCTGCATGTGAGCCAGCGGGGCGGCAGGGGCTCTGTGCTGTGTGGCTCTTGGTTTGCCCTGTAGCCTCACGGATCCCCGACACCCTCCCACGTCCACTGCTGGGTCATGACTGCTGTTTCTTAGGCCACAAAGAGCGTCCTGAGTGTGCCCAACAAGGAGGCGATCAGCTCGCAGAATGACGTGGAGAGGCTAGAAATCCGAGAGCAAACTAAGAGCAAGTCAGAAGCCAAGTGGAAGTACAAGGTGAGGTGTGCGGGCATGTGTGTGGGCCTGGTGGTGTGGGAGGAGGTGTGTGTCCACCTGTCCCCAGGGCGGGCAGTGAAGGTGTAGGTGTGAGCGTGGCCTCCATGGGGCTGCCTTCCGTAGGCACAGGCTGAAGGGGCCGGGTGTGCCACTGTCCGAGTCGGCGGACGGCCCTGCTTGAACTCGCACTCCCTGGAGCTGGACAGTGTCTTGCAGGCCCCGGGCTACAGAGAAGGGGGGTTTCTGGATGATGTGGTCAGAGGGAGGAGGCTGGCCTATCGCAAAGGCTCGGCCCACTGGTTGCCTGCATGGGGCTCAAGGAGGGTCCTGGGTTTGCTTTTCAGAACAGCAAACCTGACTCCCTGCTGAAGATGGAGGAAGAGCAGAAGTTGGAGAAGTGTCCTCTGTCAGGGAGCAAGGACCCCAAGTTCTCGTTCTCCTTCAACAAGAGACTGCTGGGGTACGTGCACGCTCATGCACACGCGCTCCCCCCTCACACATGCTCACACACAGCACACACGCCCTCGTGGAGGGCTCCCCAGGTGAGGTCCCCTTCCTGGGCTGGGAGAGCCCTTCCCTGCCTCCCAGGCTGGTGGCTCTGACGGCTGGAGAGGGGGCAGAGGGCAAGAGCATGACTCGGTGGCTGTTAGCCCAGTTGCTGTCCTGGGCTGGGAGAGAAGAGGTAGGGTGGGTCAGGGCCCTGGCCTTGGGGCCCAGAGGCCAGTGTGAACCCGGTATTCTCAAATGTACCTAAAATTATGGCTGAGATGGGGGCTCTGCAGGAAAGATTTGTGGGGCCTCTGGGGCCTGAAAAATCAGGAGGGCTTCCTGGAGGAGGTGACATTGTGCTGAGAAGTGGAGCACCCAGCCTGGGAGGGTGTGTGTGTGGGAGTGGGCACGTCTGGGTTCCAGACCGTGGGACAGGTGTGTATCTGCCGACCAGCTTGGCAGGCCAGCCACACCTCACCCGCTGACATGCCCCAACCAGCGTGGTCCCTCATGCCGTTGCTTGCTCAGTCTGAAGTCAGGGTGGGCGCCCCTCGGTAGGAAGCAGTGCATCCCAGTGGGAAGGGGGCCAGCGTCCTGCCGTGGGCTTCAGTTTCCTCCTTGCAGGTGGTGGGGAAATGGGGCCAGGCAACGTCTGGGGCCCTGGGACGATGGGGCCTTATTCCTGAGACCTCTTGGCATTGTGTCGAGGCTGCTCAGCGAGCAGGTGGGGCGGGTCTGGTCCGAGGGTCCGGTGCCCTGACCTCATGGCCCTGAGCATGTTGGTGCTGGTCCGAAGCTCAGGTGCTGGGCTCCGGGGGCTTTGGAGACGGGGGAGGTGGCCGCGGACAGGACTCCAACCGTGTCACAGATGTGTGTGCTGCTGCTTCGCCCACATCCCACAGGGCTGCCCGCCCCCGGGACTGGGAGCCGTCCCGTTGCAGCTGACGACGGCCCTGCCCCGGCCTGCTGTCCCCATGGTTGGGCACGGCCGGAGCCCTGCCTCGCCCTGAGGGGAGGCCCAGCTGAAGGACAGCGGAATTCATTTTTCCGAAATAGCTCCGCAGGGAACCAGGGCCACTGGCTCCGTCTGAAACCGAGCTGGTGCTGGACCCCAGGGTGGGGGGCGGTGAGGGGCACGCCCTCCAACAGCCCGAGGAAGGGCCGGCACCCACCCCGTGGGCCATGCGCCGTCCTCGCTGGGGCCACGGCGTCCGGGAAGAGCCCGGGGGATGGGACGGGGATGGGACGGGGACGTGTGCGGCCAGCTGCTGGTCCTCTGAGGCCCAGGATGGGGTGCAGGGGGGCGCTGAATGACCCGCTCCTGCCGCCCCAGCTCCAAGGCCCTCAAGCCACAGCCCAGCCCAGGCGTGTTTGGGGCCGTGCAGAGCTTCAAGGAGGACAAGCCCCAGCCGGTGCGGGACGAGTACGAGTACGTGTCGGATGACGGGGAGCTCAAGATTGATGAGTTTCCCATCAGGAGGAAGAGGAGCACCCCCAAGAGAGATTTGTCTTGTGAGTGAGGGCGTGAGGGTGGGGAGCGGGCCGTCCTCCCGAGGCCTCCACCAGACGCACGTCTGCTGTGCTTTCAGTCTTGCTGGACGGGAAGGAGCCTCTGGCCACGCCCACTACGAAGCCAAAGCTGGACTCGGCACTCTACAAGGTGAGCGCACCTGTGCCGGGCCCAGGAGCCGAGCCAGCTGTCCGTCCCTGTCTCGGGCGGTCCTGCCACGCAGCGGGACCTGGCTGACGGCGTTGTGTGTGGGCTGCAAAAGGGGTCTTCTTCTACCTTGTCTCGGGTGTTTTCATGGGGAGGGTGGCCTGGGTCCTGGCCGCGGGCCTCGCGGAGGAGGGATGAAGACGGGGCACGCGGAGGTGTGCAGGTCTCTGTGAGTGGCCGCCCGCCATGAAGCTAACGAATGAGGGGACGCGGGGCCAGGCCTGGCACTGTGCTGTGGGGACTGAAGTTGGGCCACCTCCCACTGAGGAGCCACCAGCCAGGGGCTGACGGGGCTCCCCGAGCGTGGGCATGAGCCCCCACCGGCTCCCTGCCCAGCCACACGGCTCCTCGCGTGGCTGTGGTCAGGACTGGGGCTCACGGGCAAAGAGCAGGGCGTGGCGACGGCTCCGTCCTCTGGGACAGGCCTGCGGTCCTGGCGGAAAGCCCCAGCGCCCGGCCCCGCCCGCAGTGCTCATTACAAAGGCTGGCTCTTCATAAACTGTGGGAAACGGCTTTTTCTGGCCAGAGGGAAACAGTAGCTCTCCCCCAAGCCCCCCTGACCCGTGGCTCTGTCCCCGCAGCAGAGTGACGGCTCCTCTGACGAGGGCTCGCTGCACATCGATACAGACTCCAAGCCCGCCCGCAGCGCCAAAGGGAAGAAGGAGGGCGTGGGCTCGGCCGCGGGCATCCTGGACCTGCTGCAGGCCAGCGAGGAGGTCGGCGCGCTTGAGTACAACCCCAGCAGGTACGCAGGAGCCCGGCCCGGCCAGAGTCAGGCGCCCAGAGCGGGACCCACTCAGCAGAGGGTGCCGGCTGGCCAGGGAGCTGAGTGGGGGCTAGTCCCACCGGCCCCCAGGGTGGGCAGAGCTCCTGGACGCCCAGACGGCAGGCGTGGGGGAGGCTGGGGGGCCGTGTGAGAGCGTCTGAGGGGCTGCCGCACCTGGCGGCCTGCGGAGGAGCAGGGCTGGGCTCCGGGCTCTGTCGTCCAGCTGTGTCTCTCTAGACACGCCCCAAATGCTGTGAAGGTGATGCAGTAAACTTCCCATGGCACATGCCCAGCCTCCCGGTCCAGGGCACTTGGTGTCTTTGGGACCCAAGGCTGCAGAGACCTCACCCCGAGGGAGGGAGACGGTCGCTTCAGAGCTTGGGGACAGAAGAGCCTCGAGGAAGGGCTGGATCTGCCAGGTTCCCAGGTGACCACACCCAACTGGGGGCAAATGGGGACCAAGCCAGATTGTCCCTGAGTCCCCATGTGCGTCCAGGGAGCCCACTCGCTGCAGCCATGGAGGCCCGGGTGGCAAGATCGCTCTTGCCCAGGCCTGCCTGGCCCAGGCCTCTGATGTGAGAGAAATGGATTGACCCCTCTGCGCTTTATTGGGTGAAGGGCCTCGGCTCGTTTCTCTGGTGATGGTCCCAGTTGAAGTCTTTCTCCATTCAGTTAAACGTTTTTAAGCATTGTGGTCATTTTTTTTTTAAGTGGGATTTTCATAAGTATCACAGACAGATAACCGAGGGGTCAGGGCCTCCCCGGCGGGGGGACCTCCGCTGCCCTGGGGGCTGGTGCCCTGCTGGTCCTCAGGATGCAGCAGACTCCCGCGACAGGGCAGCTTGCTCAAGGCCGCGCTGCTGGGAGGCGACCCAGGCAGGGGTGACCTGCCCGAGGAAGGCCTGCGCGGTGCTCGGTCCCCTCCATCTGCCTCCGAGACCGTGTTGCAGAAGCGAGGTCCCAGGGCTGTGCGAGTCCGCTGGGAGGCCGCACACCCAGCCGGTGACAGACACACAGGGGCCGAGGAGGTGGATTCGGCCGTGCTTGGGAAGGGCTCCTGCTGACCAGTGGCTGTACCTTCTCTCGGGAACGTCTGTTCTGTGCGCCGTGTTGCGTCCACAGACAGCCGGAGGCGCCTTCTCCCGGGGGCGTGGCGCGTGGCTGGCCGCGTGGGCAGCCGTCCGGGTGTGCGCTCCTGCTCGGCGCGCACTGGTTTCTGTCGATGTGCAGAGTGGGCCCCTCACTGCACGGAGGTGCTGGGCGGGACCTGGCCTGAGGCCCCCTTGCTGGGAGCAGTCTGACTGTGACCCCCTTTCCAGGGGGGCCCCGCACCGCCTTGGGGGTGCCTTTCTTCTGGAGGGACTTTGGCCAGCCCACACCTCAGCTAGCCGTTTGTGTTCAGACCCCGGAGAGGTGCGGGGACACGGGCACTGCGGCCTGGGCTCAGCCCCGGGGAGGAGGGGGCCTGTGAGTGGGTGCGCTGCTCACAGCTCTGCAGACATGCACATGTGCCCCATGCACGTGAGCACTCAGGCCCGCCCACACGTGTGCACACATGCCTGCCAGGCCCACCCCCCTCGGTCCGCTGCAGGCACTTCCTCTCCCCAATCTCCCATTTGGAGAGCAGGTCAGTTTTTGATGGTCCATTTGCTCTGTTTTAAGTTTTCGCTGTTGGGAAAAAACAGCTGAAAAAAATGGAGGGAAATATGTTAATTTCTTGTGGATGGTTTGCTGAGTGTTTACCGCTGAGGGTGGGGGGAGAGGATTTTGGTATGATAATTGGAGGATTAAGAGATTATTTTCCATGTGCTCTGGTTAGATTTTGCTTCTTGATTCCCCGTGTGGACAGACCGGCGGCCCGTGCCGCATGCGGCCCTGGGCTCCACGGGCCTCCCTGTCGGCTGCAGCCAAGCGGGGCTGGGACCACGCCGGCTCCGGGGCGGGGGACGCGCGCACTGGGTGTCCTGGCCCCCTGCCCTCCTGTCCCTGCGGGAAGCCTGGTGTCTGCCCAGCCTCGAGGCTGGGTGAGGAGGCCCAGACCTTCAGGGCGGGGCTGATGGGGCCACATCCGCACCTGAGAGGTGGGTGTAGTGGGTGCTGGGCTGGCCGTGGGCTCCTGCCGTCTCCTGTGCAGGTCGGTGGTCTGGTGCAGCAGGGATATGCTGTGTGCTCCTGGTCAGATCTGGACGGCCCTGTGCCCGCGCAGCGTGGACGGGGCAGGCTGCATCACAGGGGTGGGGCGGAGGGGCCAGGAGCGCCCGACTCTGCAGGGGGTCTGACCGGACTGATTTTCCCACTGTTTTGGCTTTGAAACTGCAGTGCAGTCTGGTTCCAGCAGAAACCAGAACACTGAGGTCCGGTGTGTCTGGGACAGGACCCAGGGAGGTGGTATTTGTGGAGGGCTGCCTGGGGGGGGCCAGAGTCCCTGGCCTGGAGCCCAGCAGGGACCTGGCAGGACGGCTTCTGACGAAGCTTGCTTCACTGGGCCCCCAGGACCTGCAGGGGCGCTCTCTATCTGCTCCCTGGGGCCAACTCAGTCTCCCCCAACCCTCCAGCCCCAGGTTTGGGAAGCTTCCATTTCTGAGTGGGGACACATGGCCCCTCTTCATTTTAAGGGTCTTACTAAATGTGCTTCAAACACTTGGAGGTGGGGATGGGGGTGGGGAGGGAGTGGCGTGAGATGCAGATGACGCAGAACCCCCAGGAGGGCCTGTGTGGACTGACACTCTGGGTGCTGCTTTGGGGTCACAGTAGTCCTGCGGGTGGGTCCATCCCCTGGGGGCACATGGGGCAGGCAGGAGGGGGCCTGCAGGTCAGACATCAGGGTGAGACCCTGCCGCCGCTCCCTGGGCGTTCTCGGTCTGTGATGGGGAGGAGGGCTAAGCCGGCCTATGGGTCCCCCACCCCATGCCTGGCTCCTGGTCCTGTCTCCTGGGGGTCCAGGGAGTGGAGGGAGGGTCAGCCCAGGAGTACCCGATGCAGTGGTTTGGCTGGGGGCCCTGCAGGCCAGGGTGGACTGTCCTGTCCCCTGTGGCCCAAAGCCTGGGGTGATGGGCAACAACGAGGGCCAGAAATGGCCCCTAAGGGGAGATGCCTGCTGGGCCAGGGCCACTGGGAGCTGCCTGGGCTGGTAGCTGAGGAGGTCCCCCGAGGAGGCCCAGCGGGATCCCATGGGAGGGTCTGCTGGGATGAGGAGGTGAGCGAAGCTTCTGGAGGAGCCCAGGCCTGGGCTTTGAGCGCTCTCCCCATCCAGCCATATCCAGGACCCTGCTGTGCACGGGGAGGGGGCGTAGGTGGGGAGGGCTGCCTACCCCTCCCAGAGCCCAGGCCAGCAGAGAGCACGGTGCCAGGTGGCACAACCTCACTGGGTCTCTCGGAAGCCAGAGCAGGTCCTGGAGGGAGGGGAGCTGGTGCAGCTGGGAGGAGGTGACGGGGGGTAGGCATGGGGCAGGCAGAGGGTGTGGCAGGACACCGGGGGCAGGAGTGCCTGGAGCCAGAGGGCAGCAGGTGCGGGGGTCAGGTCAGCGGGAGGCGGCCTAGGGAAAGCTGGGCACCCGTGGAGTGACTGAGAGGAGCTGAGCTGGGGCTGAGCTGACATGTGGCCGTCGCGTAAAGAACGGGTGGGAGGGAGCAGTTGTGATCAGAGGCAAGAACGGGCATCCCTCTCTCTCTGCCCCCTTCCTCTCCCTCACTTCTCCCTGTGTTCCCTCTCCACGCTCTTCTCTGTCCCTGCAGAGTGTGGGGACAGAGGACTGGCCATTTCTAAGTGGGAGTCATCAGCCACCACTGTGCTGCACCCCATGCTGTCTTCTGGCCACTGGGTGGGAGGGTGCCGGGGCTATGAGCCCTGGGCTGTGGGCTGAGTGCCGTGACTGTGGGCTGAGTGCCTTGGGCCGTGGGCTGTGGGCTGAGTGCTGAGGGTTGTGGACTGTGGGCTCTGGGCTGAGTGCCGTGGGCCATGGGCTGTGGGCTATGGGCTGAGTGCTGAGGGTCGTGGGCCATGGGCTGTGTGGGCTGAGTGCCGTGGGCCGTGGGCTGTGGGCTATGGGCTGAGTGCCGTGGGGGTGTGGGCTGTGGGCTATGGGCTGAGTGCTGTGGGCCATGGGCTGTGGGTTGAGTGCCGTGGACCATGGGCTGTGGGCTGAGTGCTGAGGGTCGTGGGCTGTGGGCTGTGGGCTATGGGCTGAGTGCCGTGGGGGTGTGGGCTGTGGGCTATGGGCTGAGTGCCGTGGGCCATGGGCTGTGGGCTGAGTGCCGAGGGTCGTGGGCTGTGGGCTGTGGGCTGAGTGCCGTGGGCCTTGGGCCGTGGGCTGTGGACTGAGTGCTATGGGCCGTGGGCTATGGACTGAGTGCTATGGGCCGTGGGCTGTGGGCTGAGTGCTGAGGGTTGTGGACTGTGGGCTCTGGGCTGAGTGCTGTGGGCCATGGGCTGTGGGCTATGGGCTGAGTGCTGAGGGTCGTGGGCCATGGGCTGTGTGGGCTGAGTGCCGTGGGCTGTGGGCTGTGGGCTATGGGCTGAGTGCCGTGGGGGTGTGGGCTGTGGGCTATGGGCTGAGTACCGTGGGCCATGGGCTGTGGGCTGTGGGCTGAGTGCCGTGGACCATGGGCTGTGGGCTGTGGGCTGAGTGCTGAGGGTTGTGGGCTGTGGGCTGTGTGGGCTGAGTGCTGAGGGTCGTGGGCCGTGGGCTGTGGGCTGAGTGCTGAGGGTTGTGGGCCGTGGGCCGTGGGCTATGGGCTGAGTGCCGTGGGCCATGGGCCGTGGGCTGTGGGCTGAGTGCTGAGTGCCGAGTGCCATGGGCCATGGGCTGTGGGCTATGAGCTGAGTGCTGAGGGTTGTGGACTGTGGACTGTGGGCTGTGGGCTGAGTGCCGTGGGCCGTGGGCTAAGTGCTGAGGGTTGTAGGCCATGGGCTGTGTGGGCTGAGTGCTGAGGGTCGTGGATTGTGGGCTGTGGGCTGAGTGCTGAGGGTTGTGGGCTGTGGACTATGGGCTGAGTGCTGACGGTCATGGACTGTGGAGTGTGGGCTGGGCCATGGGCTATGGGCCGTGGCCTGTGGGCTGAGTGCCGTGGGCCATGGGCTATGGGCTGAGTGCTGAGGGTCGTGGATTGTGGGCTGTGGGCTGAGTGCCGTGGGCTGTGGGCCGAGAGCTGTGGGCTGTGGGCCGTGGGCTGAGTGCCGTGGACCATGGGCTATGGGCTGAGTGCTGAGGGTCGTGGATTGTGGGCTGTGGGCTGTGGGCTGAGGGCCGTGGGCTGTGGGCTATGGGCTGAGTGCCGTGGGCTGTGGGCCGAGAGCTGTGGGCTGTGGGCCGTGGGCTGAGTGCCTATCTCTCTGTGCCTCCAGCCAGCCCCCGGCCTCCCCCAGCACGCAGGAAGCCATTCAGGGAATGCTGTCCATGGCCAACCTGCAGGCCTCTGACTCCTGCCTGCAGACCACGTGGGGCGCCGGCCAGGCCAAGGGCAGCTCACTGGCGGCCCACGGTGCCCGGAAGAACGGGGGTGGCGGCAAGAGCGCGGGCAAGCGGCTGCTGAAGAGGGCGGCCAAGAACAGCGTGGACCTGGACGATTACGAGGAGGAGCAGGACCACCTGGACGCCTGCTTCAGGGACTCGGACTACGGTGAGCCCTGGGGGGTGCGGGCGGGCTCCGGCCTGCCCCCCTGGAGGGGCCCCCCGCGGTGCTGCTGGGCTCGTCCTCGGGCGGAGACCCTGGCCCTTCTTCAGGAGAGAGGAAGGTCCGCCTTCAGAAGCACGTGACTCAGTGGAGGGCGCGCATTGTCACCACCCAGAAGGGAACCCTCCCTGGCCCCCGAGTGCCCCCGTCTGCGTGCATCGTGTCCTGGGTGCAGGCGGTCCTTCACGGGCTCGTCACGGCGCAGCCAGTCGGCGCGGGCGGCCACACGTGCTCACCGTCGGCTGCTCGCAGTCGCCTGGTGGCTTCCTCCTCTTGGCCCCTGTGGACACTGCTACCGTGCTCACCGGTGCAGGGGTTTTGTGTGGCCGTGGTGCCCCCAGGCAAGGACCTAGGAGGGGGCGTGCTGGGTTGAGGGTCCATACCCGTCTTGCCTTCTGAGGACCGGCCACGCGGCCGTGCGGTCAGACACGTTGAGACCCCATCCACCCTGCATGTCTCTGTGTGAATAACAACACCGAGGCCCCCGGTGGCCCACATCTGAGGGGGGCAGAGCAGGGACCCTGAGGGCATGACCCCTCACCCCCCACCACAGCCCTCCAGGCTGTCCCTCAGGGGGGGCTCCAGGCTGCCCGGGGTGGGGGGGGCCAGGAGTGCGCACCTGCCTGCACACCTCGGCCTGCCTCGCAGGGGTGTGTAGGATGCCCCGAGCTCACACTCCTGCCCCTGGAGAGCCCTCCCAAGGGGGGCTGGCCCGGCCCCGTCTGCTGGACACAGACTGACAGCAGTGAGCGCCTTTTCTGGACTCCTGTGGGGGGCAGGGCGGGCCCCGATGGAAGGACGCAGCTTAGTGGGGCTCCCTCCTCGGAGACTCGCTGGGACGGCAGCCTCCAGTGGACTCAGCAGCAGAGAAGGGGGCGTTCTGGGAAGCACAGGGGACACTGCAGGCAGGCTGGGGCAGTGCCCATGGGGGTTGCTGGGGCCTCTTGTCTGGCCAGTCCCTGCTCTCCCTGGGTCTCGGGGGGCCCTCGGCCTGACGGTTCTGGGGCCGCCCGTGCCTGAGCGTGTGGCAGAGGTGCCAGGGGGGACAGTGGCTCGCAAGGTCGGCTGGCTGCCTGAAGCCCCCGTCCCCCCATGGCACCGCTGGCTCAGGCCTTTCTCCCCCTGTCTCCCTAGTTTACCCCTCCCTGGAGTCTGACGAGGACAGTCCGGTCTTCAAGTCCCGGTCCAAGCGGAGGAAAGGCTCTGACGACGCTCCCTATAGCCCCACAGGTAGTGCCCGGAGCTGGGCAGCGTGTCCCCCGCCCGTCCCTCTGGCTTGCAGGCTGCGGCCCTGGCTCTGTGAGGGGTGCTGGTGGGGCTGGTTGCCTCCGGGAGCCTGACTGGGGCTGCACTTTCCCCCAAAGGCACCCCAGCTCCTGCGAGTGGGGTGGACAATGGGGGGCTCCCTGTGGGGGCCGGTCCCTCACCTGGTTTGTCCTGAATGAGCAGCCCTAGGAAGGCCATCTCTGCACCTGGCTGGGTCACAGCAGCCCATGGGTGGGGGTCTCGTCCACCGTCTGTGACCCCTTCCTGCTCTCTCCCGTCTTGTTGGCATGGGGGCCCTTCACGTCGGGGCTCATGCTGACCCTCCCTGAGTTGTGAAGTGTCCCGGAGACTCGGGCACAGACTGGGGCAGGGCCGAGGGGGCTGGGGAGGGGGGTTCAGGGGCTGGGCAGCTGCTCCAAGCAGGCGGGTGTTCTCTCCTGCAGCGAGGGTCGGCCCATCGGTTCCAAGGCAGGACAGGCCTGTGCGCGAGGGCACCAGAGTGGCCTCCATCGAGACCGGGCTGGCAGCTGCCGCAGCCAAGCTGTCCCAGCAGGTGAGGAGGGGCCCAGCCCGCCCAGGCTGGGAGCTGTCGCAGGCCTGGGGACATCCGAGTATTGCTGACCCCTGGGAGTGGGAGGCTGGGCAGGTGGGAGCGGGCAGCACGTCCCCTGGCGGCTCAGAGCGGGGTGGGGGGGCATGTCCACTGCAGCTGAGTGCCTGTGCCACATCCCCTCACGCAGGGGGCGTGCTGGTCCCCGCACGGGCCCCAGCGCTGCTCTGGGGGTCATGGTGAATGGGGGTGGGGCTTGGGCTGCTGCTGGGTCCAGTTCCTCAGCGGCTGAAGCCGGCCCATACGCTTTGTTCAAAGGAGGAGCAGAAGAGCAGGAAGAAAAAGAACACCAAAAGGAAGCTGGCTCCCAACACTCCCTCCCCCTTGGCCTCCACCAGCACCACCCCGGCCTCCACCACCTCGGCCTCCACCACCTCGGCCTCCACCACCTCGGCCTCCACCACCCCGGCCTCCACCACCCCGGCCTCCACCACCCCGGCCTCCACCACCCCGGCCTCCACCAGCGCGGCCAGCAGCCAGGCCTCACAGGAGGGCAGCTCGCCCGAGCCCCCGCCCGAGGCACACAGCAGCAGCCTGGCGGACCACGAGTACACCGCGGCCGGAGCCTTTGCAGGGGCCCAGGCTGGCCGTGCCTCCCAGCCCATGGCCCCTGGGGTCTTCCTCTCGCAGAGGCGGCCCTCCGCATCATCCCCCAACAACGCCGCTGCCAAAGGTACCGTGCCCGCATGCCCCGAGCGGCCCTGCTCTGGGGTGTGCCGTAGGTGCCCGTAGGCCTGCCCCGTCCCCCGTGGCCCCGTGTCTGTAGCCACACACGTGGCCAGCGTGTGCCAGAAACGGTCCCTTTCAAGATGGAAAGCTGTGGTCCCTCACAGTGCTGAGGCTGGTCTGGTGGCCTCAGCTTTGGGGCCTGGCTTGAAGTCGGGGTGTGGTCAGCAGTTTGCTGAGGGGTTCCAGGCTCCCCCGGGCGATTTGGCAGTGGGACTGCCGACTAGGTCCCTTGGATGCCCCCCACTCTCACCCCCAGGCCCCCAGTGTGCCTGCACCCTGGCCATGAGTCCCAGCCGGCCGTGGACACAAGGAGCGTGGCTCCTGCCAGGAGGTGGGACGGGCGTCACTCTGGAGTAATGCCGTCCCCCGTCCTGGTCGCTGCAGCCTCTAAGCAGGGCACTTCGTTGGCCGCTGGTGGTTTTGCAGGGTCTGGGGGGGCCCAGGGCTCAGGCCCCACAGGCCCGCCTTCTGGAGAGGGTGGGGGCTCCAGGAGGGGCTCCTCTGGCCTCTCGCTCACCTGGCATTTTCCTGTCTTCTCCTCTGCCTCCAGGAAAACGTACAAAGAAGGGCATGGCCACCGCCAAGCAGAGGCTTGGAAAAATTTTGAAAATTCATCGGAACGGAAAACTGCTCCTTTAAAGTTTGGAAAGCCAGGATCCTTCTGCTCCGCTCAGGACCCCCGGAGCCCCGCTAGAACATCAGCCCCCAGGAGGGTGGCCACGCTGCCTCACCCGGGGGAGGGCCTGGCCCCCTCCCGGCCACCACTCCCCCCATACGAGCATCTGTTGCTTCAGCAGGCGGAGCTCACCAATGTGGACAGACGTCCTTTCTCAAGTTGCTTAGAGTGACCAGTTCCCGAAACTCGGCCCTGCCTGTTTGAGGACCATTCCAGTTTCAGGAGAGCCTCCGGGCACCCCTGAGTGTGGGTGTGATCGCAGGGCTTCTGCAGCTCTGCGGGAGCACGAGTCCTTCGAGGAAGGAGTGAGCCAATGCTCACCAGGCCCAGAGTCTGAGCTGGCCACAGGCTGGTAGCCTCCAGAGGCTTAAAAAAGGCAAAGAACACTAGAGAGGAAGAGGAGGAGAAAATGGGGTATTATGTGCCCCCCTACTCTTCCCAAGTGATTCTCAGTCCAGAGAGTGTGCGGCCCGGCCAGGAGAGGGGCCTCTGTGCTCCCCGGCCGGCAGGTGGCGGGCCGGATGGTGGGTGTCGTGCCCTGAATGGCCAGGGTCTTTCTCGGGACACTGGGGCTGGCAGCAGGGTCCGTGTGTTAGTGGGTGGGGGCGCCATCATGGGGTCTCCCCAGAAGGGTTGGGCCCAGCCGTGATGTGGGGCCTGGTGGCCCGGGCTAAGCCATGAGGGTGGGCCCAACGCTGCCCCACGGGCTACACTCCGAGAAGCACTTCTCAGCTGAGGCACCCCGCCTGGCGGGGTGGGTGGCGATGGGGCGGCCCGAGGACGCGGGGCCCGGCACGTCTGTCTTGTCATCTGTCCGTGTTTGGTGTCGAGTCCCCGGGTGGACCCCGGACCGAACGTCCGCCCGTCGACACGGAGGGGCTGGAGTTGTTTCTCAGGCAATCCTGTATTTTAATTTTAGATGTATCTCCTGAAGCATATTTTTCATAGAATGTAGCGTGTAAATAGCTTTTTAAATAACTTCTTTTTTATAAGAGTAAAAGTATCTTTAGGGATTTCTTTCTAGAGAGTCTGTCATTAACATTTATACGAGTTTTTTGCCGAGTATGACGAACACTTGGGTTTGCCTCCTTCTTTCTGTTTACTGTTCCCGTTGGTGTTACTTTCTTCTTTTAGGAACTAAGGTATTGCCTGAAAAACACGTGTCCCCGGGGTCTTCTGTCTGTCTGGGCGGCAGCGAGCCTCGCGGGCTGGGGGAGGCCTCCACGCGGACACCAGCTCTTTGTTTCCTTCTCGTTGGCGAAGGGGGTGGGGATGCAGTTATTTTACTTAGCACCTTGTGAAGTGTTTCTGTGTTTTGTGATGCTGTAATTTATTAATGTTTGTAGCTTTTTATATTTGTACATTTCTTATGAGCTTGGTTTATATGCCCGTCCCTGGGCGCCGAGTCCGCGAGGCCCGGCCCCAAGGCTGGCGGGCAAGCTCGCTGGGCGCCGGCCGCGCCCACTGTGCCGTCCCGGCGTCCCCGAGGCTTCCTTTCCCGTCCTCGTTGAACATTTATATACTCTAACCCAGCCATCAAGCTGTTCTCTCTCTCTCTCTTTTATTTTTTAAAGTTTATTATTATTATTATTTGGCAACATGTACATTTCTAACAAAGTTTACCGTGGCTATTAAAGTGTTTTATTTCCCAATTCATATTACTCTTGTATCGAGTCCATGAGATCTAAGACAGCTTAGATCAAAGTTTTAAAAGAGTAAAAATATTTCAGGTTTTGTACAGAACCATGTCTGTGTCATTCCTGCTCACCCGGCAGCGTCTACTCCTGCGGTGGGGGTGGTGGGGGGGAGCGCCGGGGGCTGGCGGCGCGGGCCCGGTGGGGCGGCCGGCATTCTCCTCGGAAAGCACGCGCTGCCCTGCGGCCCGAAGCAAGTGCCCCGCACCAGCCCGCGGGAGCGTCCCCGGGAGCCTCCAGCCCTCACAGCTGACAGCATCGGTGGGGGGTGTATTCAGATGGGCTCTTGGTGGCAGTGCGTCATGTGCCATGTGTTACGAAGCACAGACACGTAGAACCTGGTGCCCTTGTCGCTTCTTCCGACTGAGCTTTGGTTCCCTCCATCCAGGTAGACCTCCTCTAGCCCGCACTGCGGCGGAGCGCCTCCAGGACCTCAGTGGAGCTCAGGGTGGGTCAGGGTGGGCGCTCCGGGCACCTGTCCTCCTGCCTGGAAGGGGCTGCCCCTCTGTTGGGCATCTCAGACATGGCTGGGCCCTTGGACGTGGCATTCTCCCGGAGCACCTGACCGCCCAAGCCCCTCTGCCGGATCCCACGCGAGGCGGTAACCTGCACACCCCTGGCCCGGGCGTTCACCCTGCTCGCAGCTGTCTCATCCCGGCCCAGATCCAGCCAGAATTTACCCTGCGGCCCCTCCGGGGGCCCCCACACTGTCACCCCACAGCTGCCGGGTGCCTGGGCCCGCATCCTGGAGGCTGGGCCATCTGGCTACTGCTGGGTCCCCCACCTTCGTGCGGCTGTCGAGATTGGACCTTCAGGGGTTGTCTGGGGGCTGGGGCCCAGGGCCCGGGGAGAGGCTCCCAGGTGCCACTCAGCATCCCCTCGGCCCCAGGCCCCGACCTGGGCTGCACCTGGGGAACCCCGTGCCTCACCGGGGCCGCGGCCGCCTATGTGAGGTCCCCACATGGTCCCCGGCTGGGTGTGCCTGTGCCAGGGCGGCGGGGGCCGGGAGCTGCCGTGACCCGCGGGGTCTTCTCCCTTCTCCAGGGGACGCTGACAGCCCCAGACAGTAAAGTGGGAGGGGGGTCCCCAGGCAGCGCCCAGCACAGCTGCAAACCAGCCCCTCACCTGACGGCCCAGCCTCCTCACAGCGCAGGCCTGGAGAGACCGCTCGGGGCCCGGCCAGCCCGTCCATGGGGCCCCCAGGGCCGCTGCTTCGTCCCTTCCTACAGAGGGCCTGGCTCTCCGCCGCGACGCTTCCTTCCTCCCAGGTTTCACCGCCGGCTCCGGGGCTTTCCGCCGCCAGCACGCGGGACAGCCTCGCGGCCGAGCTCTGAGGCCCCGCCAGGTCCGTGGGGCAGCCGCGGGGGGGGCGGCCGCAAGGTGGGGCGGCCATGAGGTGGGGACGGCCGCGACGGGGGGCGGCCGCGAGGGGGGACGGCCGCGAGGGGGGGCGGCCGCGAGGTGGGGACGGCCGCGACGGGGGGCGGCCGCGAGGGGGGACGGCCGCGAGGTGGGGACGGCCGCGAGGTGGGGACGGCCGCGAGGGGGGGCGGCCGCGAGGTGGGGACGGCCGCGAGGGGGGGCGGCCGCGAGGTGGGGACGGCCGCGAGGGGGGGCGGCCGCGAGGTGGGGACGGCCGCGAGGGGGGGCGGCCGCGAGGGGGGACGGCCGCGAGGGGGGGCGGCCGCGAGGTGGGGACGGCCGCGAGGTGGGGACGGCCGCGAGGGGGGGCGGCCGCGAGGTGGGGACGGCCGCGAGGGGGGGCGGCCGCGAGGTGGGGACGGCCGCGAGGGGGGGCGGCCGCGAGGGGGGACGGCCGCGAGGGGGGGCGGCCGCGAGGTGGGGACGGCCGCGAGGTGGGGGCGGCCGCGAGGGGGGACGGCCGCGAGGGGGGGCGGCCGCGAGGTGGGGACGGCCGCGAGGTGGGGACGGCCGCGAGGGGGGGCGGCCGCGAGGGGGGGACGGCCGCGAGGGGGGCGGCCGCGAGGGGGGGCGGCCGCGAGGGGGGGACGGCCGCGAGGGGGGACGGCCGCGAGGGGGGGCGGCCGCGAGGTGGGGCGGCCGCGAGGTGGGGACGGCCGCGAGGTGGGGCGGCTGTGAGGCGGGGCGGCCGCGAGGCGGGGCGGCCACGCCAGGTCTGAGGCCACGCCAGGTCCGTGGTGCGCGGACGGCCGCGAGGGGGGGCGGCCGCAAGGGGGGACGGCCGTCTCGCTCCTCCACAGCCCCGCGCAGCGGCCGCGCTCTCGGGCGTCCGACGCGAGGCCCTCGCCCGCCGCCTCCCCGGCCCGGCGGCATGCGGGCTGCGTGAGCGGAGCACCGGCGGGGGAGGCGCACGAGCCGGCGGCGGTCCGCAGTCCCCGCCCCGAGGAGGGCCGCCCCCGAGGGAGCCGCCGGAGCGCCGTGGACTTCGCAAGAGCAAACAGCAAGGTGCACGCAGCCCCTTGGAGCCGTGTCCTACCGCCTGGGCCTGGCCCGTCTGACCCGCACGGGGCCGGCGTCCGGTGCCCCAGCGCCCGTAAATGCACACACTGCCCCGACCTCGGCTGTGGAGGTTCAGCCGGATTCCGCGCTCGCAAACACCGGCTGTGTGCCGGGCGCTGTGCCGAGACCCCTCCGGAGCCATCGTCGAGGCCCACGAGCAGCCCATTTTGCCGAGGAGGTCACCGAGTTCAGAGCAGGGGCCCGCTCCCCCCCCGGAGGAGAGCCCAGGCCTTGCGAGCGCCGGGACCGGCCCGTTGCCAGCTCCGTGGCCGCTCACACGCCAGGTAGAAGGGGCTTCTGAGAGGTTCCCCGGAGCGCCTGGGGGGAAGAAAATGTCTTTAGCAACATGAGCAAAGGCCCTGAGGCAGCAGGTGTCCCTCTGGGACTCTGTCCTCCCCAGGGGCTCCTCTCCCCTGGGAGCCCCTCCCTGAACACTCCCTCCCCGGGGGGCCCCTCCACCCTGGCCCTAGGCCCGGTAGGCACACGTTCCCATTGCGTCCGTGCAGGTGGGAGCTCAGCACTGTGGGCACGGCCGCCCCCTGGGTGCCTGGAGCCTGGGGAGGAGCCAGTCCCAAACTGAGCAGGAAAGGGTCGCTCTTGGTGCCTGGGGGAAATACCGAGAGTGACCACCAGGGGGCAGGGGAGGGCCGGGAACCAGGCTCCGCGGTCGGTGGAAGCCTGAGCTCAGCTCTGCTGCGGCCCGGGGCGAGGGTGGCACTGCTGGCCTAGGGAACAGCAACCGCCCCGGGAAGTGAGTGGGCAGCGCGCTGCAGTGCAGGGACGTCCGCACCATCCTAAACTACGTAAGCGGCCGGTGTGCCAGGACCTGTGTCGGCACCAGCCCTGTATTGGTGCGTTCACGCTTGCCGCTGTCCTCTGTGGAAGGTCCCAGCACTGTCTTTATCTCACCAATGGGGCAACTGAGGCACGCAGTCTCGCAGCTGGTGGAACTGGGGTTCAAGTCCAGGCAGGACAGTTCCTGGGCCCCAGGAGCAGGAGCTCTGCGAGAGGAGGGGGTTGCTGTGCAAAGGCCCTGAGGTGGGGACAAGGTGGGGTGCCATCTGAGGATGGCTGCAGCAGGGGGCCGAATGCAGGGGAGCGGCCTCAGAGTTGGGCAGGGCAGCAGGGCCAGGCCACGCTGTGGCACCTGGAGCCGTGTAAAGGGCACCGTGCCGTCCCCTCACCTGGCTCTCCCCTCCACCACGAGGGTCTCTAGTTCTGCAGGCTGCACAGGCCCTCTGGGCCCTGCCCACCCCACCTCTGCACAGCCCTGAGCAAAGAGCCCTCTTTGCAGATAGGGACGCTGAGGCAGATCCACTGCAGGGGGTCTCTGCCCTCCGTGGGTGTAGGAAGGAGAATCAAGAGGGCTCCCCAACCAGGGTTTACAAAAGGATGCGACTGGCGTAAAAACTGAGGCTGGTTCCCAGTCCTGTGAGAGCAAGTCTGCTTCACAGTAATTCCCCGTGGTGATGATGGTGAGATTCCTATCCAAGTCTGTGCTGCCAGAGTGGCCGCCTGTCCTGAGATCCTACTGTGTGCTGGGCAGGGTGCGTCAAGCTTTCCCACCACTAATCGCTCACCACTGTGCCTCCACCTCGGCCTCTAGGGAGGAGGCTTGGACCCTGGGGCTGAGAGATGGCCTTTGAGCCTGTGCAAAGGCCTGGGGGCAGGAGGGAGCTTCCTGAGGGATAGCGGGGCACAGTGTGGGTGGAGAGCTTGGCAGGGCCAGGGTCCCTGCAAGGTTTTGTCCTTCCAGGCCTTGGCCCAGGATGCTTGCCTGGATGAGTGGCTACACCACTGGCCTGAGGAGCCCTTGGTGGGCATCCCTTGCCTGTCTGCGGGACCCCAGGGAGGCCTCAGCTCCCTCCCCACACAGAGGGGCCACAGGCCTGCCCACCCCGAGGGCCTGTTGGCTGTGTGATGGTGGGCGGTCACTTCCTGTCTCTGGGCCTCTTCCGACGGCCGACATGGAGCGGAGGGACAGAGGAGAGGCCCCAGCGGGAGCTGAGAGGGAGTGTGTCCCCACCGGCTTGCCCTCCATCCTCGCTGCCACAGCCTACAGAAGAATGCCCTCATGGGGTTCCGGTCACAGCAGGATACAGGCGGCCTTGGGCGGCCAGGCGTGGCCCCTTGGCCTGTGTCTGCTGAGTCGATGCTCAGTTAATTCACTTCCACCTCCTACTTTGAGTGCGTCCTTACTTTTCACATCCCCAGAGCCTGGTGGACAGAGGGACCTGGGTGGGGCGGCCGGGCTGTCGGGCAGCCTGACAAATGACCTCCTTCCTCAGCCGCCGGCCTGCCTTTCCCAGGCCAAGTCCCGCCGGCCGCCTCATCCAAACATCCCTGGGGATGCCACCTCGGCAGAAAAATGATGCTGTTCCATTAACATCTGACACGGATTTGCAGGCCCCAAACAGACGAGCACGCACGTAAACACCCGGCTCAGAGCGGGATCCTCGTAATTAATTGTCCGCCTGCGCGCCCGCCGGCCTCCCCCCAGCTCCAGCCAGTGTTATTTCAAGATTGCAATCCCTCCTGGCCCCCCGCAAACTGCATTTCCCAAACAGCGGATGTGCCTGCTTGTAGGAAGGAGGAGAGGGAGGATCCTCGTTCTGTGGGCCTCGACTTCCTCCCTGTGAAACGGACCATCCGCCAAGGTGGCCACGTCCACGCAGCTGCTCCAAGCCCTGCTCCTTTGTCCTTTGGATCCTGGGGATCCTTCTCCTTGCACCCCTGGCCTGGGTTGGTTCTGGCTTTATCAGATCATAGCACCTGCCAGCATCCTCAGCTGTCCCCAGGAGCCCCCACATCGGCCCTTCTCAGCCCTCCCCGGGACCCCCTGCACCAGCCCTGCCTCCCCGGGACCCCCTGCACCAGCCCTGCCTCCCCGGGACCTCCCTCACACCAGCCCTGCCTCCCTGGGACCCCCCCCACACCAGCCCTGCCTCCCCGGGGCCTCCCCCCACACCAGCCCTCCCTCCTCGGGACCCCATACACACCAGCCCTCCCTCCCTGGGACCCCCACACACACCAGCCCTGCCCCCCCCGGACCCTCCCACACAAGCCCTGCCCCCCTGGGAACCCCCCCCACACACTGGCCCTGACCTGTCTCTCTCTCTGATTTCCTTTCTTCTGATCTCAACATTCAGCTTCATACACTGTCTGGTCACTGCCCAGCTCAGTCACCTTCTGTGGCTCCCCACTAACTACCTATGGGGTTCCCCACATCTCTCGATCCTCTCAGGGCATCTGCTGGGTGGTCAAAGTGGCCCTATCCCAGCCCATGTCCCTCTGCTGGGTGCTGGGGCTCAGTGGCTGCTAGGCTGTGGGAGAGCCAGGTAGACTGAAAGACCAGGGACCTGGGTGGAGGGAGGGACAGGGAGGTGGGGAGTATTGTGAGGAAGGGGCTCCAGGCAGAGGGATGCGTGGTGTCAGGGGCAGGCCTGGGCTGTGCAGGCAGGCCAGGGGCAGAAGTGGAGAGGGCTGTGTTGAGCCCTGCCCTGTAGTGTGGATTAGGACAGAGCATAGGGGGTGGCCCTTCTGAGGCCTGGGGTTATCGCTGCTTCCTCCTGTGAGGCCGCTGTGATTCATGGCTGGAGGGCTGAAGGGCAGGCTGTCAGGGGCATGGCTAGGTCGGCAGGGAGAGGTGCCAGCCACTCCTTCTGTAATGGGTTGGGCTGACCTGTCCAGGCAGGCTCAGGGCCCCTGGAAGCCCTGATGGAAAAGCACAAGACTCCAGGTCCTACTGTCTTAGTCCCCGAGCCCATTCCAGACCAGTGCCCCAATCCTTCACATTCCTGATGGGGAGCTCATGCCCTCCTGGATGCTCTGTCTCACACCCAAACTCGGCTGGTCTCAAAGAGCAGGAACCTATTTTCTTGGGTGACTCTGGGGGGCCTGAGCTCTGGGGCTTAGGACATGGACCAGGCCTAAGAGAGGTGAGCAAGCACCTCTGGGGCTGGTAGCGTTGTCCCTCTCCTCTGTCCTCCTACAGACCAGTAAGTGACTGAGAAGTGACACCAGTGACTCAGTGGCCTGTCTAAACCATGGTGCAGGCTTGGGGGGAGACAGATCTTGCCCCACTGGGAAGTCCTGTGGGATTCTAGGTAATGGGGCCATTGCCATTTGAGCAGGTTGGTGCAGGGTCAGATGTCTGTGTTGGAAGCTCCTTCTGGAAGCAGAGGTGGGGAACAGACAGTTAGGGCTGGGAGGAAGCAGAGGGACAAGGATGAAGGGAAGTGGCCATAAGGCCTGAGGTGGGGCCAAGCCTATGTTCATCAGAACAAGATGGATTAGAGGGCTGCTTGGCCCGCCCATGAAGCTTTCAGAAATGCCTTGCTAAGAGAGATGGGACCAGTTGAGGAATAGACCTCCTGCCCCCCGGAACAGAGCCATCCAGTGGAATTATTTGCAAAGATAGAAATGTTTATATAATGCAGTTGAGCACTTGAAATGTGGCTAGTGTGACTGAGTTCTGAATTCTTTTTTTTTAAAGATTTATTTATTTATTTGAGAGAGAGAGAGTAGGGGAGGGGCAGAGGGAGAGAATCTCAAGCAAGCTTCCTGCTGAGCACAGAGCCTGATGTGGGCCTTGATCCCAAGGCCCTGAGATCATGACCTGAGCAAAAATCACTAGTCGGACACTTAACTGACCGAGCCACCCAGGCGACCCGAGTTTTCTAAATTCTTAACTTTACTTCATTTGGCTGCTTTAAGCTTTAACGTATATATTCACATGAAAAAAAGCAATGAAGTTGGATGGAACTAAAGGGTATTATGCTAAGCAAAATAAGTCAATCAGAGAAAAACAATTATCATATGATCTCACTGATATGTGGAATTTAAGAAACAAAACAGAGGATCATAGGGGAAGAGAGGAAAGAATAAAACAAGATGAAACCAGAAAGAGAGAGAAACCATGAGAGAGTCTTAATCATAGGAAACAAACAGAGGATTGCTGGAGGGGAGGGAGGTGGGGGATGGGGTAACTGGGTGATAGACATTAAGGAGGGTGCGTGATGTAATAAGCACTGGTTATTATATAAGACTGATGAATCACTGACCCCTACCTCTGAAACCAGTAATACATTTTATGTTGATTAACTGAATTTAAATTAAAAATGGGGAAAAAAGCAATGAAGTAGAAAGTAGACAAACAATAGAGAACATTAATGAAACCAGATATTGGTTCTTTGAAAAGATCAATAACATTGATAAGCCTCTAGCTAGACAGCCTAAGAAAACACATAGAGAAGATACCAAGTCCTAAAATCACAGATGGAAAAGTGGTCATTACTATAGACCCTATAGACATTGAAAGAATGAAAGAATATTATGATCAACTTTATGAAATAAGTTCTACAGATAACATGGACAAGTTTCTTGAAAGATATAAATAAGCAGAGCTGCATGAGATAGGAAATCTGATTAGCCCTCTGAGTATAAAAAATCTGAATTCATTATTAAAAAGCCTTTTCCCATAAAAAAATTCCAGGCCCCAGTTGCTTTACTGGTGAATTCTAGAGACATTTCATAAAGATTTATAAACTCTTTCCAAAAACATAGGATAAGGCAATGCTTCTTCTCTCATTTTATGGGGCCAGCATTACCCTGATGTCAAAATTAGAGACATTACAAAGAAATTACAAAGAAACCTATAAAGTCTATATCCTTTATGAATACAAACATAAGATTCTCCATAAAGTATCAACAATCAAATCCAGCAATATGTATAAAAAAATCATTGTGTTTAAGTGGGGTTTATCTCAGGAGGGTGAAGTTGGTCTAATATTCTCAGATCAATCAATGTAATTCACCATATTAAAAGAATAAAGAAGAAAACTATATGCTATATGATTATCTCAGTAGACTAAAAGAAAAGGGAAAAGCAACCCCCTTGATAAAATTGAGTACCCATTGAGGACAAAAAATTTTCAGGAAACTGGAAAGAGAAGGTAATGTCTTCAATGGAAGTCCTGATAAAGGACATCTATTTATAGGGAGAAGACAGGGTATTTCCCCCCAAAACAGAGTGGAACACTCTTATCACTTCCATTTAGGAGTGTACTTAGCTAGTGTGATAAGGCAAGAGAGAGAATAAAAGGCCTACAGACTAGAGAACATTCACAGTTCGTGTACATAATAATACCTCAGGAATCTACAAAAGAGCTACTGGAACTGATTTGAATGAAGACCCATAGCATAAATCAGTTTTATGTGTAATGCCCAATGAAGGAAAGAGGAAAAAATGATGAGTGGACAGATTGGAAAAGGTCACACGATACAAGATCAGTATTTAGAAACCAACTGTATTTTCTATGTGCTAGCAATAACTACCAGAGAGTGAATTTATAAAGCAGTACTTGCCACAGTAGTATGAAAACACAGAATACTTGGGAATAAATTGAACAAGAATATTTGCAAGACCTATATATTGAAAACTACAGAAACTGCTGAGAGAAATCAAAGATTTGAATGAACAAACAAAATTAGAATTAACACTGGTTGATTTCAAAACTTGACATAAAATTATAAAGCCTTATTTTAAAGCTAAGTAAACAAAACGATGTAGCAGATACAGAAAAATGGAACAGGATGAAATGTCTAAAAGTGAATCCACATGTACATGGTCAACTGATTTTCCACAAAATTGCCACGGCCATTCAACATGGAAAAGAGAGTCTTTTCAAGAAATGTTACTGGAAAACTAGATATCTGAAGCCTGGGCCTTATCTCATTCATACACAAAAATTAAGGCCAAAGGGGTCAGAGATTTAATATAGAAGCTAAAACTACACATCTTCTAGAAGAAGACATGGGAGAAGTTCTTCACATATAAGCAAAGAGTTCTTAGACACAAAAGGAACAAAACATAACTAAAAACTGACAAATTGATCATCATCAAAATAAAAATATTTTGCTACGTGTAAGTTTCTGATAAGAACACACAAACACAAGCCACATGAAAGACATAAACCTGCAGATTCAAGAGACTGAGCAAATGCCAAGCAAGATAAACCCAAAGAAATCCACACCAACTAGGATACAGTGGAACTAAACTTGTGAAAAGTAAAGACAAAGAAAAGGTCTTTTTCAGAAGTCAGAGAGAAATGGCATGTTGCCTGCATGGGAGCACCACCTCAGGTGACAGCAGAGTCCCTGACTGTCACACTGCAGAGCTCAGGAGAAAGCAGCACAATTTTCAAGAGCTGGAGAAAAGCAGAGGAACAGGCACCAAAGGAACAAATGGAAAATAATAATACAATGGCAAACTTAAGCCCTAATATAGCAATAATTGCTATACGTGACGATGATCTCAATACGTCAATTAAAAAACACAGACTGGCAGAATGGATAAAAACTATTCCAGTTACCAGCTGTCATTCAGAAACTCACTTCAAACATAATGACACAGGTTGAAAATAAAAGGATGGGAAAAGATATATGCATTCCAAGCATTACTTCTCAAAAAAGATAACTGGCTACATTAATGCCACATAAAGTAGAATGCAGAGCAGGAAAAATTACCAGGGACAAAGAGAGACATTACATCATGAGAGAAGCACCAATGCACCAAGAAAATACAGCAATCCTAAATGTTTATGCACTAAACAACACATCTCCCAAGTGCATGGAGTGAAACCCAGAAGAGCTGAAGGAGAAACAGACAAGGCCACAATTCTGGCCCACTCCTCCCTCTCAGCAACACACAGAGCTGTCACCCAACATGGTGGAATACACATCCTTTTCACACAGCCGTGAGCTTTTACCAAGACAGACCATAACATAAACCTCAACACATCTGAAAGAATGGAAATCACATAGAGCGTGTTCTCTGACCATAATTGATTGACCTTAGAAATCAATAAGGTGAAGACAAAAGGAACATGTCCAAACAGTTGGGAAGTAATCAGTACATTTCTAAGTAATCTATGCAACAAAAAGGAAGGCTCAAAGAAAATACAAAAATGAGTAGAACTAGGTGAAAAATAAAAACGTGGCATGCCAAAATTTGCAGGATACAGAGAAGGCCATGCAGACAGGGAAATCTGTAACACGAAATGCTTATGGTAGGAATGAGAGAAGTCCTCAGAGAAATAATCTACGATCGTACCTCCAGAAATGAGAAAAAGAAGAGCAAAATACATCCAAGGCAATCCAGAGAAGGGAAAGAATAAGAGTAGGAATCTATGAGACTGCAAAGAGGAAAAGAATACAGAAAATTAATGAAAAAAATCATTAAAGTTGATGCTCTTCTAGCAAGGCTGACTAAGCCACACAGAGAGAAGACCCGAATCTCTGACAGAAGAATGAAGCAGGGCGACACCGGAAGTCCTGCAGCCATTGAAACATAACGGGAAATACTGTACAAAACTTATGATCACGAATTTGACAACTTAGAAGAAATGCACCAATTCCTCCAACACCACAAATGACTGAAGTCTAACCAAGATGAATGAGATGAGCTGACTAGTCCTGTAACCATTGAGTAAATTGAATGGGTAATTTAAAAGCTCCTGGAAAAGAAATCTTCAGGCCAAAACGATTTCACTGGAAAATTCTAGCAAACATTTAATGAAGAATTAGCACCATTTGTGCACAATCTCCTTCAGACAAAAAGGAGGGAGCGCTTCCCAGAGCAGTTTACCAGCCCAGGAGCTCCCTGGCACCAAAACAGAACTAAAAACTAATATCTCTCATGATTTTAGAAGCAAAAACCATCCACAGGGGCGCCGGGGTGGCTCAGTCTGTTGGGCGTCTGCCTTTGGCTAGGGTCATGATCCCGGGGTCCTGGGATCGAGCCCCGCATCGGGCTCCCTGCTCAGCGTGGAGCCTGCTTCTCCCTCTCCCTCTGCTGCTCCCCCTGCTTGTACTCTCTCTCTCTCTCAAATAAATAAATAAAAAATCTTAAAAAAAAAAAACCATCCACAAAATACTACGAAATCAAATCCAAAGTGTGAAACAAAAATCATACACTCATAGTGGGATTATTCCAGGAATGCATGGCTGGTTCAGTATTTTAAAATCAGTCAATACAATACACATCAACTGGTTAAAGAAGAAAAATCATATGATGATATCAATTCAGGCAGGAAAAGCATTTGACAAAATTTAACACACTTTCATGATAAAAAAAACAACAACACTTCAGGAAACTAAGAATAGAGGGGGGATCTCTGTCAACTGTCTCTACAACTGGAGTGGAAGAAATGTCCCTGTTTGCAGATGATGATTGTCTATGTTGAAAATCGAAAGGAGTCTACAGAAAGCAAACCAGCCCTTCAAAGTAATAAGTGAGTTCAGCAAGGTTGGAGGATAAAGGTTCAAAATGCAAAAGTCAACTGTATGTCTTTACAGTAATGATGAACATTTGAAAATGGAAATTAAAAACACAATACCATTTATACTCCAAAGAGAATAAAATACTTAGGTATAAGCATGATGAATGCGCACAGGACCTGAAATGCTGACAATGATAAAATGTGGATGAAAGAAACCAAATACGACCTCCATGAATGGAGAAGTTCACACCACGCTCAGGGATCAGAGACCCAGCACGGTACAGAAGTCAGTCCTCCCCAAACCTGTCTGTAGATTTGGTGCAATTCCCATCAAAGCCTCAAGACAGTTTCTGGGAGACATAGACAAGCCCATTCTCAAATTCACATGGAGAGGTACACACCTTGAAGAAGTGTTAGGGGTTGGATGTTGCCCCCTCAGACTCATGTGTTGACACCCTCACCCCCCGCCCCCATGCCTCAGAATGTGACCTTATTTGGAGATAAGGTCTTCACAGAGGTGGCCAAGTGAAATAGAGGTGATTAGGGTGGCCCTAATCCTCTACAGCTGGTGTATGGGGAAACTTGGGAGACAGACACGGGACGAGGATGCCACCCACAAGCCAAGGAGAGAGCAGAGCCTCCCTCTCAGCACAGAAGGAACCACCCCTGTGACACCCTGATCTGGAGCTTCCAGCCTCCAGAACTTGGACAGAATAAATTCTTGTTTAAGCCTCCAGTCTGTGGTACTTTGTCACGGCCGCCCCGGAAAACGAATACGAGGGGTTAGACAGCATGACCAGGAGGGACCACGCCTCTGTCGCCACAGCAAAGGGGACCGGGTGGTGCTGGGGGGACAGACCCAGGGCTCAACGGGACACGACAGGGACCCAGCGGGAGCCCCACCAAGGAGGGGGGTGGCTGCCAAAGGTGCAAACGGAGGAAAAACAGCCTTTCCACGAATGGCGTTGGGGCGGTGGGACATCCACCGGCAAACAAGGAGCCCGACCTAAACCGCACACCTCATACAAACACCAGCTCAAAATGGATCATGGATTTAAACGCAAAATGTAAACTAGGGAACTTCAAGGAAAAAATAGGAGAAAATCTTTGGCACTTAGTCAAAGCGTTCTTAGGCTTCATATCAAAAGAATGATCCAGGGGCGCCTGGGTGGCTCAGTCGTTAAGCGTCTGCCTTCAGCTCAGGTCATGATCCCAGAGTCCTGGGATCGAGCCCCGCATCGGGCTCCCTCCTCGGCGGGAAGCCTGCTTCTCCCTCTCCCGCTCCCCCTGCTGTGTTCCCTCTCTCACTGTCTGTCAAATAAATAAATAAAATCTTTAAAAAAAAAAAAGAAAAAAAAAAAAAGAATGATCCATAAAAGGAAAATTGATCAAAAATAGAAACTTGGGCTCCTCTGTGAAAGACACTCTATCACTAGGATGAACAGGTGTCTCCAGACGGGGATAAAGTGCCTGCAAGCTGCATATATGACAAAAGACCACAGCATAGCAAGACGTCTCAGCGCCCCAGAGTGAACACAAACCATCCCATTAGGGAATGGCCACTCGCTCGGGCAGAAATGGACGAAAGATGGTGCACAGACGGCAAAGGAACCTCGTGAGCAGAGGCTCAACACCAGCAGCCGCCAGGGAGTGTGATCTTCTTACACGCCTCTCATGACAGCGAGGACAAAGTCTGGTGACAACAGCCGAGCCGCCAGGAGGCCGGGAAGCTGGGGCCCTCCCGCGTTCTGGGCGGGAGTGCGGATTGGTGCAGCCGCTCTGCACAATACTCGGGCAGTTCCTGTTAAACCTATTAGTGGAGTTACTAGAAGACTCGGCGGTTACACTTTCGGGCATTTATCCCAGAAAATGGAAATTTATTTTCACACAGAAATTTGGACAGGAATGTTCATATCAACTTTATTTGTCATAGCTAAAGTCTGGAAACAGCCCAGTGACCTTCCCCACGTGGATGTGGAGACGCTGGTGCGTCCAGGCCTTGGAACACTGCTCCGCAGGAGGACGGAACGCTGACGCGCGCAGAAACGGGGGTGTCCCGGGGACCACGCTGAGGGGAAAGGCCTGTTTGAAAGGATACATTCTGCCTAAGTCCTTTTACATCGCATTTGTTAAACAGGGTACTAGAGCTTGGTGGTTAGGGGTGGGGTGGCTGTAAACGGGCACCGGGGGGAGTCTCCTGGGGCTGACCCAGTCTGCATCCTGTGGCGGTCGCATCCAGCGGCCGGGGCTGGGACGGCACAGAGCGGGCTGCACACGCACGCGGGCGGCCGCGGGGACCTGATGGGCTCCGTGGGTCGCGGTGGCGGACGCCCCCTGCTTCCAGAAGGCGCTCCTGTCAGGCCACGTGCTGGTGTTGGGGGAGGCTGGCTGAAGGGTGTACATTTTTTTTTTTTTTTTTGCAACCTGCTTTGAAGCTACAATTATTTCAAAGTAAAAAGTTAAAAAGGAGAGGCAAGCCAAAGTTCAGAGGGAAAAAATCTAAATAGGGCTTCTATATCCGAAACAGAGAAAGAAGTCTTAAACTCAACAAGACAAACCCAGCAAAAGGGGCAAAAGATCTGGAAAACCTTTCTCAAAAGAAGGCGTTCCGAGGGCCCAGCGGCACGTGGGGTAGTGCTCGCCGGAACAGGATACTCACCCGGGGCCGAAGAGAATGAGGAGCAGCTGGGACCCCTGTCCTGCAGGTGGTATGCGTGGGCCCCACGGCGGGCCGCCTTCTGGTAGTTTCTCATGAAGGTAAACCCGCAGTGACCACGGGCCCGAACCCAGCTTCCTAGTTCTCAGACGCCCACCCAGAGACATGGCCACGGCAGCTGCGGTGTGACTCGCTCGAACTGGAAACAGCCAAACATCAGGTGAGTGGATGCGGGAACGCTGGCGTGCCCGGCCCAGCAGCGAGGGGTGAAGTCCGGGCACCGGGCGCGGGCAACCGGGCTCACGGGGTGTGGCCGCCTTGGGGTGCGGGCCTCCTGCATGCGCCTGGGGCCGGGCCCGGCACTCTTCGTGGTGGCGGGAGTGCTGGGTCCTCGCTGTGGTGGGGCAGCGGGCTGAGTTCTGTGCTTGCGGTAGGGGGGCTGAAAACACCCGCCGTGTCTCCCCCTCTTGGAGGCCGGCCGCCCCGCCTGGCTCTCCAGAATGAAACCTTGCACACGACGCACGTTTCCCCTTGTCCCCTCTGGGCCACTACGCACGATGCCCAGACCCGCCGCAGGCCTGTGTCCCGTCCTCTCTCAGGGCCCTCTTCCCGCCAGGCCTTCCCTCCCTCACTGCTGGTCTGTCCACTCCTACTTTCCCTTCCAGTCTGTGGCTCAGACGCTTCCTTCTGCAGGAAGCTCTCCCTGATTCCTCAGGCCCAGTGAGCCTCCTGTCGGTCCCTTGGTGTCCCTCCCAACGGCCCCCCACCAGGTTTCCTCTGGGGGGACCCCCATCCCAGCGAGCACAGCATCGTGCACAGGCCTGCGCTGAAGGGCGCCGGGGACTTGCACCCCCACGAGGACGGAAACCTGCATCCAATCTCCTGGGCAGCCGTACCTATGTTTGGAAACGCAAGTCTGACAGGTGGGGTGGGCCTGGCGTGCGGGTTCAGGGCTGATTCGTTAAAAGGTTTTATGAAAGCATGCTAAATAGACCGTGCAATTGCAAGAGTGAGTCCTTCTCTGGTGGAAATTACTCAGCCATTTGGTTTTTATTTTTGCAAACGCAGTTCGGCCCTTTTGAACACTCACTTGATATGCCTTTGCTGCCAAAGCAACAGGAAGATATGCTTCGAGTTCTCTGTAAAACCCCCGTGTAAACACCAGGCTTATGGGTAATTGCAACACCGCGCCGGCCCTGGGGCCTTCACGTGGCCCTCCCTCCAGCTACCACCCCTGCCCGCCCCGCAGCGCCCACCCCAGAGCCCGCGGGGCCAACGTGCCAGTCAGGCCCCCACCCGGGGGGATGGGGGAGAGGTGAGGCTTCTGGAAGGGGAAAGGGAGTGCACAGCTTCCGTGGGCCTCTGGCCTTTGGACGCCCCATCCCTCCCAGTTAGCTCTTACTCACCCTGGGTCCTGGGTCCGCTGGGGAAGCCCACTGCCTGGGCTCCGTGGGCAGCTCCCCCTGGTCCGTGGGACTTGAGGGGCTGATCTCTGCCCCTGGGAGCCTGAAGGAACAGAGGGGGTCACAGGAATGGCCAGGAATGGCGACTGGCACGGGGAGCCCACTTGGCTTCCCAGAGCCCACACCCTGCTCTGGGCGGCCCCCGAACACATCAGGTTCCCAAGTAGAAATGGGAGGGACCATAGGATGGCTTGCCCCCTTGGGGCCCTGGGGAAGCATGAAGGGGCTGGGGTCCATCCCAGGCAGGCACAGGGGTCCCCTGAGCACATGAAAAGGGGCAGAGGGGACCGTGTGCTATGTGGGGTGGCCTCCCGGGACCCGGAGGAGGGGGTGTGCAGCCACATTGTACGTGCCCGCCCTGCACCCCCTCTCGCTCCCTTTGGTCACCGCCCCCCCCACAGCTGCTGCTGGCCCCTGGGCCCCGTACCAGCATTGCTACAACCCAGCCAGGCTGGTGAGCACCCCCAGCCCAATGCACAGGCCCACGGGGGCTGTTGTGAGCGGAGCCTGTGGTCCAGCCCCGGGAAGGGGCTGGTCAGGTGGGGGGCGGTGGGACGGGCAATGACCATGCTCCAGGTAGGGGCAACCCAAGGGCCTGGGTGTGACCGTGGTAACGGCGGGGCTGTGTGTGGCCCAGGCGGGGGCCCCTGAGCTGTCCTGTCTCCCAGGGTCAGAGAGCTGGAAGGTCCCCTCGTCCAGCCTCCACCCAACACGGGAAGCTTCTGTCCTGCCGGGCACTGTGTCCCCTGCTTGTGCGCCTCTCCACCTCCACGCACAGCTCTTGGCTTGGCCCAGAGAGCGTGTCCCTACATTCCAAGTGGGGTCTGACTTGGAAGACTTGAATGCTTGGGGCCTTCCAGAACCATCTGGAAGCTTCTTTGTCACAAGCCCAGCAATCCAAGGGGAGAGCCCTCTTTTTGAGGGAACACCAGAGGATTTGCAGTCATGTTGAGTCCCCCTGTCTGCTGTGCTGGGCCCGCCCCCCCCCGGTGGCCCGCGAGGCGACAGGCGGGCAGTATTGGCAGGACCAGACCCGGGTTTTCCTCCCTGGCCCTGAGCTCCCACCCCTTTTGTAAACTACTGCACTCCATTATTGCACGAAAACCCCCATTCTGCCGGCAAAGGTCTGTCGAGTGCCAGCCGTGGTGACCGAGCTGGACGTGGCCCCTGTCCCCTGGAGCTTGTGGACAGGTCTCGAGAGGCAAGACCCCAAGTAGGACAGGCCAGTCTCACGGGGAGGGGTCCGGTGACAGGGCGAGTCCCAGAGGGCCGCTCTGCGAGTGACTTCTGCTCTGGGCTGCGCATGGACAGAAGGCCTGGGGCGAACACAGACCCGGGCCAGGGGCCGTCGGGGCGTCCGGAGCAGCTCTGGCAAAGGCCTTCGGGGTCTCTGGGCTGCGGGTGTCTGAGGGCCAAGGAGTGACCCCGGAGGAGAGGTCACCCGGAAGAGTGAGCGGGCATCCCCCCGCCCCGCCCCAGGCCACATGTGAGGTCTGCAGGGCCCGGCCCCACGGGGACCTGGGTGGCAATGCCAACGCGGCTCCCACCCTCTGCTGCGGGAGCCCCGCGGGAGCCGCGGGCGGGCAGAGTGGATCAAAAGGCCCAGCCCGGCCTTGCCCATCAGGGAAACATCACGCTGCTCTGGAATGAGGTGGTTTCGAGCAGCCAATGCGAGGAAATGGGTATTTATGTAACGGTGGGCATGGTTTTTATTTTCCCTAATTTTCAGATTACTTTCGATTAGGCGTCTTCGGAGTAGAAAAGGCTTGCCGTGAAATAGATCCTGCCTAAATCATTAGTGCCCCCGCCCCAGGCCGCCTCTGCAGACAATTACCCCGACCCAGGGGTTAGGGGCAGACTCCAGGCCAGGCACGGCCGCAGCGGCCTCTCGCGCTCCTGTGGGCACACAGAGGCCATTGATTCCGACGTCCCTCTGGCCAGAGGGGCTGGGGGAGGGAGAAGGGGGAGTCATTCCCACCAACATCTGGACTCTATCTCTTCTCCCCGCCCCCAACTCAGGACAAGGCGGGGGAGGGGGAGAGGGAAAAAGAAAAAAATGCCCAGGCCAAATTCAAATGCTTTCATAAATTTTGCACCAGAAATGTTTTGACGTGAATATTTTTGTCAGTCTCCAGCGTGTGCCAAAAGAAACTCAACTCCACATGACAGCCCAAACAGATTCTCTAGATGACTCTGGAGCGCCTGGGCCCCAGCACCTGCAAGGCATGCGGGGCCTGGTGCCTGGCCCGGTGGGCAGAGGGCAGGCGCCGGGCACGAGCGAGCTCTCCGTCTGCGGAAGGCCTGCCGTGGCCCCCGAGGCCGGGCACTCTTCCCACGTCCACCATAGGGCAGGGCCACCCTGGGGTCCAGCCGAGCCCGGGCAACAGCCGCACACAGGGAGGGCAGACAGGAGCGGAGCCGGACGGATGGGGTGGAGGCCTGTTCACACCTCCAGAGGGAACCCCTACACATGGTAATAGCAGTTTTCTTCGCAAAGCTGAAAAAAGTCATTTTTGGTTTTCTTTTTTCCTTGACTATGTTTTTCCCACTTTCCTATAATCAATATGAATTACTAAAAGATGTCATATAAGAACATGTCTCTCTTCCTCAACAAATTGAGGATGGAATTGCCATGTGATGCACTAACCCCACTCCTGGGTGTACCCCGAAAGAGCCGAGGGCAGGTGTCTGCCCACGCAAGCCCGTGGTGCCGCTGCTCTTGGCGGCCGCAGAGGAACGAACAGACAGGCTGTGGCGTGCACGTGCGGCGGAGTGTGCGACGCAGCCTGGAGCCGGAAAACCCTGTCGCCCGCTGCGGCACGTGAACCCTGAGGACACTGCGGTCGGTGGAGGAAGGCGGCCACAGAAGGACACCTAGTAGAGTGTGTCTACGGCAATCAGATAATAGGGGCAAGAAGTCGGCTGGGGGCTGGGGGAGCGGACGGGGGCGTGAGTGCTTAGTGGGGACACAGTTTTGCAGGATGAACACCTTGTGGGGACAGGTGGTGGTGATGGTTGCACAACCCGAGAAAGTGCTTGATGACACTCAACTTAAAAAACAGTTAAAACGATAAATGTATGTTCTGTGTATCTTACCGCACACGATCCAACGGCTAGGTGTTCCGTCCTCGCCAAATCCGTTACCGCTCGGGGGCAGGGGCCCCAACCAAAGTCCTCCCCTAGGGGCTGCAGCCTGGCTGGAGCCTCTGGCCGGCCGGAGGCTTCGGATCGCTGGTCCATGAGGTGGGAGCCGCCTCTCCTCAGCACCAGACTACGAGGACCGGGAGGGCGGCCCCCAGCTGGTGTCGGGGGCTGCGAGGGGGCTGGTGTGACTCCCAGGAGCCAAGGTCCCCGGCACACGCCCGGGAAACTGGGTCGGGAGCCGTCACCAGGGGCGAGGGAGATGCAAGCCGGGCCGGCCCTGGGCCCCAGGTGCAGCCGCGTCCCGGCCTCGTTCCAGGGCCCGCGGTGGCTGTGGGGAGATGGTGGAGGTGGTGGCTGAGGGCAAGCTCCTAATTCCTCTGTGACTCAGTTTCCCCACTTGTAGACTGGGGTGGCGATGCCAGAGTGCCGACCTCAGGGCAGCCCCGAGGACGGAGTGGGGCAGTTTCTGTCACAGGGGCCGCGCCTGGCGGGGGGATCAGCCAGCGCTCGTTGCGGAGCTCGACTTGTGCAAATGGGCAACAATGTCGTCTGAAGTCATTTTTATCTGAAAGGGATAGGGCAGGAGGGGCCAAGGGAGGCGTGGGACGGCAGGTGTGGAGCCCGCGGGGCAGGGGGCTCTGGGAGGGCGGAGCGGAGCAGGTGGGCGCGGGCGGCAGCTGCCGGGCGCTGCGGGGTCTGCGTGCGCACAGCTCTGCTTCTGGCCGCCTGTCAGAGCCGGCCGCGAGCGCCCCTCGCAGTGGCTCGTCCCGGGACACGGCCCCCTGCAGGCGGCTCTGTGTGGCTGTGCCCTTGGCGGGGACTTCCTCCCTCCGAGCACCATCGTGAGCTCCACAGTCAGCCAAGGGGGGCAGAGGAGACACGTGCCCTCCGGGATGGTCATCTGGCTGTGGGGGGTGGGGGTGGAGACACGGGGGACGGGGAGGCTCCTCCAGCGGGGTCCACGGGCCCAGCCCCACCTGCCCCCCGTGAATGTCACAGGACATGAGTCACAGGAGGTGGCCAGGGGCAGAGTACGGCTGAGCGAGGGTTCAGTCTTCCCCTTTCATCTGCTGGGGCCTGGGGTTGCTTGTTACTGCGACAGAGCCAAGACACTGACTGCCACACACACTCACGTACGTATCTGGATCTCTGGAGTTTCTAGGAAAAAATAGGAGCTCTGGCCACATGAGCCCACGCTCCCGCATGGCAACCGTGGGTGGACTGAGCGGCAGCTTCATCCGGGGGCAAGGCCGCGCCACTTTGCCTCAGTTTCCCCTGGCGCGTCCTCTCATGCTACCACCCTGTGCCAACGTTTGCTTCCCCGAGGGCCTCTCTGAGTCTCCCCACGACTGTGAACTCCTCCACCGGGAGGCCTGGCTCAGCCGCCCAGATGTGTGGGACGCTCTTGCACTCCAGGGACGTCTGCACCCAACGCCTGGTGGCTTGGGGGTGGCGGTGTTCATAATGCATCTGCTGACTAACACCCTGTCATCGGTGGGGAGGAGCCGCCCCTGCCCAGCGCGAAGAAGTCTGACCACACCCCTGGCCATCTCCTCCTCTTCTGTGGGAAGATTTTGCTGGAAGCGCTCAGAAGGAGGTGGTGGGCACCTGGAGTAAGAGGCTCGGAGGGGGACGCACCCTGGTCAAAGTCATACAGCTAGTGAAGCCGAAGCCAGTGCTCACCTTTACTCACGGGGTTTCCTTATGCGGCTCCCCAGGGGAACCTCAAGCTCCCCTGCTTCTCCACCTGCTTTCCGCAAGGGTCATCAGGCTTCCAAAGATTTTCAAAGAATAGTCAGTCATACTCATTTCCAGAGGAGAAGTCAACGCTGTATGCTGCCACCAAGTAGCAGTTTGTCCAGCCAGAAGTCCCTCAACTTCCCTCCTGGGTATTCACTCCCGTTGGGGAGCCTACTTCATTACACTTCCATCTTAACATTTTTGGAAGGAAAATGTGTCAGACCAAGAGAATGTGACTCTCCCAGGGTGCTCACCCAAGCACATGGAAGGACTCAGACCAGCCACCATAAATCTTCCCTGAATGAGTCATTGAGGCTAGAATCACACTGACTCAAGCACAAGCCCCTGAAAGGTGGACATTTGCATCCTCCTTTTGCTGATGAAGAAAACGAGGCCCAGAGAGATGGAATGACTGGACCAAAGACGTACAGTGAGGTGGGACCAAAGCCTGGAGATGAACCTTCCCCTTCTGAATCCAACATTTCTGCCTCTGGCCTGATGAGGTCTCCCTTCTGATTCAGGCAGACGTGGAGTCCATTCTCGACTCTCCCATGTGTTTTATCTATGAGACCTGGGGCCAGTCCCAGTGCCTCACAGAGCCTGGGGTTGTCTGTAGTGCGGGGCAAGCACCCCGTTCATGATGGGGGAGATGAGTTGCGGCTGTGTGAGCCTCATGCACGGTTAGTCGTAACGGCTCGCTCACTATCTGGCTTCTTTCTAGAGTTACTCTAGAAAAGTAGACTCCTGCGGGTGAAAGGCTAGGATTCCTGACCGGGAATAGAATGAGCATTTCCCTTCCCCTGAAGAATTAAGGCTGTGAGAAGGGGAGACACTTGTCTCTCCTTCAACTTCCTTCTCTGGGGATTAAAGCCTCCTGCTTACTGTGGACGCCAGCATCCCGGCCGAAGGGACCCACTCGCCTGCAGGCTGGATCGGGAAGGAGGAGGTCCAGTCGCCTGGCGCCATCAGGCCAGGGAGCAGCCAGGCTGGCCGGGACGCTGAGCCTCTTTTCCTTTCTTTCCTATTTTTACTGTGGCCAAATATATATAACATACAATTTACCATTTCAACCATTTTTAAGTGACCATTCAGTGGTGGCATTAAGTACACTCACAGTGTTGTATAACCACGGCCACTACACACCCCCAGAACTCTCTCACCATCCCAAACGGAAACTATGACTGCTAAGCCTAGCTGGCCATCCCCCCTCCACCAGCCCTGCGGACCGCGTTCCCCTCACAGAAGCAGAATCAGAGTATGTGCCCTTCTGTGGCTGGCTTACTGCACTTAGCCTACCACTGGCGAGGTTCATCGTGCGGTTGTGTGGGTCAGAGCACCCCTGCTCGTAACTGCTTTTAGTAGAGTCCCCTTGTAGGCGCGTATCATGTTTGTTTACCCGTTCCTCTGCTGGTGGGCGCCTGGCTCGTTTCTGCCTTCCAGCTCGTGTGAATCCAGCTGTGGTGAACATGGCTCTCCAGCGTCTGCTGGAGTCTTCGGCTCTTCTGAGTATATGCTTACGAGTGAGATTGCGGGACCCTGTGGTAAGTCTGTGTTTAACTGTTGGAGGGACAGCAGCTGGGGCGTTTTACATTCCAGTCAGGACTGTGTGAGGGTTCCCATTTCCCCACATCCTCGCCGTACTGGTTATGCTCCTTTTTTTGTTTTATTTAACACAATCGCCGTCCTAGTAGATATGGGGTGGTATCTAATTGTGGTTTTGACTTGCCTTTACCTAATGACTAATGATGTGGAACATTTTTGCATGTGTTTGTTGGCCATGTGCATGTCTTTGAAAAATATATTTGTTCAATCCTTTGCCCATTTTTGAAGTGGATTGTTTGATATTTGCTGTTGAGTGGTAGGAGTTCTTTATATATTTTTGATATGAGTTCCTAATCAGATATATGATTTGCAAATATTTTCTCCCATTCTGTGGGTTGTCTTTTCACTCTCCTGGTTTTGCCTTTTGATACATGAAAGCTTTTAATTTTGACAGATCCAACTTATTTTTTTCTTTTGTTGCCTGTGCTTTTGGCGACATACCCAAGGTCATGAAGATTCTCCCTTATGTTTCCTACTAAGACTTATAGTTTTCAGCTCTTATGTTTATATCTTGATCTGTTTTGAGTTAATATTTGAATATGGGGTAAAGGAAGGGTCCAACTTCATTCTTATGTATGGGGATATGCAGTTTTTCCAGCACTGTTTGTTGAAAAAACTGTCTTTTCCCCATTTAGTGGTCTTGGCTCCCTTCTTGGAAATCATTAGACCATATATGTGAGGGTCTCTTTGTGGCTCTCCATTCTATCCCATCACTCTATAAGTCCATCCCTATGCCAGATCACACTGTTTTAATTGTGGTAGTTTTTCAGTAAGATTTGAAATAAGGAAGTGAGAGTCCTCCAACTCTGCTCTTCTTTTTAAGATTCTTTGGCTATTTGGGCTTACTTGAGACTCCATATGGATTTCAGGGTGGGTTTTTCTATTTCTGAAAAAAAAAAAGGGCTGTAAAGATTTTGATGGAGATTGCATTGAATCTGTAGATCCTTTTGGTAGTATTGTCACCTTGACAATATTAAGTTTTCTGATCCATGAACATAGGGTGTCATAACATTGATGTCTGCTTTCATTTCTTTCAGCCATGTTTTATAGTTCTCTGTGTACAAGTCTTTGTATACTTTGTTAAATTTATTCCTAAGTATTTTATTCTTTTTGATACTATTTTAAATAGAATTATTTTTATCATTTCCTTTTTATTGTTAGTGTATAGAAATGCAACTGATTTTGGCCTGTTGGGATGGTATCCTGCAACATTGCTGGATTCACTTATTAGCTCTGACAGCTTTGTTTGTGTATAGATTCTTTTGTGTTTGTACATAGAACATCATGTCATATTAGAACAGAAATAATTTCACTTCTTCCTTTCCAATTTGGATAACTTGTATTTCTTGTACTTGCCTTTTTTATGTTGAATAAAGTGGTGAGAGTGGATAACTTTGTCCAATTCCTGATCTTAGGGGAAATACTTTCAGTCTCTTACCATTGAGTATTATGTAAGCTGTGGGTTTTTCATATATGATATTTCATGTTGAGGAACTTCCATTTATTCCTAATTTATTGAGTGTTTTTAATCACAAAGGAGTATTGGATTTTTCTGCATTGATTGAGATGATCATGTGGTTTTTCCCTTTGTTCTATTAAGGTGGTGTTTTGCATTGATCGGTTTTCGTATGTTGAACTTCCCTTGCCTTCCTGGGATAAATCCCCCTTGGTCATAGTCATAATTATTTTCATATGCTGCTGAATTTGGTATGCTAGCATTTTGTTGAAGATTTTTGCATCTATATTCATAAGGGATATTGGTCTGTACTTTACTTTTCTTTTTTTGTAGTGTATTTGTCTAGCTTTGGCATCTGGGTAATGCTGGCCTCCTCAAATAAGTTAGGAAATATTTCCTCCTCTTAAATTTTTGAAAGAGTTTGGGAAAGATTGGTATAATTCCTCTTTAAATATTTGTTAGAATTCACCAGAGAAGCCATTTGGTCCTGGATATTTCTTTATTGGGAGATTTTAAATTACTGATTCAATCTCTTTACTGGTTACAGTCCTGTTCAGATTTTCTATTTCTTCATGAGTCAGTTTTGGTACATTGTGTGTTTCTAGGAATTTGTCTATTCTTCTAGATTTCTTCCAATGTGTTGATGTATAATTGTTCAGAGTATTCTTTTAATCCTAATTCTTATAATCCTTTTTATTTCTGTAAAATCACTAGTATCTTCACTTTCATTTCTGAATTTGAAAGTTGCATCTTCACTCTTTGTCAGTTTAGCTAAAGGTCTGTCAATTTTTTTTGATCTTTCCAAAGAACCAACTTTGTTTCATTGATTTTTTTCTCTGTTGTGTTTCTATTCTATAGTTTATTTATCTCTGCCTTAATCTTTATTATTTTCTTCCTTTTTCTCACTGTGTGTTTAATTTGTGTTTCTTTTTCTAGTTTTTTTTAAAGTGTACAGTTGAGTTATTGATTTGACATCTTTTCAAAATGTATGTTTGCTGCTATAAATTTTCCTCTCAATCCTGCTTTCTGTGTCCCATAAATTTTGATATGTTGTATTTTTTATTTTATGCATTTCAAGGTATTTTCCCATTTTCCTTTTTTTTTTTTTTTTGATTGTTGGTTATTTAGGAGTGTGTTAATTTTCACATATTTGTGAATATTCCAGTTTTCCTTTTGTTATTGATTTCTAGTTTCATTCTTTGTGATCAGTAAAGATACTTGCTATGATTTCAATTTTAAAAAATGTGTCAGGATTTGTTTTGTGGCCTAACATGTGTTCTATCATGGAGAATGTCCCATGTCTACTTGAGAAGGCCTGCATTCTGCTGTTGTTGGGTGGAGTGTTCTGTACATGTCTTTTAGGGTTAGTTGATTTGTGGTTGTTCAAATTCTGTATTCCTATTGATCTTCTGTCTGGTTGTTCTGTCCACTATGGAAAGTTGGGTATTGGAGTCTCCAACTGTTATTGTTGAGCTGTCTGTTTCCCTTTAATTCTGTCACTGTTTCATATATTTGGAGGCTCTGTTGTTTTGTGCATATATATTTATAATTATTTTACATTCTTGGTGAACTGACTCTTTCATCAATATATAATGTAATGTCCTTGTCTCTTGTAACAGTGTTTGACCTAAAATCTATTTGTGATATTAGTATAGCTACCCCAGCGTTCTTTTGTTTACTATTTGCATGGAGGATCTCTTCATTCTATGACTTTTGATCTATTTGTATCTTTAGATCTAGAGTGAGTTTCTTGTAGGCAGTATATAGTTAGATCCCTTTTCTATTTGTTCTATTAATTTGCCTTTGAAGAATTTAATCCATTTACATTTAAGGTAATAACTGATAAGAAAGGACTTACTTTTGTCATTTTGACGTTTGTTTTCTATATGTCTTATAACTTTTTGTGTCTCACACCCTCATTACTGACTTCTTTGGGTTCAGTTGATTTTTTTGAAGTGAAACATTTGTATTCTCTTCTCATTGCCCTTCATGCATATTTTCTATACATATTTTCTTTGTGGTTATCTGGGGCTGGCTTTTAACATTCTAAAGTTACAATATAATTTGAATTGATACAAACTTAACTTCCACTGTATACAAATATCTGCTTCTGTATAGTTTTGTTCTCCTTTTATGTTATTGATATAACAAATTACATCTTTATACACTGTGCACCCAATGGCATTGATTTATAATTTTTATGCATTTGTCTTTTAAATCCTCTGGAAGATAAACAGTGGAGTTGCAAACTAAAATTGAAATAATGCTGGCATTTTTATATAATTCCATGTATTTTCCTTTATCGTGAATCTTTATTTCTTTGTATAGCTTCAAGTTAATGTTTTGCGTTTCAACCTGAAGAACTCCCTTTAGCATTTCTTGCAGGGCAGGTCTACTGGAGGCAAATTCCCTCAGCTTTTGTTTACCTAGGAATGTCTTAATTTCTTGCTCATTCAGAAAGACAATTTTGCTGAACATAAAATCTTGATTGACAATTTTTTTCATTCAGCACTTTGAATGTATCGTCCCACTTTCTTCTGGTCTCCAAGATTTCTGGTGAGAAATCAGTTGATAATTTTATTGTGGATCCCCTGTATGTGACAAGTTGTTTCTTTTTTGATGCTTTCAGTAGTTTCTTTTGATATTTAGCTTTTGACAGTTTAATTATAATGTGTCTGGGTATGGTTGTCTTTAAGTTTTGCTACAAAACATTGGAATTCATCCAATGCATATGATGATCTATTTGTTAGTGTCTACAGGTCCTTTAGGCTCTGTTCACTTTTTGCCATTGATTTTTCTTTCCATTTCTCAGTCACAATTTCAATTGTCCTAACCTCAAATCCACTTATTCTTTGTTCTGCTTGCTCAAATCCACTGTTGAATCCCTCTAGTAAATTTTTCAAGTTTCAGTTATTGTATGCACCAGCCTAGGATTCTCTCAATCAATCTATCAATTGATGAGAGAGAGACATTTGGTATGTGGAATTGGCTCCTGTGATTATTGGGGCTGAGAAGTCCCATGATCTGCTGTCTGCAAGCTGGAGACTCAGGACAGCTGGAGATGTAATTCATTCCAAGTCTGAAGGCCTGAGAACCATAAGAGCCAGTGGTGTAATCCCAGTCTGAGGACTGCAGAAAATGAGATGAGGTGTCCCAGCTCCACAGTGAGGCAGAAAGGGACACTTTGAGCAGCACCTGTGTTCCACTTGGTCACCATGGAAACTCTAGGAGTGGGTGTCATGATGCCCGATTGACAGTGAGTCCGAGTCAAGAGAGCCACTCGAGTAGACTGCAGATGAGTGTGGGAGCAGTGCTGTGCTCGATTAGCAATGTCTGCCCTTGAAGGGGACAGAGAAGGGTGCAGGGTCTTACGTTTGTCATCATGTTCTATGACCAACTTAGATCCTTTTCCTCTGGGGAAGTGGACATCAGAAATATTCACATCTGGTCCATGACAGATTAGTGTTTTGGACCCAGAACCTGGTGCTCCATGATCCTATATTCTAATGACCTATTGCTGCATAGCAAACCGCCCCAAACTTTGGGGTTTAAAACAATAATTTTATTATGCCCACAGATTCTGTGGGTCAGAAATTCAAACAGGACACAGTGGGGACAGCTTGTCTCTGTTCTACAGTGTCTAGTGCTTCAGCTGGGAAGATTCAAAGGGCTTTATGTGCCTGAAACAGGCTGGAAGTGTGGGGGTGGGAGGTCCATTTGCAGATGGCATGCTGCTGTCAACAGTGCTGGGATGGCTGGGGTACTGGTCCCAGGGGGTTGGTCAACTGCAGTGGCTCTCTGTGTGGCTTAAGCTTCCTCTCAGCATGGAGGCCTCAGAGTGATGAGACATTTGCCATGGCAGGCCAGGACTCCAAGATGGGTGTTCCAGCAGCAAAGTGGAAGTTGCATGACTTCCTATGACCTGGCCCAAAGCAGCCACAGCCACAGCCCACCCAGTTCCAAGGAGGGGACACTCCATGCAGGAGTGTCAGAGGGTTTGCAGCCAAATTTTATTTATTATTTATTATTTATTTTTATTTTATTTTATTTTAAGATTTCATTTATTTATTTGACAGAGAGAGAAGGAGAGACAGCAGGGGGAGGAGCAGAGGGAGTGGGGGAGAAACAGGCTCCCTGCTGAGCAGGGAGCCCAATGCGGGGCTCAGTCCCAGGACCCTGGGATCAGGACCTGAGCCGAAGGCAGATACTTAACTGACTGAGCCACCCAGGCGCCCCTGCAGCCAGATTTTAGAATGGAAGTTGCATTCTTTGAACTGGTACTAGCTTCCAGATGGGGCTACCCAGCAGTCAAAGAGGAGAGTGTGCTTCGGGCACATGGCGGGGGGGGGGGAGGGGGGTGGGCGCGGCAGGGCAGTGACAGGCACTGTTACTGCCCTGGGCTGGCAACACCATCCTAAGAAACAATCACAACTAGTGACCCTGAGCCAGGACTGTGAAGTTCTAAGAAACCGTCAGGAGAAGGAGATGGAACCTTGGTTATTAAGCACCTACTATGTGCTGAACACCTTACGGGTGATGCTGTAGGATATCATGGGATGGTGTAATGGGAGCGGGATAGTGTTTGGGATACTTGAGTGCCCAGGGGTGTTATCATTCTTGCTAGCTCTATTTTCAGCTTTCTGAGGAAACTTCATACTGTTTCCAGAGTGGCTGCACCAGCTTGCATTCCCACCAACAGTATAAGAGGGTTCCCCTTTCTCCGCATCCTCACCAACATTTGTCGTTTCCTGACTTGTTAATTTTAGCCATTCTGACTGGCGTGAGGTGGTATCTCATTGAGGTTTTGATTTGGATTTCCCTGATGCCGAGCAATGTTGAGCACTTTTTCATGTGTCTGTTGGCCATTCGTATGTCTTCTTTGGAAAAATGTCTGTTCATGTCTTCTGCCCATTTCTTGATTGGATCATTTGTTCTTTGGGTGTTGAGTTTGATAAGTTCTTTATAGATTTTAGATACTAGCCCTTTATCTGATATGTCATTTGCAAATATCTTCTCCCATTCTGTCGGTTGTCTTTTGGTTTTGTTGACTGTTTCCTCAGAGCCAACAATTTTAATTTGATAGGGTCCAATTTATCAATTTGGTAGTGTCCAGACTAAGGGCTCACTGGTCCTAGATCCTAAGACTAAGATGCTAAACCCCTGAGGTTTTTTTTTTCTTGAAATTTTATAGTTTACCTTTTATGCTTAAATCCATGATCCATTTTGAGCTGGTCTCCGTATCAGGCATGCGGTTTAGGTCGGGCTCCTTGTTTGCCTGTGGATGTCCCACCGCCCCAATGCCATTCGTGGAAAGGCTGTTTTTCCTCCCTTTGCGCCTTTGGCAACCACCCCCGTCCTTGGTGGGGCTCCTGCTGGGTCCCTCTTGTGTCCCGTTGATCTCTGGGTCTGTCCCCCAGCACCACCTGGTCCCCTTTGCTGTGGCAACAGAGGCGTGGTCCCTCCTGGTCACGGCTGCCTAGCTGCCCAGGGGCCTGTGCTCTCCGTGTAGATTCTGGAATGAGCTTGTTTACATGGACCAAAAACCCATTTGGGGTTCTGATAGGAACTGCATCAATACTATAGATCAGTTGAGACTGACTTCTTTACCATGCTGAGTCTTCCAATCTATGAACATATTATGACTCTCCGTTTTATTTAGGTCTTTTGGGGTTTTTTTCAACCAACATTTTGTAATTGTCAGATCCTGTACATATTTGTTACACTTTATACCTTTTTGGGGGCATGTAAATGATGTATTTTTTCTATGTTCACATATTTATTGTTAGTATATGACAGTGCAGTTGATTTTTGTGTGTTGGTCTTGTGTCCTCTGGCCCTGCTGAGCTCAGTTAGTTGTAGGAAATTTTTCTGTAGATTCCTTTGGGTTTTCCACATACACAGTCATATCATCTGCAAATAGGGATGCTTTAAATTCTTCCTTTCCAATCTGTGTGCCTTTTCCCCCTTGCCTTAATGCAGTGGCTGAAACTTCCAGGATTGTGTGAAATGGCAGTGGTGATTGTCCCCATATTTAGGGGGAAAGAACCCAGCCCTTCACCAGTAAGTATGACGTTAGCTGTAGGATTTTGGTAGTAGGTGTTCTTGGGCAAGCTGAGGGGGTCCCCCCTCTGTTCCTAGTTCCTTAAGTTTTTATCATGAGTGGGACTTGGATTGTATCAAATTTTTTTCTACATTGATTTGTGTGATCATCTGACTTTTCTCCCTAATCTTTGGTTGGGGTGTATTATGCTGATTATAGACTATTGAACCAGCTTTGCATTCCTGGAATAAATCTCACTTGGTCATGGCATATAATGCTTTGTGTTACACTGCTGGATTCACTGGGCTCATATTTTGTGGAGAATCTTTGCATCTGAATTTTTCTGAGAGAGATTGGTCTATTGTTTCCCCTTCTGTCCTTTCTCAAGCAATCCTTGTCTGGGTTTGGTGTCAGGCTGGGAGGGACTTCTAACAGAAGCTGGGAAGTAATCCCACCTCTGTTTTCTGAGCCTCACTGTGTAGAAACCATTTCCATTCTTCTTTAAGTGTTTGTTAGAATTCTCTAGCAAAAAATCTGGGCCTGGAAACTTTTTTCTCAGGAGCTTACAAATTACCCAACTTAATTTATTAAAGGTTATAGGATTATACAGTTTGTCTCATTTGTCTGGGTGAGTTTTCATAGTTTGCGGTGTTTGAGGAATTACTCTCTTGTTCTTTCTCTCCATTTCTCCTCAGTTGTTGAATTTATGAGGCTAGAATTGTTTGTAGAATCCCCATCATCGTGTAAGTGGTTTTAGTAGGTGGAGTGGTAGTGCCTTTTCCATTCCTGATGTTGGTTATTTGTGTCTCTACTCTCTGGGTATTTTCAGTCTTGCTAGAGGATTATGTCTTTTATTGGTTTACTCAAAGAACCAGTTATTTTTTTCTGTTAAATTTCTGCATTGTTTTTCCTGTTTTAATTTCATCAATTTCTGCTCTGTATTTTTAAATTTAAAAAAATTTAAATTGAAGTATAGCTGATGTATGATATTAAATTAGTTTCAGGTGTACAACATAGTGATTCAATAATTATGTACATTATGAAATGCTCACAACGATAAGTACATGACAGTATTATTGGCTATATTCTCTATGCCGTGCTTTTCATCTCATGACTTGTTTATTTTATAAGTGGACATCTATACATTTTAATCCCCTTCACATATTTCACCCACCCCCTTGGGCAACGGCCAGCTTGTTCTCTAGGAGTCTATTTCTTTCTCCCTTTTTAGTGGTTATTTGTTTATTTGTTCATTCATTTGTTTAGTTTTTTAGATTCTACATATAAATGGAATCGTGTCTATTTGTCTTTCTCTATCTGGATTATTTCAATTAGCAGAATACTTTCTAGATCCATCCATGTTGTAACAAATGGCAACATTATATCTGACAAGGGGTTAATATCCAAAATGTCTAAAGAACTCATACACTCAACACAAACCCTCCCAGAGATAATCCTATTAAAAATGGGCTGAAGTCATGAACAGACATTTCTCCAAAGACATACAAATGGCCAACAGACACATGAAAAGATGCTCAACATCATTCATCATCAGGGAAATACAAATCAAAACCATAATGAGATGCCATCTCACACCTGTCAGAATGGCTAAAATCAAAAACACAAGAAACAACAAGTGCTGGCGAGGATGTGGAGAAAAAGGAACCCACGTGCACTGTTGGTGGGAATGCAAACTGGTGCAACCACTCTGGAAAGCAGCATGGAGGTTCCTCAAGAAGTTAAAAATAGAACTACCCTATGATCTTTTAATATCTTTCTGTAGATTATTTCAACATCTTTTAGTATTCTCTTTTGATTTATGTACAATGTTTTTGAAGATATTTTGAAGTGTAGAAAATCTAATTCCCTTTAGGTTCATCACTTTTCCCATTTAAAGAACAGATCTGAAGTATTTCTTCTTCATACACTGAGCAACACATCAGATTCTAATTTTTGCTTCAATCATCAAATACGACTTAAAAATTAATGAGAAGGTAGTTCATTACTTTTGCTTCTATTTTTAGCCACTTCAATGTTGCTCTTTCCTTTTTGACCTTCCGACTTCTGTTGTCCTCAGTTGCTAAGTTTGGGATCATTTGTTTCACAGTGATAGCTAACTAGTTCAGGTGAGGAGAGGCAGGAGTGCTCCGGGCACAGGGAAGAGCCTGAGCAAAGGCCTTGTGATGGGGCCGGGCCCGAGACGCCCAGGGGAATGTGTCATGAGCTGAGGCTGGAGCAGCTGGCACAGCTTCCTGACCAGGCTGGCCCCCAGAAGCCCTCCATAAACAGAGCCGCTGGGGGAATGTTTCTCGGAGGAGGTGCAGATGGTGCCTCCCCCCGGCTTCCTGCACGTGGCGGGGAGGTGTCTGCCCTGAGCGCACAACGGGGGCGTCCGGCTGGCCCTCCCCACGCTGCCTCTTGTTTATGTTGTGTTTTGTTTTTTCTGGGTTCCTCATTTACAGTCACCAGATGTTGGCTGCTTTCAGACACGCTGGCCGGCGCTCCTGGGGTTCTGCCGGAGAGACGCTGCCCAGCGATGCAGAGAGTTATAAATGAGTCCATTAAGGGAGGTGGATTTGCTAAAAGGTTGTCTTCATTCCACCTGGTCTGAAGCAGCCTCACGTGATGGATGGTTTCAGAGCCTCCGACACGTCTTAAACCTCAGTGCAGTATTAATGCCTCAAAAGTTTCCAATTAAAGTCAAATGGCTCTTGGCAAAGTCCAAGGCATTTTCACTAACTAAAATAAATACCTGGGCAAGCTCCACGGTTTATGCCTTCTTCACGCGGTTGAGGATAAACAGCCAGGAGGCCAGGGTTAGAGGCATGTCAGGGACTGGAGGCCCAGCCGGCCTGCGGAAATCACCAAGAGCTCCATGCGCCTGTGGGCCGGGAAGGGAGTCGTGTCTCCACGGGCTCTGGGCTCGGGGGTCCTGTCACCCCATCCCTGTGAGAAAACCAAGGTCAGAGACAGGTATGGGGGTGAGGGCCATGCCGAACGAGGCAGTGGGGCCTGAGGAGGGTGCCCGCAGTCAGCCCTCGCTCTGGTTCCCTCCTGCCACCGCATGAGCCCCCCAGGACCAGCGGATGAACAGGTGTGTGAAGCCGTTGGAAGGTGCCCGCACGGGGAGCCTATGGGCATGTCAGCCGGGACCATCCCCCCCTTTGCTGCCTCCCAGTGTGGGGTGGCCTGACTGCTAGGACACCTCCTCCCTCTGCCTCCTTCTCCCTCCACCCTCAGGGACCTCCCGGCCACCCTGTTGCCCCTGGGCACACGCAGGGTCACCTCCACAGCAGCTGGACTCTTGGTGCTGCTGAGAGACTGGGTTAAATCCTGGCTTTCTCCTCAAGGGGAAGCTGCTCCGGAAAGCCAGGGTCCCATTCTGGGAGTAACAGTGACCCTGCCTTGGAGGGGTTAATAGGAACACCTGGGAAGGTTCACTCGGACACCTCCACCAGGAGGGCTGCCCCTAGCCCTCTCTCCTGGCTCCAGGGGTTCTCCCCTCTTCTTCCTCCTTGAGGCTCCACCTGCCCGCTGACATGAAGAGGGCCATCCCTCAAGGGGACCATGCCCCAACCCAAGGAGCTGAGGCCTCTGGGGTAAGAAAGGTTAATGCGGTGTCCAGTGCATCCGGGAGGGTTCCACCAGGGTGCTGGCCAGGAAGAAGAGGGGTCCCCAGGCCCGGAAGGGCCATGCAGCATTGCAGGCTGGGGCTCAGACAGCTGAGTGTCCATGGTCCTGATATGTGCAGGTTGATGCTCAAGGGACCCCAGGGGTGGTGCGGGGAACCCGTGGAGGAGTGTGGGCAGCCACCTGCCTCCTGCTGCGTGCTCCTTTCTGCCCCACAAGGCTCTGCTGTGGGACCTTCTCTGCCCCAGGGTGCCCCGAGCATTTGGGTGACACTTTGCCAGATCAGCAGGATGATCTGAGGGCCCCTGTCTGCTCCCTCCCCCTTTCCTTCCACAGGTGTGGCCCCAAGGTTGGCCTGCCGGCCCCTCTTGACCTCCCAGAGGGC